>NC_137797.1:22389353-22976805 GCF_963383645.1 Muscardinus avellanarius | reverse complement strand
TGATTTCCCAAGTGAATTTTATAAAACCTTTATAGAAGAAGCAAATTGTGATACTCCTCAGTCTATTTAATCTATTTCATGAAATAAAAAAAAAAAAACAGGACCTGTAATCCCAGCATTCGGGAGGCAGAAACGGGAGTATCCCAGTTCGTGGACAGCCTCAGCTACTTAGCAAGGCACTTAGTAACTCAGTGAGACCCTGTTTTAAAAATAAAAGGACTAAAAAATAGGGCTGGGTGTGTAGCTCAGAGATAGAATGCCCCTAGGTTCCATTTCCAATACCGAAAAAAAAAAAAAAAAGACAAACAACAATAAATGGTGGTGAGGATATGGAGATGTGATGTGGGAACTCTAATACATTGTTGGTGGGATTTCAAATTAGTTTAACCACTTTGAAAAAAAGTATGGAAGATCCTCAGAAGAATGAGAACAAACTTACCATCTGATCCAGCAATACCACTTCTGGGTATCTACCAAAAGAATGGAAACCAAACTACAAAATTTATGCATGCATATCTATGTTCATAGCCACACAATTCACAGTTGCCAAACTATGGAATCAGCCAAGATGTCCATCAGCCATTGAATGAATTACAAAACTACGGAATATGTATACAATGGAATTTTACTCAGCCATAAGGAAGAACACAATTACATCATTTACAGGGAAATGGATGGAATTGGAGAATATTATGCTAAGTGAGATTAGTCACAAAAACTAGAAAATCAGATGTTCTCCCTAATATGTGGAAGCTAGGGAGAAAATGGGTCATAGGAGGAACTCTAGGTGAAGAAAGAGAAACCATAAGTGAGAAAGTAAGGCAACCTGAGGGGGGAAAAGTGAAATTCCCTAATATACATGATGTACATTCACAAACATATCAAAGTCAGTCACTAAGACTGACTTAAGCTGAACATGAGAAGGAGGGAGTGGGAAGGAAAAGGTGTGGGAATTGGAGAAGGGTTAATCAGTGATGTGTGCATGCATGCCTCTAATGCCTCTACCATCTTGTACTCCATTAAGATCTATGACATGACTAGGGCCATATTGCCAGCAGCTATAGCGAGTTCACCTCACCCCACCACAGCTCCAGATCTGCACACACAATAACCATGAGTGAAATTGCGGCCCCTAAAGAAGAAATCTCTGTACTGCACTCCCAGGGACTTGCGCAGCTTTGATAATCTCCTTGGGTCGGATATTTTGCAGTCCAACCCAGTGAAGGAGTAGCAGTGGCAGAGATACCACACCCTAGTCGCAGCTCCCTGTGGGAAAACACCCAGCCCAGCACCCCCACGGTCTCGTGCAGCCTTAACTTCCTGGGTATGAGACTTTGCAATACAACCCAGTAAAGGAGTAGTGGCGGCTGAGATTACAACAGACTCGAGATACAGAGCACCCTAAGTGAAGACATAGTGACCTAGGGAAGGCACAAAATTCTGAAATCATGGGAAAGAGAAACAACAATAGAGCAATGAATGCCCACAGCCCCATATTATCAGAACCTGGTAACACAAAAATTCAGAGATTCCAAAAGATCAAATCAGGAATATAACTGTAGAAATAATACAGGACCTTCTAAGAGAATTAAGAGAGAGTCTAAAAGAAATAAAGGAAGCAATCATTGAGGTAAAGACCTCAATTCAAATTATAAACAATTGATTAAACCACATGGAGAATAGATTCTCGCTCCTAGAAGATGATCACTCCAAAAAGGAATGAACAAATGCATAATTTTTAACTTAGAAAAAAAAAATCTGACAACAGGAATATGACATTGAAGAAATATGGGCCCTTTTTAAGAGAGCTAACCTAAGAATAATTGGAATAGAGGAGGAAAAAGAAGGTGAAACCAAAGAGATCAATAATCTTTTCGAAGAAATAATAGCAGAAAATTTTCCAAACATAGGTCAATACACAGGTCCAGGAAACTTATAGAACTCCCTTTAGACAGGATCAGAGAAGATGTACCCCATGCCACATAATTGTCAAAATGACCAATGTAGAAGCCAAGCAGAGAATCTTAAAGGCAACAAAAACAAAAGGCCAAGTGACATTCAGAGGCAAATGAATTAAAATAACTCCAGACTTCCCAAACCAAGTCATGAAAGCCAGAAAGGCA
This sequence comes from Muscardinus avellanarius, assembly GCF_963383645.1. Classification (NCBI taxonomy): domain Eukaryota; kingdom Metazoa; phylum Chordata; class Mammalia; order Rodentia; family Gliridae; genus Muscardinus; species Muscardinus avellanarius. The sequence continues at coordinate 22,974,682 of NC_137797.1, read as the reverse complement.
TGGAGTAACATATTACAAACTCTGAAAGAAAACAACTTCCAGCCAAAAATTTCCTACCCAGCAAAACTTTCTATCAAATTAGATGGGGAAATAAGAAGCTTCCATGACAAACAGAAACTGAAGGAATTTATGTCTTCAAAAGCAACACTAGAGAAAATACTCAAAGAGATTAACTACAAAAAAGAAATAGGTAACACACACCAGAACCACAGGAACAAAGATTTTCCATCCAGCAGACAACTAAGCAAAGAAAAATATATTCATGTGTTTATAGGTTAAAATCTTTGGCGATTCATTAGTTATTTCAGTCTTTTACCTAATTGTATTGTTTGCTTTTATTGTTGCTAATTTTTAGGATCTCTATTTGAAATATTAATATACCTTCAGATATAGCATTTGGAAATATTTTATCCCATTCTATCAGTAACTTTTAACTCTATTTACATTGTCTTTGGATATACAATATTTTTTTTATTTTTATGAAGTTTGTTTATTCTTTTGTTGCCTGTGCCTTTGAAATCATATCCAAAAAATCACTGCCAATTTCAATGTTGTGAAGTGTTACAACCAAGGTTTTCTTCTAAAAGTTTATTATCGTAAGATTTATATTTAGGTCTTTTATCTAGTTTGAGTTAATATTTGTATATGGTGTTAGGTAAGGGTCCAATTTTATTCTTTCTCATGTAATTATTATTTTTCAACAATATTTAGTGAAAAGATTATTTCCTTTACCAAATGTTCTTGGAAACTTTGTAAAAATAACTTGACGATATATGGAAGAATTTATTTCTAGGCTTTTTATTTTATCCACTGGTTTATATATCTGCCTTTATAGCAGTACTATTCTGTTTCAATTATTGTAGCTCTATAAGGTTTGAAATCAGAAAATGTACATCTTCTAGCTTTGTTCTTTTTTGAGATTGTTTTTGGGTATTTAGAGTTCATATTTCATGTTAGGATAGACTTTTCTGAAAAAAAATAAATGTATGATACTTTTACCTTAAAAAAAAAAAGAAAAAATATCCTCTGGTAAGAAAGAAAGCAAAAAGAAATACTAAAATGTTATCTCTAAGTGATCAAAAGCTTGATATCAGACAAATGAATCTGTTATGTGAGATTATCATTTTTAATTTTGGACAAATTGCTATAATATTAGATGTCAACCACAAAGCCAAACATGGGAAGGAGGGATGGGGAGGAAATGGAGTGGGGGTTGGGTAGGGGCTAACTGGGTGATGTGTGCATGTATGTCTACACAAGTTTTTATCTTATTATGATGTATGAATATAGTACACCAATAAAAAATTTTTAAAATGTATGACTATAATGCACCAATAAAATTTTTTTTAATAATATAGTATGCATGGATTAAAAAAGGATCCTTGTGGAAGGGTTACTTTAAAACCTTCCTATCTTCATAATGGCAAAGCAATAATACAAACAAAGGGGAAAAAAAGAGGTCTGAGTTGTAACACTCCAAATGAATAATAAGTTATTTTAAGACTTTTTGGTCCTAGAACTCAGGCACTTGGATTTTTATTACCTTATACTTTTTTCTGCATCTTTCTAAACTTCTGTTTTCAGACTATCCTGTGTATAGAGCAGGAGAGTTCTATTGCAAGTGACAGTCAGAGGTGACTAATATATTTGATCTTAAAATCAAAGTAGCTCAGCATGAGAATGACTAGGGCCATCCTTGGTAAGGGCCATGTTGGTATACTGTGTTGTGGATGATGGAAGTAGTAAATCAAAACTATAAAATTTGCAGTGTTTAAAAGCATGCTTAGGGACTTCCGGGAAGATGGCGACCGAGAAAAGCGGGGCCCAATCTCCATTACCACAAAATCAGCGCCTTTCATAGCCAGAAAACACCATCACCAGAGAAACAAAAAAAAAACACCAGGCTCCAGAGAGAAAGCGGACTGAGAACAGAGCTCAGAGCTACAGAGGAGATACACACGCCTGAGGATGCGGCAGCAGCGCCATACTGCCGGCGGCAGCGGCAAACTCACCAGACGGCTACAGTAAGCCAAGGTGAGCCGCTGCGGAACAGCCAGGCAGGATCTTTCGGCGCAGAGAGCATTTAAAGCTCCCAGTGGCTGAGCTCAGCACACACTGCAGGGACTCAAAGTGGAAGTCAAAACCAGAGAAGAAAAAATACGCCAGCCTCATGGCCGAGGGCGTGGCAGAGGCGCCATATTGCCACCGGCGGCAGCAGCAGTGAATTCACCGAGTCCAGTACAGCTACATCTGCGTACTAAAGAACACTGAGTCAAATTGCGGGCCACAGAGGAGAAATCCCAGTACTGTACTCCCTGGGACTTGACCCAGTGAGGGAGTGGCGGTGGCAGAGATATCACACCATAGGAGAACGTGCAACTTGGCACCCCCATAGTTTAAAGCAGCCTCTACCGACTCCCTGGGTCGGAGACTCTGTGATACAACCCAGTAAAGGAGTAGTGGGGTCTGAGATACTACAGACTCGAGATCCAGAGCACCTTAAGTGAAGTCATAGTGACCCAAGAGAAGAACCCAGAGAAGGCACAAACTTCCAAAATCATGGGAAAGAGGAATAACACTGGAGCAATGAATGCCCACAACCCCACAACATCAGAACCCGATAAAACAGAAAATCAGATATTTCTAGAAGATCAAATCAGGAAAATAACTGTAGAAATAATAGAGATGCTTCGAAAAGAACTCAGAGAGAGCCAAAAAGAGATAAAGGATGCAATTAATGAAGTAAAGGCCTCAATTCAAAGCACAAACAACCGATTAGACACATGGAGAACAGAATCTCGCTCTTAGAAGATGAGCAATCCAAAAATGAACGCATAGTTTCTAATCTAGAAAAAAATATCCGACAGCAGGAATCTGACATTGAAGAAATATGGGCCCATTTTAAGAATAATTGGAATAGAGGAGGGAAAAGAAAGTGAAACCAAAGGGATCAACAATCTCTTCAAGGAAGTAATAGCAGAAAATTTTCCAAACATAGAGCAAGAGGTTAATACACAGATCCAGGAAACTTATAGAACTCCCTTTAGACAGGATTGGAGAAGAGGATCCCCATGCCACATAATTGTCAAAATGACCAATGTGGAAGCCAAGCAGAGAATCTTAAAGGCAACAAAAACAAAGGGCCAAGTGACATTCAGAGGCAAACCAATTAGAATCACTCCAGACTTCCCAAACCAAGTCATTAGAGGCAGAAGGGCTTGGAGTAACATATTCCAAACTCTGAAAGAAAACAACTTCCAGCCAAAAATTTCCTACCCAGCAAAACTTTCTATCAAATTAGATGGAGAAATAAGAAACTTCCATGACAAACAGAAACTGAAGGAATTTATGTCTTCAAAACCAGCACTAGAGAAAATACTCAAAGAGATTAACTACAAAGAAGAAATAGGTAACACACACCAGAACCAGAGAAACAAGATTTTCCATCCAACAGACAACTAAGACTGCTTATCTGTGGACATTCATTATTTATGTTATTCTTTTACCTATTTCTAAAGGGTATTGTTTGCCTTTATTGTTGTTAATTTTTAGGATTTCTAGTTGGAATATTAATATACCTTCAGATATAGCATTTGGAAATATTTTATCCAATTCTATTAGTAACTTTTAACTCTGTTTACATTGTCTTTGGATATACAATATTTTCTTTTATTTTTTAGGGAGTTTGTATATTCTTCTGTTGCCTGTGCCATTGAAATCATATCCAAGAAATCACTGCCAATTTCAATGTTGTGAGGTTTTATGACCCAGATTTTCTTCTAAAAGTTTATATTCTTAAGATTTATATTTAGATCTTTTATCTATTTTGAGTTAATACTTGTATGTGGGATTAGGTAAGGGTCCAATTTTATTCTTTTCCATGTAATTATTATTTTTCAACAATATTTAGTTAAAAGATTATTATTTCCACCACCAAATGTTCGTGGAAACCTTGTCAAAAATAACTTGACAATATAGAGAAGAATTTAGCTCTAGGCTTGTATTTAACTCCAATGGTTTATATATCTGCCTTTAGAACAGTACTACACTGTTTCAATTATTGTAGCTTTATATGGTTTGAAATCAGAAAATATATATCTTCTAGCTTTGTTCTTTTTCAAGATCGTTTTGGGTATCTAGAATCCATATTCCATATTAAGATAGATTTTTTTCTGAAAAATAAATATATAAATATATGAGAGTTTCACCTAAAAAAACTGAAAAAAAATATCCTCTGGTAAGAAAGAAAGCAAAAAGAAATATTGAAATGTTATCTTTAAGTCATCAAAAGCTTGATATCAGACAAATGAAACTGTTATGTGAGGTTATCATTTTTAATTTTGGATAAATTGCTATAATATTAGCTGTCAACCACTAAGCCAAGCATGGGAAGGATGGTTGGGGAGAGAATGGGGTGGGGATCAGGTGGGGGCTGACTGGGTGATGTGTGCATGTATGTGTACAAAAGTTTGTATCCCACTATGATGTATGAATACAGTGCACCAATAAAATAAAATAAAATAAATAAAAATAAAAAATAAAAGCATGCTTAGCTTTATTTTTAATTAAAAACAGTGCTTAAATTAAAAAAAAAATAAAAATAAGAACTGTCATTCCTGAGTGCACTGGACTAGCTCATCAGACCCTGATTTCCACTGAATAGCCTTTCTTTAAATTCTATCCCCCAGTTCTATAAAAAGCTTGGTCACTGAATAACTTAATGTTAAGAAAATCAGATTCAGAGAGAGAATGATAATAGGTGGTGGGCTGGTTAATTTTACATATCAACTAGGCTATCATGCTTAGTTGTTTGGTCAAACACAAGATGTTCCTGTGGAGGTATTTTTTAGATCTGATTAACATTTAAATCAATAAAATTTAGTAAAGCAGACTGTCCTCTATAATATGGATGGGCTTCATCCAATCACTCAAAAACCTTCAAAGCAACGAATAAGATTTCCAGAATAAGGAATTCTGCCTCTAGATAGAAAAATAGAAACTCTGCCTGAATTTTCAGCCTGCTTGTTTGTATAGTGAATTTTGGACCTCAGGACTGCAACATTAACTCTTACTTTAATTTCTAGGCTTCCTGCCTGCTTGCCCTACAGATTTTGGACTTGCCAGCCCCCACAAGCTCATGAGTCAATTCTTTAAAATCAACCTCTCCCTCTGTGAACATGTGCACACTTGTTCTTTTCTCTAGGGAAACATAATACATGCATGAATTTAAATGCAAACTGGGCACTAGAAATCATGCTAAATTATTCACATATATTTTCTGATTTAGTTCTTATACAACCAAATCAAATAGCTGAATAAGCAAGCTATAAAGAGAAGGCACCGTGAACAGGGAGAGAAGTTTTATTTAGTGAGTCTAGAGGAGAAGCAGTACAAAAGTTAGTACTGAGTCAAGAAAAAGCCAAGCACAAAAAATAGGGGATTCACTGCAAAATAAAAAGGTAAAAGGGATGGAAAAAATTAACATATTATAAGACTGTGCCCACCATTAGTGATCTGCTTTCTATTTTAACTGATTTGCCTTTTATGGACATTGAACTTAAGTGAAATAATATAATATGCAGTATTTTTTGTGTGTGTTTGTGGTACTGGGGTTCCTGGAAGCCCTTCTACTTCCAGGCTACACTCCCAGACCTATTTTATACTTTTTTATTTTTGGAAACAGGGTCACTTAAGCCAGCAGGGCTGGCTTCGAACCAGCACAATCCTCCTGTCTCTACCTCCCAAGTGCAGGGATTACAAGCGTGCACCACCACGCCAGGCTACAATATGCAGTATTTTGCATCTAACTCCTTTCACTGAGAGTCAAGTTTTTATTTTTTATTTTTTTTATTTATTTATTTTGGTGGTACTGGGGTTCCTGGAAGCCCTTCTACCTCCGGGCTACACTCCCAGGCCTATTTTATATTTTTGAAACACAGTCTCTTAAGCCAGTGCAGCTGGCTTCAAACCTGCGCGATCCTCCCGTCTCTGCCTCCCAAGCCCGGGGATTACAAGCATGCGAGAGAGTCAAGTTTTTAAAATGTAGTCGTGTTGCTGCATGAATCAGTAATTCATTGCTTTTTATTCTTGAACAAAATTCTATTGTAGAGATAAACCTCATTTTGTTTAATCACCATTTGACAGACATTTGGGTTCTTTCAAGGATTTGGCTATTCTGTATATGCTAGTATGAAAGTTCATGATTATATGTTTTAATTTAGCTTCCACGGATACTTAATAGTAACTATGTCATATAGTGACCTTATGTTCAAATTTGAGAAACTTTAAAATCTGTTTTCCAAAGTGGTTTTATGTAATCCATTTTATATTTTTACTTGCAATGCAGATTCCAAGTTCTTCAAATCTTTGCCAACATCTGTTACTGTTGGTCTTTTAAAATATAAGTAATTGAGTGTGTGTATATGAGATATAATGAATATTCAATAATAGCTCATTGAAGATTTAAATCGCATATCACTAATAAGTAGCATACTTTTTCATGTGCTTACTAGCCATTTGTAGATCTTCTTTGATTAAATGTCTATTAAAATATTTGCTTTTTAAAAAGTGAATCTCATTTGGATAATATTTGAAGAAATTATTTTGATGATACAATTTCAATAAAAAGTTTTGATAATAAAATTGTAGGAATTTGAACATTCAATAAAGATTTGATATTAAAATTTGAATTTATTCAGGGTTGTATAATCTATTATAATTATTCCTTTTTTTTTTTTTTTGGTACTGGGGTTCCTGGAAGCCCTTCTAACCTCCTGAGCTATGCTCCCAGACCTATTTTTTATATTTTTATTTGGAAATAGGGTTTCTTACGACAGCGCGGCTGGCTTCGAACCTGCACAATCATCCTGTCTCCGCCTCCTAAGCGCGGGGATTACAAGCATGTGCCACCACGCCCGGCATAATTCGTCCTTTTTAAAAATTTTTTTTAGAATGAAACATTGAATAGTTTATAGCTGAAATAATATAAAGTCTGTGATTTGCTATAAAATAATCCAGAGGCAACAGGGAAATGTAAATAAAAGATTGGCCATATGTTGACAACCAATTCGTCCAAAAGTGGAGAAAATGTTTTACAGGTACTCATACACTTTTCTCTACTTTTGCATAGGTTTGAAACTGCCATTTGATTTAAGAAGGATGACACATTTCATGACACGGGCATAACACATTGAAGACATGCATTGACCTATACTTCAAATCTATAAAATCATCATAATGGGGTTGTAAAGGTATAACCAATAAAAAGAAAGAGAATAGGAAAGAAAATGCCAATAACAAAGCTTTGGAAGCTAAAGAGAAGATGGATGAACTAACCTGAGAAATCTGGATCCCTGCCTGGCGTGGTGGTGCACACTTGTAATCCCTGCGTTTGGGAGGCAGAGACAGGAGGATTGCGCAGGTTCAAAACCAGCCGTGAGTGCTGGCTTAGGAGACCCTGTTTCCAAATAAAAATGTAAAAATGGGTCTGGGAGTGTAGCCTGGAGGTAGAAGGGCTTCCAGGAAACCCAGTACCACCCAAAAGAAAGAAAGAAAGAAAGAAATCTGGATCCCTAGCCAAAAGTAGGAAAAGCCAGGAAAGCAATCCAATTTGCATGACAAATATCACCCCCAAATTTTAGAACTAGACAATAGGTCCCTGTGGGTGAGTGTGAAGGTAGAGCTGAGTGCCACAGAGAGGTGGGAAGTAAATTTAAGAAAATAGACCCTTAGGTACTTCACTCCACTCTACACAACCAGTCAACTATCCCTTGCTGGCTTACTCTGCAAAGAAAGAGTTCTCTAGAGTGTAGGATGACAGCTCTCATTGAGGGCAAGGACAAAATCAAAGAAATCAAGTAAAATTTACAAACTGTTAAACAAGAAAATTCTTCCTCAGTTCATCTCTTGGAGCATGCATTGCATACATGTTAAGATATTAGAGGAATCTGGAAAATTTGACCATCCAAGATGAAAAACTGAAAAATGCTGACATTAGCAAATACCCCTTCCCCCAGTAATAACCAAATAAACCAAAGTGGAAGAGAAACCATTGAATTTTCCCAAAAATTAAAGCAAAAAGAAAAAATTTTAAAAAATTTAGAAAAAAATTTAAAAAATTAAAGCAAAAGAAAAGCATAATTATTACTTTTATGTATTAACTTGGCTAAGTCAGATATCCAAATACCCAGATATCTGGCCAAACATTATTCTGAATGTTTAGAAATGCTAGGAAGATGTTTTTCAGATGAGAGTAACATCAGTGGATTTTGAGTAAAGTATATCACTCCCTACTGCAGGTGGGCCTCATCCAGCCAGTTCAGGGCCTTAGTAAAAGATATTTCTCCCTCAAGCATGGAAGATTTCTACCAGAAGACTGTCTTTGGAATATGTTTTAATCTTTATAAAGATTTATATAAAGCATTGACTAACCTAATTATGGAAACTGAGAAGTTCTCTGATCTATCACCCCTAAGCTGGAGACCAAGGAAAAAGAGCTGGTGGTTTAGTTCAAAGGCCTGAGAGCCAAAGGTGCCTGGTATAAATTCTAGTCCAAGTCTAATGGCCTCAAAACTAGAAGCACTGAGAGGTGGAAAATTCTATCTATGTCTGTACTCACTCCGTCAGGCAAGAGAGAAAATTCAACACTCCTTTGCCTTTTGTTCTGTTCAGGCTCTCAGTGAACTGGATACAAATCCACACTGTGGTGAGCCACCTGCTCTCTACTCAGTCCACCAATTTAAATGCTAATTTCATTCAGAAACACCCTCACATACGCACCCAGAAATAATGTTTAACCAGTCCCTTTAGGCCGGATAAGTTGACATACAAAATTAATTATTCCAGACTCAAACTGCAACTCTTCCCTGACTCTCTAGTCAAACCACACACTTGCCCTCCACAATCACAAGAGCTGATTTCTTAAATCAACCCCTTCCTTCTAAAAAAAAGTGTGAGTGTGTGTGTGTGTGTGTGTGTGTGTGTGTGTGTGTACATGATTGATTCTGTTTCTCTGGAAAACCCTGAATAATATAATAAATAAAAAATAAAAAGCAAAAATCCAGAAAGAGAGAAAACAACCAAAAAGTTACTAAGTAAAATAAATAATTTTGAAAAAAAAATGTGTGGTACTGAAGACTGAACCCAGGGGCATTCTACCTTTGAGCTACACCCCAACCCTATTTTTTATTTTTTATTTTCAAACAGGGTCTCACTAAGTTGCAGAAGGCATAAGTAGAAGCTGGCTGCGAACCTGCAATCCTCCTATCTCAGCTTCCCAAGTACTGGGATTACAAGCATAAATAACCACAACCAGCTTAATTTTGAAAATTTTATTGAAGGGCACGAGTTCCTAGCTTGAGAAGGCCCACAGAATATTAAGCATAATAGATAGAAAATAGAGCTACACTAACTATATACTTTATGCACTAACACATCCTCTAATAAAGCCAAAACCCTTTCTTAGAGTGATTAGCCTATAATTTCAACATCTGTTCTATAAAGTTCCTGAGTTCCAGGAATACTTCTGAGAATGATTAATAGGAAAAGAGCAAGAGTAAGCAGGATTGTAGCATCTACTGTTGCTTCATTTATATTAAGTCCTGCTTTCATTTGTCTTATCTTAGGTTTTTGGGCATGCTTTTGTTTTTATTTTTATATCATTTTTTGTTTTTATTCTGTGTGTGTGTTGTTGTTGTTGTTGTTGTTGCTGCTGCTGCTGCTGCTGCTGCTGGGCATTGAACACAGGGCATTCTGCCTCTGAGTTATACCCACGGTCCAATTTTTCTATTATTATCTACTTAGAAACAGAGCCTCACTAAGTTGGTGAGGCTGTCCTCAAGCATTTGATCTTCCTTTCTCAACCTTTAAAGTACTGGGATTAAAAATCCACTATGTTTGTCACTATGCCCAGCCAGTTACTTTTTAACTGTATAAATTTAAGATATACCACAAAATATTGATTGGCCAATTGATTGAGTTGATTGAAAAAAGACACACACATAATGACCACTACAATCAAGGAGATAACTTTATATCATCTCATACTCTGTGCTTGTTGTTGATACAAGTACCTACAATCTACTCCAATAAATTTCAAGTATATAATATTGTTAACTACAGTCCTTACACTGTGCATTAGATCTCTAAGTTCACTACATTACTAAAAATTTGTAACCTTTTCCCTCTGTCTCCCCATTTCCCCCACACCCTCCACCTCTGGTAACCACCTTTAATTGCTATTTTCCTACATATTCAGGTTTCTTTCCTTTTGTTTAGTTCCACATATAAGTGAGATCATGCATTTTCTATGTCTATCTTATTTCACTTAGCATAAACATCCTCTATGTTTGTCCATGTTATGACAAATGGCAGTACCTCTTTATTTAAGACTGAACAATATTCGTATATTCTTTATCCATTTACTCATTAGTAAACACTGGAGTCATTTCATATCTTGGCTACTATGAACAAAACCTCTTCCCTTTTACTCTGCAAATATTCAAAGAGCCATCTCTGGTACAAATTCCAAATGAGCTGTCCACAACTAAGACTATTCCTGGTGGTTCATGCTTCACCCTTTCCACAGTTCCCAATATGACATCTGGAAGTTTTTTTTAATCTTGAAACGGGGTCTAAGTTGCAGAGGGCCTCACCAAGTAGCTGAGGCCATGCGCGAACTGTGATCCTCTGGTCTCAGCTTCCCAAATGCTGGGATTACAAGCGTGCATCACCACGCCTGGCTGACATCTGGAATTTGATGCTGTATATCTTGAGATCTAGCCTGGAGTGTGACAGGAATATGCTTTCAGACCCAGACAAGCAACTTTTTTTTCAATATTGGGGATGGAACCCAGGGGCATTCTACCTCCAAGCTACACCCCCAGCCCTATTTTTTATTCTTTATTTTGAAACAGGATCTCACTAAGCTGTAGAGGACCTCACTAAGTAGTTGAGGCTGGCTGCGAACCTACAATCCTCCTGTCTCAGCCTCTCAAGTACTGAGATTACAAGTGTGTGTCACCATGCTCGGCTTCCAGATAAGCAACTTTTAAGTAAACTTTTGGAAGATGCTATATATTCATAAATAGAGGCTCTCTGTGCCTATGTGATGAAAGCAATTTCATTTATTAATGGCCCTTAGATCTCTGATGATTAAGGCAAAACTGGTCTATTAACTGTATAATTCCCTATGGCCTTAGGAAATAATTCATACATTTATTAGTTATTCTTCACTATTTATAATGGTTGTCTTATACAAAGTTCTGTCTCACAGGTAAGCTTGAAATCTCTCTGTTGGTCATTTACTACTTTGAAAACATTTATTTCTACTTCTCTTTTAAAATATACAAAAAGACTAAAAATATTTTCAAAATGGATGAGGGCACACACACATAAAAGGAAAGAACACTGAGGGTAACTATTTTATAAATCTCTCTAGAGTCTGGGTTTATTGCTAGATTAAATCCTTTTATTATATATTTATCAGAATAGTCAGAATAATAAATTGATAGAAATACAAATGAAAATTTATCATCTTTATTTCAGAATTATAATATATCCGAAAATGGATGCATCTAATTGAATATTGTTACTTTCATTATATACAAAATAAGTATAAGTATAGCCAATATGTCATACTAATAAATTTGAGCAATGTTTCAAGTTTTCACTAAAACATGACTAACGCCATCCTCAACAGCTGCCTCATCCTAATTTTTCTAGAATTAGTAGTAAACTATCAAAGGTCTCACAAAAAGTTTGTGCAAATTATACTAGATTTAAATAAAACATATATCTACTTTTTTATTCAGTTGTTGGAAAACAACATATATTCAGCTGTTTTTCATTTCAGAGCTCAAAAGACCATAAGATGACAATGGTGATGGTGATTATGTTGATGATAATGATACCTTATATTTATATGGGTTTTTACAAAGTACTCTTTAAAACACTATCTCACAGTTGGGCACGATGGCGTACCCTTGTAATCCCAGTACTTGGAAGGCTGAGACTGCAGAATTGCAGGTTCAAGGACAGCCTCAACAACTTAGTGAGGACCTCTGTAACTAAGTGAGATCCTATTTCAAAATAAAAAATAATAATATGTCCGGGGCCTGGGTCACAGGACTCTGGGCCCCAGTCGGACTGCGCGGAGCATGCCAGACCCCTGGAGAAACCGGGCCCAATAAGACCCTGGGTCCCGGGCAGGGGTCGCGCGGGGCATGCCGGACCCCAGAACAGCCGGGGCCTGGGTTGCAGAACTCTGGGCCCCAGGCGGAGTAGTGCGGAGCATGCTGGACCCATGAGGAAACCGGGCCGGGTCACAGTGCTACTGAGTGCCTGATCCCACTACCTCCTCAAACCACACATACTGTCTTATTAAAAAAAAAAAAAAAGAAAGAAAGAAAGAAAAAGAAAAAGAAAAAAAAATATCGGAGAGGGGTTAAGAAGGCCATGGCGGATGCCAGGATACTGGAGATGCAGACAAAGCTTATCCAAATGAACTGGAACTTATGGAAAAATTCCCCATGAAGGAGGACTGCTGTTTCTCTGTATTATTAAGAATCTTGTACATCACCTGTAAGGAGAGAGTTTAGCTGAGACCAAGGAGAAAGGCGGTGTTGAAAGCGGTCTCCGTGATGGCAGTGGAGACTTATATTCAGGAGAAGCAGAAATCGGATCCTACCAACCTTATTTTTTTGGATAAATTACACTAAATGTCGAATGCTACCACAGCGCATGCTTAGAAACACTGGACAGCACTCAGAGTGTAAAAAGAGCTTGGGAAAGATTTGAAATGGTGGAGACAGTGGCAATGGCAGTGGCCAGTACTCAGGGGAGACAGAGATCTGATGCATTACACCTGTAACCTTTGAAATAATAACCCCAGAGGCAGAATGCTACCACCACGCACCCTCGAGAATGTGGGACAACTGGTTGGGTGAAGAGGGTGCTCAGATTGGAGCCTGCCGAGGGGTGAGGCTGGCGACGGACACAGCAAAGCTGGAATCGGAACCTGCCATGAGGCAAGGCTCGTGCTGGAGCCTCCGAGGTAGGCATCAGAGCCTGCCGAGGGATTAGGCTGATGCTGGGGCCAGCGAGGCTGGGATAGGAGCCTGCCATGAGGCTAGGCCGGTGCTGGGACCTCCGAGGCTGGGATCGGAGCCTGCTGAGGGGTTAGACTGGTACAGGGGGCAGCGTGGCCGGGATCGGAGCCTGCTGTGAGGCAAGGCTGGTGCTGGGGCCTCCGAGGCTGGGATCAAAGCCTGCTGAGGGGTTAGGCCGATGCCAGGGCCAGCAGCCAGCAGTGGAGCCTGCCGAGGGATTAGGCTGGTGCTGGGGCCAGCAAGGCCGGAATAGGAGCCTGCTGTGAGGCAAGGCCAGTTCTGGGGCCTCCGAGGCCGGGATCGGAGCCTGCCACGGGGTTAGGCTGGTGATGGGGCCAGCGAGGCCGGCATCAGAGCCTTCTATGAGTCAAGGCTGGTGCTGGAGCCTCCACGACTTGGATAAGAGCCTGTCGAGGGGTTAGGCCAGCGCCGGGGCCAATGGCCAGCATTGGAGCCTGCCGAGGGGTTAGGCTGGTGCCAGGGCCAGCAGCCAACATTGGAGCCTTTGTGAGGCAAGGCCACTACTGAGACCTCCGAGGCCGGGATCAGAACCTGCCTTGAGGCTAGGCCGGTGCTGGGGCCAGCGAGGCCAGGATCGGAGCCAGCTGAGGGGTTAGGCTGGTGTCGGGGCCAACGAGACCAGAATTGGGGCCTTCCATGAGGCAAGGCCGCTGCTTGAGCCAGCGAGGTCTGGATCAGTCCACTGGGTAGCCAGGCCACTACTGGAGCCGTCAAGAGTGGAATCGGTATTTGCAACGCGGCATGCAAAGAGAAATATCACAGAAAATAAAAATCAGATCCTTTCCCTAATCAGCAATAACTAGGAGGAAAGGGGCAACAGGAAGAGGTCGAGCTATAGAAAGGGCCCTATAGTGAAGCAACTAAGGTGACCAATCAGAGGGTATGGAATAAGGGAGGATGGAGCCTCTTTAAAATGCAGGAGGTACATAAACAAATGTATCAAAGTTAATCACCAAACAAGCATGGGATCGAGGGAGGGGGAGGGAATGGGATGGGGGCTGGATGAGGGCTAATTGGATGATGTGTGCTTGTATATCCTCTCAAGTCTTGTATTCCAATGTGATATATGATTACAATGCACCAATAAAAATAATAATAAATTTAAAATTTTTTTAAAAAGAAATGAGAGCTGAATGAAGATAATTTGGAGAAGTAAGATGAGGAATAGCCAGGAAAAACATACAGAAGACATAAGACACACTTCTTCACTTCAGTGGGCTTAAATTTTATCTTTCTGTCCTAGATAGAAGCAAAACTCAAGCACAAAAATGTCTGTAGTACCATGTGTTAAGTACTATTCAATGAAAAAATAGATAATAACTGAAAACTTGGCAACTGGAATAAATTTTACAGAGCCTAAAAATAATAATAATAATAATAATAATAATAATAATAATAATAATATAGGACTGGGGGTGTAGCTCAGAGGTAGAATGTCCCTGGGTTCAATCCCCTGTACCACAAAAAATAACATTGTATCATATTAGTAATAACAACAGCTACATGGGGATTAACTAGTTTTCTTTATAAATGAGAAGATTTACTGTAGTCAGAAAGGTTAAGTAACTCAGCCAAGATTAGTGATTAGTAATCACTGGTATTTGTGTTGATGTTGATAATAGTGATGGTGATGATACTAATAAGGTGCTACATATGTTGTATAGCCTCATTTAATTCTTATATCAACCTTAAAAGTATTATAAGTGTCCTATTATTTATTTATTTATTTATTTATTTATTTATTTATTTATTGTGGTACTGGGGGTGGAACCCAGGGGCTTTCTACCTCCTGGCTACACTGCCAGACCTATTTTATATTTTATTTGGAAACAAGGTCTCACTAGGTTCTGAGAACCTAAGTAGCTGAGGCTGGCTTTGGACCTGTGTGATCCTTCAATCTCAGCCTCCCAAGCGCTGGGATTATAAAATAAACCACCACGCCCAGCTAGTATCCCATTTTTATATTGAGAAAATTAATGTTTAACAAGATAAAGAAACTTATTCAAGATTACACAGCAAATAAATGGCAGACTGGGATTCAAAAAAATATACTGACACAAAACCTTATTCAGATAATAACTTAATTCATTTGAATCTTATCCTAATCTAATGTTTCCCTCATAGCCTTTTGCTAATTTAGGGTGTATGTATTCAAACAGAAATCTAATAAATATTGCATTTATTTTCAAATAAATTTATTTCAAATTAAAAAGCCTAATATTCCAGATTAAAGATCCATCTCTAGCTGTAAAATAAACTCTTCAATTATATATCAAAATATATATTAAATAATAAGCTATGATAATATCAATATAGTATCTGAGCAAGTTTAAATCATTCTTATAAATTATATGCATAAAATTTCAAGAGAGAAAAAAATCATTGCATTTTGCTATGTTCTTGCAGAGTTTCCTGTCCTAAAATTAGGATTATTTATAAAGAATATAAAGAATCCAAAGTAGCATCTCTTATAAATTCCACTTTAGGAAATAAATAAGAATGTTTATGTAAACAAACCTTGCTTTTTACAATATAGGCTAAGGTAAATTTTAAGTACTTTATAAATCATAACAATTTTAAAATGCTCCCAGGACATATGGTAAAAGAAACAAGTGTGTGTGTGTGTGTGTGTGTGTGTGTGTGTGTGTGTGTGTGTGTGTTTGCTAGGATTGAACTCAGAAGTATTCTACATCTGAGCTATACATCCAGTCTTACTTTATTTTTTATTTGAAAACAGAGTCTTGTTAAGTTGCTAAGGCTGGCTTGAACCTGAGAGCCTACTGTCTCAACCTCCCAAGTACTGGAATTACAGGCATGTGTCAGATTAATTTTTTTTAATATTCTATATATAGTACTATGCACACAATAATAACAAATATTTAAAAATTATTTAGAGAGCTATAATATGCAGAATATTCTCAGTCCTTACCATACCCTAAAAGGCAAGCAGTGTGATTCACAGTGGGTACTTGTCTCAGTGAAAATCACATAACCAAGAAGGAGAGCCAACATTAGCTTGGTCTATGGACTCCTTGGGTCCTAGTTTTATATAAAAGAATGTTCACTTAATATTTTACAAATGAATGCATTCAATACATGAGTAAATCAGATCTTTTCAGAAACAAATGCTGAATCTTTAAATCTATCCTATATTTCACCCCTATGCAACTTTATCTCTCTAACTATACTTTTTATTTCAGAAAAACAAGGCTTTCCTCTCTAAAAGTCTAATTATCTTCCAGAAAAGCAAATTACCTTTGAGCTAATTAACAGCTGACCTATAAAATCAGTTATATTTTTCTTAAAAAATCATAAATTAAAACTAAATTTATGTTCTTAGAAATGTCCCAGGAGAAACAAATGGCATAATCTTCAACCCTAGGTTATAGCAAGCTACAGAACAATGGCTATATTAGACACCCTTTTAGAATGAATGGTAAAAGTCATTTATACTTTAGGAAGGGAGATAAGAATCCCAACACTCAGTCCATCCATGATTTTGCATTAAAGTAGAAAAATATTACCATATTCTCACAACTGTCAGTCTGCGCTGTCAGACTTCACATTTAGCAATTATCTTGATGCCAGCTGCCCCACAATTTCATTCCAAATTTAATATGCCCTAGAAAATATTACATCTCAAAATTTTAAGTAATTTGCAAAAATAGAGTGGCAAAAAGATGTCCTCTGTTAGAAAAGTCAGGTGCAGCCTCTCAGTGTATGCAAGAATACACTAGACCCGTGATGGACATTAGTTATTTCCCTCTTTGCACACGCAGAATAATTACTCCAAGTCTTCCAGGACAGCTCCCTGTTGTTGTAGGAGCACACCCTTTCCCCACTTTCATCTTCTCAACAGAACCTGACACCTATATTACTGCTTTCCATTACATCATGCTATTACAGTAGACATTTGTCATTTTGTTTGCCTACCATGGGTTTGAAACCTGATTCCACCACTTCAAACTTATGTAACTTAACCCAGTTACTTAACTTCTCCATGCCACAGTTCTCTCATCTGTAAAATAAAGTTTTATTCACATTTATGCTCTAGGCATTATGCAGATTATTGAGTTAGAATAGTGAATAAGATATAAAAAGTCAATACGCTCACAAAGCTCTTACATTGTAGTAAAGGAGTCGGATGATAAACAGACAAGGGCAAGTTATGGGATATGCCATAAAATAAGCAGTGTGATAAGATAGCAAAAAAAGTAACTGCTGATTCACTTCCTATAAGGTGTTCAGGATTAATTGTCTCTGAGGAGGTGACATTTGAGCTGAAACAAAAAATAAGAGTGACTGAACCACTCAGAGACCTGGAAGATCATTCCAGGAAAGGGGAAGGAAAGTCAAAGATGAAAAAGAGCTTGCCCACCCAGTGCTATGTGCATGGGTGTTGCTTTCATTATGAATTACATTATGATGTGAGACTATATTGTATCAATAAAAGTACTGAAGATGAAAGCGCCTGGCATGAAAGGAGATCTATGCAACTGAAGCATAGGGAGCGAGAAAGGGAGCACAAATGAACCTGGAAAGCTAAGTGGGAGCCAGACCAGGCTGGGGCTTAAGCATGGGAAGGAACTTGGGTTTCGTTCTAGGAGCAACAGAAATCTACCAGAAAAAAAGCTTTATTTGAAGCTTTAATTTTTTAGAAAACTGTTCTGGCTACTGTACAATGAAGAGATATGGAGAATACCAGCTAACTACTCAAGACAAACGAATGAATGAAGGACACGAGAGAGAAGAAATCAAAGATATTCCTGAGTTACTTGGTTTGGGCGATTGTGTAAATGGTGACTTATAGATTAAGATTATAAAGAAAGGAGGTCAAGGTTCCTGGCTTATTATATTTGAGATGCCTGTCAGACTATACCTGAAAATAGCTGTTATAGATACTAAATGAGACAATCCCATAAAAACAACAATGCCTAACACAAACTGAGCAATAAATGTTAGTTTTATTGTTGTTCTGGGGTATACAGGAATATTCTCCTAGTCTAACCATGTGCTTTTGGTAATAACTGACCACTTTACCCTGGCCCATGGCCAGGTCCGGGTTGAGCATCTGGTCTAGATGCAGCCAATCACAGTTAACTCTTTGCAGTAGTAACTGGCCCTGGGCTCCAGCTGCACCAACTAAAATTCTTCCCTAAGATTTTCAAAATAAGAGCTGAAAGGGAAGTTTTCTTTGCTCTTTAGTAGAAACATTGTTATTTTAAAAAAGAGTTGAGGGTTGCTGATGGTATCATTCTTGCTTCTAGGACAGAAGTCTTCTACAATCAGAGAGAAAAAGGATATCCAGAGAGAAACAGGGATGAGACAGCGACCTAGAGGCATATAGCCCTTATTTCCACTGGTTTTAGAACAGAGCTATCTAACAGAAATATAAATATAAGCCAGAAGTGTGGTCATACTAAAAAGCATACAGGTAAAATGATCTTAATAACATATTTTATTTAACCCAATATATCATATCCAAAATATTATGTCTCCATGAATATAAAAATTGTTAATGATATAGATTACATTCTTTTTGCATACTAAATCTTCAAAAATCCAGCATGTATTCTATACTTATAGCAAATTCTGAATCCAATTTAGCTGTATTTCAAGTGACCAAGAGTCCATAAATCCAGTGGCTACTGTGTTGTGTTGGACAGCACTGCTTTAGAGGCTTTCCCCTGGTCTTCCTCATCCCATTAGCCCATTCACATTCTTTTAGTTGATTTTCTGCTACTTATCTCTAAGTTATCCTTAGTTTGACTAAAAATATTATTACATTTATTCCATTTACATATTTAGAAACTAATTATTTAAAGACACACAGTACATAATATTCTGAAGGTGGATTCAGCAATTCTTTGCACATGAACTTTCTCCTACTTTCTTGAGTGCCAATTCCCAGTTCTCACACACACACAGCAGTTAAGACTCACTAGATCTCTTTATTCCAGCCCTGGTTGGCACAAGAGACCACAGGAAGCTTTTCAAAGTGCAAAATGAAAGGCCTCATGCATGAAAACTTTGAAATCAGCTGATCTGAGAAGGAATTTGTGGCTCTATTTCTACAATGTTCTCTTAATTCTGATAATCATCCTGACTCAAAATTACTAAATTGAATCACTTACTAAATCTAAGAAGTCATCTGTGCCCCTTCTTTAGCTTTTATTCTACTGTTGCAACTAGTCTTCTCTTGTATTCACTAAAGTGTATGCCAAATCCATTTTAGTATAAATTCTTAGATGACCAATGGGTATATTTTAGACACTCAATAATACTTCTTGGGCTAGAATAAAACTTAGAAACCTGGTGTGGTGCACACCTGTAATCCCAGTACTTGGGAGGTTGAAACAGAAAGGTCACAAGTTCAAAGACAGCTTCAGCAAGTAGTGAGACTTTCATCAACCTAGAGAGACCCTGTTTCAAAGTAAAATAAATAAATAAATAAATAAAAATAGGGCTGGGGTGTAGCCCAAAGGTAGAACACTTCTGGTTTCAACCCTCAGTAACACACACACACAGAGACAATGAAAAGTGAACATTTTTTTGGTGGTGGTGGTACTGGCGGTGGAACCCAGGGGCTTTCAACCTCTGGGCTATACTCCAGACCTATTTTTATATATATATTTTCTTTAAAAACAGGGTCTCACTAAATTGCTGAGAGCTTCACTAAGTAGCTGAGGCTGGCTTTGAACCTGTGTGATCCTCCTATCTCAGCCTCCTAAGTGCAGGGATTTCAAGCGTGCACCACTACACTCGGCAAAAAGTGAACTTTTAACATGATAATTATACTTCCAATGTGGCAGCCCAAATAGTCCAGAGAAGTAGTAGAAAATAATCAAAGATTACTAAGAGCAGGATACAGTGGCACATACCTATAATCCCTGCTACTCAGGAGGCTGAGGCAGGAGGATTGCAAGGTAGAGAGCGATTTAGTAATACTTTCAAAATTTAAAAATTAAAAAGGACTGGGGATGTAAATCAGTAGCAGAGCACTTGCACACATGAAGGCCTGGGTACAATCCCCAGGGAGGGGAGATGCACGTAAAAGCCTATCTCTTCTTTCTGTTGTCTCTCATTCCAATTACATTTCACTACTTTCATCCGTAGGAGTGGGAGAAAAGTAATTGTTGGAATTACTTTGACTACTCACATGGAAAGAAAGTGCTCCATAACCAAATCAAGTACCATATGATGGCTGAATGTCAATCTGTACTTACAAATTTTCTATTTAATTGATTTAGCTCATATCCAGGACCCATGAAAGAGAGTGGAAATTTGGTCAATAAAGAATCAAGCAGGCTGGTGGTATAGTTCCATGGTAGAGCACATGCCTAGCATGTGTGAATCCCTGGGTTCAATCCCCAGGACCCCCAAAAAGGTTTAAACATTAAGAGTGCCAACTGAGTCCTTCTGAACAAGTTCCAAAGTCTGTGGGCAAAAAGAAAGAGGACATATCACAACAGCACTCGTGAATGGCTCTTCATTTTTCAACTACATCATCTTTCCTGCTTCCCTTCCATACCAGACAAAGCCAGCAACCAGTACTCTACTAGTTTGCTGTTTTCTAGGGCCACGTTAAAGTATTATAGATTGGGTGGATTATAAAACATAAATTTATTTTACCATAATTCAAGAAGTTGAAAGTTTTAGATCAATGTGTTGGAAGAGATAGTTTCTTCTAAGACCTTCAACCTGACGTGCAGACAGCAGTTTACATCTCCACAGGGATTTCCCTTTGTGCTCGTCGATGTCATAATCTCCTCTTACCAGCAAACCAATCATATGGGTTAGGGCCCACCCTAACGACTTCAGTTTAAATTAATTACCCTGTAAAGACCCTATCTCCAAATACTGTCACCTCTGAGTTACTAGGGATTACAACATTACCATATGATTTTGAAGCAACACAGTTCAGCCCATAACAAGTAACTTCAAGGTATCTACTCTCTGATAAATAACTACAAATAACTGAATCTTGAAGAGGCGATACTGATCTCAAGGATATGTTAAACAAGAAAGAGCCAAACCAACAGTTTCAACTACTGGTATTCAACAAAATCAGTTATTGGAAATGCTAAAAATTCTGAGAGTTCTGGCCATACTCAGAATTTCTTAGTAGACTAGTCATTTATTGTTGTTCTGATTTGTTTTTTGTTTTTCTCAAGCATCATAAGAACTGTAACATACAACCAAATTTGAGGACCGCTAATTAAAATCTAAAACGATCAATTCCAAAAAGTTGTTTGCAGCCTGGGATGGAGTATCTAGTCTCAATTTAGTTCATCTGAAAGGCATGTCAATCTAGACAGTGAAAATGAGACAGAACCAAGAATGGCAGAGCAGGAAAAAGAACCGCAAGTGAATTATCTCATTATCTTTGTCACTACATTCCCTTCATCATTATCACTTAAAGTCCACTATAATGCTACATTACTATCTTTG
The DNA here is from genome assembly GCF_963383645.1 of Muscardinus avellanarius. Lineage (NCBI taxonomy): Eukaryota > Metazoa > Chordata > Mammalia > Rodentia > Gliridae > Muscardinus > Muscardinus avellanarius. Next base: position 22,953,104 of record NC_137797.1, on the reverse strand, counting down.
TGACTTTTGTCCAAACAATGCCTTTTTAAAGAAGCAATAAACAATGAGCAGAAATTTGTGTTTAAGATGTTTTTCAGGGGAGGACTGGTTAGAATCACAAATGATGATCATTTGTTTCTCACCCAACTTCTTATCTACAGGCTAGAGCTTTTATTTATTTGTCAATGAATTCAAAGAACTGAGGACCATATTTATCTCATCTTCTTCTCCTTTATTTTAAGCTATTTCTGGGACATGTTAGCATATATTTTTCATTACTGTCTAGTCTTAAAGTTGATTAATATATCTGTATATTTCATTCTATTATTAAATAGTCCTGGTTAACAGTAAACTTCAGTAAAATAATCTGATATACTTACTTTATAGAATAATACATTTTAGTTTTGCATTTTCTCCTCCATCTACTTGCTACTCTATCTCTCTGCTTTTCATTCAACAAGTATGTACTCTAGACTACAGACAGTGCCAGGAGCATGGAATATAACAAAAAGTAAAACATGGTCCTATACTTCAGGAAAGTAAAGTCTAGGAGAGAAAAAGAAAAAAGAAATGTATGAACAAATGACCCTAAGAGGATGTGCCATATTATAAAAAAGATACCCACAAGGTGCTTTGGAGAACACAGAAGGAGTCTAATCCTGCCTGAAGATTGAGCTGACAGACAAGACTGGAAGTATTCAGGAAATGATACTGCACAAAAACAGACATAAAAGTAATAAAATACAAGGCATGTCTAGGGAACAGAAAACACATAGGTTGGCTATAACAAAGGTTTTTGGGGGTGGAAATTATAGTGGGCCTTCTATGCTACACTGAATATCCAGTACTTGAATCTGTCAGAGAAAGTCACTGATCGTTTTTTAAACATCATCAGTTCTCTGCTTAGTTTCATCTAGGCCAAGATTGCCTACTGCTTTTTCAGGCCGCCCCACACACAAAGCTCCCATTCCTACCTTCATAGCTCGTGGTGCCAACGCTACAGCCATCAGAAAGGCTTACAGCTAAGTATGTCACATGATCTCACTGGCTGCTAATGTCAAGAGCATGGACTGGGAAACATCTAAGGGTATGGCAAGACCAGAGTAGCAGCCCTTCGGTAAAATTTTCAACAATACAAAGAAAAATACTGGATCACTTCTATCCTCTAAATGTCATTTGCTATTCCAGCTGCTTCACAAAAACATGCACCATGTTTCTATTCTATTGTATTTATAAAGATAAATTAGAATTTGATACATCTTCATATCCATTAACAGGGAAGGATACTATTCTGCTTTCCAGTGAAAGTTGAATGAAAAGTGCCAGCATTTAAAATGGCGCTCTTTTTGTATGCATGTATGTCACTGTCAGCATGATTTATATTATCATGTGACACTATAATGCATCAATAAAAACACAAAAAATAAAAAGAAAGAATATGATGCTCTTTGCTGTGCTTTATTTATTTATTTATTTTTGTAATGTTCTATTAAAATCAGACTTTAGAAGCTGGGTATGGTGGTACATACTTGTAAACCAAGCATTTGGGAGGCTGAGATAAAGGATCACGATTCGTGGACAGCCTCAGCTACTTAATGAGGGCCCCTCAGCTACTTATTGAGGCCTTTTGCAACTCAGTGATACCCTGTTTCAAAATACAGATTAAAAATAGGGCTCAGAAGTAAAATGCCCCTGGGTTCCATCCACAGTACCCCCCCCAAAAAAAAACTCAGATTTAGGCTGAGCATAGTGACACATACCTGTAATCCTAGTTACTCATGAGGCTGAAGCAGGAGAATTTCAAGTTCAACTCCTGATTTGAAATAACAACTAAAAAGGCCGGGCGCGGTGGCGCATGCTTGTAATCCCCGAGCTTGGGAGGTGGAGACAGGAGGATGGCACAGGTCTGAAGCCAGCAAAAGACCCAGTTTCCAAATAAAAGGTATAAAATAGGTCTGGGAGTGTAGCCCCGAGGTAGAAGGGTTTCCAGGAACCCCAGGACCACAATACACACACACACACACACACACACACACAAAAAAAAAAAAAAAAAAACTAAAAAGGGCTGGGGATATAGCTCATGGTAGAATTCCCCTGGTTTCAAATTCCAGTACTATTAAATCAGACTTTAGTTTTAAAAAGGTAGCAGGTAGAACTTCTTTTTTTCTTTTGATGCCATGAAGAAATAATCTCTTCTTTTCTCTTTAGAAATTATTTTAAAGAGAAAAAAATTTAAACCTGATTCTGATTTTTTTAAATCTTATTTAGTTAAGAGGGTAGTAGTCTTAAATCTCACTCAAAAGAGTAAGAAGTAAAGCAGCATGAGAGTAAATCATAGAATTTTAGATCTAAAAGGATCTAAAGAGGCAATGCAGTAGTGAGTTCAGAAAGTTATGGTTTCTTTGAAGTTCCAGTTAACATGCACCTACTAATACTGATGATCTAGTATACGAGATGGGAATGGAGCAAACAGGAATAGAATTATAACCCTGAGAGTTTAAACCAGTACACTATCATTATTAGCAGAACAGAAATGAAAAATTATGTAATTCAATATGGAATTATTAACTTCCAAGAATTTTTTATTTTACTTATTCTATACTGTCTAGGTTAAAGGGCAAAATCTGTGCTAATGACCAAAAAAGCATAGCAACCTCTGTCAAAATAATGAAGGTACTAAATTCAGTAGATTCTTGTGATTATTTGAGCTGTTAAGGAGCCATTATCAACTTCTTACTCATTGCAGGAATTTCCAGGTCGCCTCCCTAACATGCAGTTCTTCAGTTTTTGCTGAAATATAAATATTACCTTTTCCATGGTATGTATGTATACGTGTGTGTGTGTGTGTGTGTGTGTGTGTGTGTGTGTGTATATATATATATATACATATGGATATATTTAAGGTATACAATATGGCATTTTGAAATACATATAGTGAAATAGTCACCACAGTTAAGCAAATTAAGATACTCATCATCTTACAAAAATACCTGTAGCCCCCTTTGTTGATAAGAGCAGCTAAAATCTACTCCCAGCAAACTTCCAGTATGCAATAGAATTAACTACAGTCCTCATGCTATACCTTGAATCTGGAGCCTTACTCATCCTATAACAATGACTTTGTACCTTTTGACCTCCCTCTCCTCACATACCTGCCCAACCCTGGTAATTACCATTATTCTCTTTCTATGTATTTGGCTCTTTTGTGTTTGTTTGTTTGCTTGCTTGCTTGCTTTAGATTCTTCATATGAGATCATTAAGTATTTTTCTTTCTGTGTCTGGCTTATTTCATTTAGAATAATGCCTTCCATAATCATCCATGTTGTCACAATGGCAGTATCAGATCAGAAGGATCTTTATCCTTGAATAACCTGGTGTGGTGGCACACACCTATAATCCCAGTACTTGGGAGGCTAAGAGAGGAGAATTGCAGCTTCAAGGCCAGCTTCAGCAACTTAAGCAGGATCCTGCTTCCAAATAAAAACTAAAATAAGACTGGAAGTATAGCTCAGAGGAAGAGCGCCCCTGGATTTTATCCTCAGCAACATTCACTTGTGTTCATGTGCATACAGCGTATACAATTTCTTTATCAACATTCCCTTAGATTGTTTCCACTGTCTTGGCTATTGTGAATAATGTACATGGAACATGGGAGAACAGCTATCGCCAGAAATTACTGCTTTCACTTTCTTTGGATATATGTATACCCAGAAGAAGAATTAATTACTGGGTCATATAATGGCTCTAATTTTAATTTTTTGGGAACACTTCATACTCCTTTCCATAATGACTGTACCGATTTTCATGCTCATCAATAGTATACAAGGGTTCCCTTTTCACTTCATTTATCTCTTGTCTTTCTGAAAAAATTAATCCTAATCAGTACAAGATGGTATCTTATTGTGGCTTGGGTTTGCATTTTCTTATTAATTAGTGGTGAGGAGCACCTTTTCGTATACCTACTGCAATTTTATGTCCTTTTTTGAAGATTTTCCGTTCAGGACCTTTGCTCATTTTTAAAATCACACTTCTTGGAAAAGGGCAATGGAACTAAATAGACATTTTACAAAAGAAGAAAATCAAATGGCTAATCAATACATGAAAAAAATTTAACATCATTAGTAATCTGGGAGATGCAAATCAAAACTACACTTAGATTCCATCAAATCTCAATTAGAATGCACTTATCAAGTAGTCAAAGAACAATAAATGCTGGGGAGGATGAGGAGAAATAGGAACTCTTCTATACTGTCAGTGTATTGCAAATTAGTACATCCTCTATGAAGATCAATATGCACATTCCTCAGAAAATTGGGACTGGTCCACCATATGATCCATATATACTACTCCTGGGTATCTTTCCAAAGGGACTGAAATCAGAATATTATAGTAATAGATCCATATCCATGTTTACATCAGCACAATTCATAACAGCAAAATCACAGAACCAAACTTGGTGTCAATAAATAGATGAATGGATTACAAAACTATGGGATCCAGAAACAATGGAATTCTACTTCATAATAAAGAACAAAATTATGACATTTGCAGGAAAATGGACAGACCTGGAGAAAATTATGTAAAGTGAGATTGGCCAGTCACAGAAAATGAAGAGTCATAACAATTGAACCCCAAAGCCAGTAGAAGACAGGAAATTATTAAAATTAGAGCAGAAATTAATGAAATAGAGAATAATAAAACAATACAGAAAATCAACAAAACCAAAAGCTGGTTTCTTGAAAAAATTAAAAAGATAGATGAACCACTAGCCAACCTAACTTAAAAAAAAGAGAGAGAATTAACCCAAATTATAAAGATAAGGGATGAAAAAGGAGAAATTACTACTGATAGTATAGAAATCCAGAGGATTATCAGAAACTACTTTGAAAAACTATACTCCAACAAAATGGAAAATCTGGAGGAAATCGACAACTTCCTAGATAAATACAACCTTCCTAAAATGAGTCAAGAAGATATAGAACACTTAAACCAACCAATAACAATCAAAGATATTGAAACAGAAATAAAGAGCTTGCCATCAAAGAAAAGCCCAGGACTAGATGGTTTCCCAAGTGAATTCTATAAAACCTTTATAGAAGAGCTAACCCCAATACTCCTCAAACTATTTCGTGAAATAGAAAAAACCAGGACTCTCCCAAATACATTCTATGAAGCCAACATCACACTAATATCCAAACCAAATAAAAACAGTTCAAGGAAGGAGAACTACAGGCCTATATCTCTGATGAACTTGGATGCAAAACTATTCAACAAAATACTAGCAACACGCATTCAAAACCACATCAAGAAAATCATACACCATGACCAGGTAGGGTTCATCCCAGGGATGCAAGGCTGGTTCAATATATGAAAATCAATCCATGTAATTCACCATATAAACAGAATCAAGGACAAAAATCACATGATCATTTCAATAGAAACTGAAAAAGCATTTGATAAAATTCAATATCCATTTAAGATAAAAAAAAAACACTGCAGAGAATTGGAATTGAAGGAACATATCTCAACATTATTAAGGCAACCTACAATAAGCCCACTGCCAACATCATATTAAATGGGGTAAACTTCAAGAATTCCCCCTAAAAACAGGAACGAGATAAGGATGTCCATTATCACCACTTCTCTTTAATATAGTACTAGAGACTCTAGTTAGAGCAATAAGGCAAGAAAAGGAAATCAGAGGAGTATAGATAGGAAAAGAAGAGCTCAAGCTTTCACTATTTGCAGATGACATGATACTATATTTAGAAAACCCAACAAACTCAATCAAAAGGCTTATAGAACTGATCAACAAATTCAGCAGTGTCGATACAAAATCAATCTTAAAAAATCAGAAGCTTTCCAGTACACCAACCATAAATCCACTGAAAAAGAAATTCAGAAAACACTTCCACTCAGGATCTCCCAGAAAAAATTAAATACTTAGGAATAAACTTGATCAAGAAGGTAAAAGATCTCTACAAATAAAATTATAAAACATTAAAAAAAGAAATCGAAGAAGATCTTAGAAGATGGAAAGATATTCCATGTTCATGGATTGGCAGAATAAATATCATTAAAATGGCCATCCTCCCAAAAGTGATCTACAGATTTAACGCAATGTCCAATAAACTACCAAGATCATTCCTCACAAACATAAAAAAAATCAGTCCTTAAATTTATCTGGAATAACAAAAAGCCCAGAAGAGCCAAGGTAGTTCTCAGCAACAAAAACCATGCAGGAGGAATCACAATACCTGACTTTAAACTATACTACAACGCCATTGTAATAAAAACAGCATGGGACTGGTACAAAAACAGATACAGAAACCAATGCAGCAGAATATAAGACCCAGAAACAAGTTCACACACTTTCAGCCAATTGATTTTTGACAAAGGGGCCAAAAACATACACTGGAAAAAAGATAGCCTGTTCAACAAATGGTGTTGGCAAAACTGGTTAACCATATGCAGAAAATTAGAAATTAATCCCACTTTCTCACCCTGTACAAAAGTCAATTCAAGATGGATCAAAGACTTGGAAATCAAACCAGAGACCCTGAAGCTCCTTGAAGAGGGCATAGGTCCAACACTGCAACACATAGGTACAGATAAACACTTTTTCAACAAGACCCCAAAGGCACAACAAATTAAAAGGAGAATCAATACATGGGATTGCATGAAACTGAAGAGCTTCTGTCCAGCAAAGGAAACTATCAAGAACTTCAATTGAGAGCCAACAGAATGGGAGAAGATTTTTGCCACCTACACCACCAATGGAGGACTAATATCTAGAATATACAGAGAACTTAAGAAACTCAACACTAAGAAAACAAAGCACCCAATAACAAAATGGGCAAACGAACTAAGTAGACACTTCACAAAAGAAGAAATTCAAATGGCCAATAAATGCATGAAAAAATGCGCAACATCACTGGCAATCAGAGAGATGCAAATCAAAACTACCCTGAGATTTCACCTAACTCCAACTAGAATGGCAATCATTCAAAACACAAACAACAGATGCTGGCGAGGATGTGGAGAAGTGGGAACTCTAAGACATTGTTGGTGGGATTGCAAATTAGTGCAACCACTTGGGAAAACAGTATGGAGAATCCTCAGAAGAATGGGAACAAATCTACCATTTGATCCAGCAATACCACTTCTGGGTATCTACCCAAAAGAAAGGAAACCAAACTACCAAACTAATGCATGTGTATCTGTGTTCACAGCTGCACAATTCACCATAGCCAATCTATGGAACCAGCCAAGATGTCCATTAACAGATGAATGGATTACAAAACTGTGGGATATGTATACAATGGAATTTTACTCAGCCATCAAAAAAAACTCAATTACATCATTTTCAGGGAAATGGATGGAACTGGAGGACATTATGCTAAATGAGATTAGTCAGTCACAAAAAAATAAGAAATCAGGTGCTTTCCCTAATATGTGAGAGTTAGGGAGAAATGGGTCATAGGAGGAACCCTAGATGAAAAAGGAAATCCTATAGAGGAGCAAACAAGGCAACCTAAAGGAGGAAAAAGGATGGGGGAATAGGAAAATCTCTAAAACACACAATGTACTTAAACATAGCAATGTCAACCACTAAGCCAAGCAAGGGAAGGACAGACGGGGAGGGAATGGGGCAGGAATTGGGTAGGTTTTAAATCAGTGATGTGTACATGTATGTACACACAAGTTTTCTACCCCAATATGATGTATTAATATAATGCACCAATAAAAAATTTTAAAAAAGAAAATGAAGAGTCATATGTTTTCACTCATATGCAGAAGCTAGGGAGTAATTAGGATAGCGGAAGGCCTTTAGGTAATGGAGGAGTAGCTCCAGTGAAGCCAGGGAGGTGATCTAGGGGAAGGGGAAGAGGGAGTGGGAGAATAAAGGAATCACTTCCATTGACATTATGTACATATATGATAACACCAATATCAATATCAAGACCCTGTACAGGGAGAGTGGGGAGAGGGGAGGGACCAGGGGAAAAGCCCACAAGAGCTATGTGCATGTATGTCAGTATCATATTAACTACTTTATGATGTGAGACTACAGTGTACCAATAAAAGTATAAAAGAAAGAAAAGTATGAAATAAACCATCTCAAAAAATAAAAATAAATAAATTACATTTCTTTGGAGGAGGCTGGTATCGAGTATGAGAGTGCCTTATATATTTTGGCTATCAATCCTTTTTCAGACATATGGGTCACATTTTCTCCAGATCTATACACTATATTTTCACTTTGTTCATTATTTCTTTTTTTTCCTTTTGCTGTACACAATCCTTAAATTTGATGTGGTACCACCTGTCTATTTTTGGTTTTGTTGCCTGAGTATTTGGTGACATATTCAAAAAAATCAATCCAACATCTAAGTCAAGAAGTTTGCCCCCCTATAAATTCCTTTAGGAATTTTATGACTTCTGGTTTTGTATTTATGTCTTTTATTCACTTTCAGTTGATTTTTCTGTATAAAGGCCCAGTTATTGTTCCTCCATCCTTTCCCTCCCCCTCCTCCTCCTCCTCTTCCTCCTCTTCCTCCTCTTCTTCTTCTTCTTCTTCTCCTTCTCCTTCTCTTTCACTTCCTCAGTAATGAGGACTGAAGCCAGGGCCATTCTACCTCTAAGCTACATCTCCAGCCATATTTTATTTTTTATTCTGAAATAGGGTCTAAGTTACGGAAGGCCTAAATTGCTGAGGCTAACCACAAACCCGCAATCCTCCTGTCTCAACCTCCCAAGCACTGTAATTGCAGATGTGTGCCACGACACCTGGCTTCAGTTTAATTCTCTTGTATGTGGAAATCCATCTTTCCAAACACCATTTATTGAAAAGACTATCTTTTTCCCACTGCGTCTTCTTGTCATTGTTGAGAATTAGTTGGCCATATATATTTGGATTTATTTCAAGACTCTTTATTCTATTTCACTGGTCCATGTGTCTACTTTTATGGCAGACCCATGCTGTTTTGATTACTACAGTTTTGTAATTAAATTTAAAATCACAAAGTATGATGTATTCAACTCTATTTTTATTTCTCAAAATTGTTTTGGCTATTTGGCATCTTTTATTTTTCCTAACAGATTTTTTTCTATTTCTATGAAATATTACTGTGAACTCTCCTTTCTCTTTCTTCTTATGTCTTAATTCTCCTTCTTTCCTCTTTTATTTTTCCTCTATATTTCTCATTAAGACTAAAAAAATAGATAACATTAGATACATGGATATAGTAACTATTTTTTCTGGCAGATGATTCAGGCTACAACTATAATACTCTAGAAAAGTATATTTTTTAATTTATCTAAAATCGAGCTAGACTTACTCATCTTCTGTCCTAAACATAAAGATACAGGAAAGTATACTCTATAAATTGTGAAACTATAAATACAATAGAATAGTATTTGGCATTTAAGAGGAATAAATTAATACATGCAACAACATGAAAAATTCCTGAAAATACATGAGAGGTGAAAGAAGATAGTCATAAAAGACTACATATTATATTATTCCATTTATGTGAAATTTTAAGAATAGAACATTAAAATACAAAGTAGATTCATGATTACATAGGTCTGGGGGTGGAGGAAATGGGAAGTGACTATTAATAGCTATAGAGACTTCTCCTGAGGGTGATGAAAATATTCTAAAATTAGATTGTGGTAGTCATTTCTCAACTACTACAATTAAAACCACTGAACTGCACACACATATGGTTGAACTTTATGGTATGAATTATAACTCAATAAAACTTTTTTTAAAAAAGGTATCAAATATACCAGCACACACACACACACACACACACACACACACACACACACATATTCATTATGTGAGAACTCATTTTATGTAAGTATATATGCACACCCTAGTGCAAAATGTACTTTATCCACCAAATTTTTAAATTAAAAATTTCTAACTACCTTGATTATATAAAGATGGCAGCAATGACAGTGAAAATAATAATATCAAGTATTCATTGAGTACATATTATATGCCAGCTATTGTGATAAAAAATACTCAATTTCACTTAATACTTATAAATTCGCCAGAAAGTAGATTCTATTACTATTCATTTTAACATATATTATTTCTTTTACTTCTTACAATTGAAACTATTGTTTTCCTCATTTCCATATAAGAAAGCTAAAATTTAGGGTCATGAAATGACACATCCTGCTTCACAGCTAATGAGTGGCAGAATTATGATCTAAGTTTTTGCATTACTAGATTCTGCTGCCACTTCATATCTACCCTCCCACTTTGAAGTAAATCCCTAGTATCATAACACTCTTTTCAAATTTTTGAAGGCACATGTCTAAAAGATAAGGTTTATCTTCTTAAAAGTATAACCACAATACCATTATCACACCTAAAACTAGTAGTAATATCTTATTATAATGACTCTCTACAAACTAGAGAAACCCTGTTTCAAAAACAAAAATAAAAAAGGGCTGGGGGTATAGGTTGAGGATTCAATCACCAGTACCAAAAAAAAAAATGTTAATGGAAGTAATACAAGGAATCTGTATGGGCAATTGAGTCTTAAAGAACTAAAATAGTTTTATATTACTTTTACAGACAAGCATTTGATAGAATAGAAAAAAATTCCAGAATCAAAAGATGAAACCCAGACTCCAGTCTGAGCCATAATATAAACAACCAAGCCACCTAAATTCCAGTCCTCTCATCTGCAAATGTTGAAATTTGAACAGAAATTTTTCAAGGTCCTATTGGCTTAATATATTTTGTTGAAGAAATACTTATTTTAAAATCTAAGTCTTCTATGCAAAATAACCTTGCTAAAAGAAAAGGTTTCCATATTTTCTGTCCTGTGTCTTTGTGACCATTATTGTTAATAGGATATGAAAATATTAAGTATAACTGAAGCTGCGCACACTGGTGCATGCCTATAATCCCAGTACTTGGGAGGCTGAGACAGGAAGATTGCAGGTTCAAGGACAGTCTTAGTAACTTAGTGAGATCCTCAACAACTTAGCAAGATCCTAAACAACTTAACAAGATCCTATTTAAAAACAAAATTTAGCTGGGCATGGTGGCGCACGCTTGTAATCCCCGCACTTGGGAGGCAGAGACAGGAGGATCACACAGGTTCGAAGCCAGCTGTGTGCACACTGGCTTAGGAGACCCTGTTTCCAAATAAGAATGTAAAAATAGGTCTGGGAGTGTAGCCCGGAGGTAGAAGGGCTTCCAGGAACCCCAGTACCACCACCAAAAATAAATAAATAAAAATAAAATTTAAATAGGGCTGGGGGTATGGCTTGGAGGTAGAATATCCATGGGTTCAATCCCCAGTATGAAAAACAAAGTATAACTGGAAAATTCATGTATAATTCTATATACTCATGAACTGTGACATCACCTACTATCAACATACCACATAAATGATGTAACCTTTTACTATAAACATTGTAAGCATATTTAAAAATACAGATAGCATAATAAACCCCAATGTACTCATCACTTACCTTAAAAATGAGCAATTCATAGTCAAATTTATTTCTATATCTACCCTCCCCACTTTGAAGGCAATCCCTAGTACCATAACATTTTTTTCATATATTTCAAGGCACATATCTAAAAGATGAGGATTGCTTGCAGCACCAGGCCCCACAGAGGAGGGGGACTCAGAACGGAGCTCAGAGCCATAGAGGAGATATGCCGGCCTCACGCCTGAGGACGCGGCAGCAGCACCTTACTGCCGGCGGCAGCGGTGAATTCACCGGGCAGTCCCAGACAAACACACTCAACAGCCCACCAGGCTCCGGAGAGAAGCGAGAGAAACGGCGGACAGCGAGCCGAGGTGAGCTGCTGCGGAACAGCCAAGCGTAATTCGGCAGATTTTTCAGCACAGAGAGCATCTAAAGCTCCCTGGGGCCGGGCTCAGCACACCCTGCAGGGACTCAGAGCAGAGCTCAAAAACAAAGAAGAAATACGCCAGCCTCACGGCTGAGGGTGTGGTAGTAGTGCCATACTGCCACCGGCGGCAGCAGCAATGAATTTACTGAGTCCACTACAGCTCCATCAGTGCACTCAACAACAGTGAGTCAAATTGCAGGCCCTAGAGGAGAAATCCCAGTACCGTACACCCAGGGACTTGACTCAGTGGGGGAGTGGCGGTGGCAGAGATATCACACATAAGAGAATGCCCAACCTGGCACCTCCCAAGGTCTAAAGCAGCCTCAATTGACTCCCTGAGTCTGAGACTCTGCGATACAACCCAGTAAAGGAGTAGTGGGAACTGAGATACCATAGACTCGAGATCCAGAGCACCTTAAGTGAAGTCGTAGTGACCCAGGGAAGAACCCAGAGAAGGCACAAACTTCCGAAATCATGGGAAAGTGGAATAAAATGGAGCAATGAATGCCCACAACCCCACAACATCAGAACCTGATAAAACAGAAATTCAGAGATTTTTAGAAGATCAAATCAGGAAAATAACTGTAGAAATAATAGAGGTGTTTCAAAAAGAATTCAGAGAGAGCCAAAAGGAGATGAAGGATGCAATTAATGAAGTAATGGCCTCAAAGCACAAACAACCGATTAGACCACATGGAGAACAGAATCTCACTCTTAGAAGATGATCATTCGAAAAATGAACACAGAGTTTCTAATTTAGAAAAAAAAATCCGATAGCAGGAATCTGACATTGAAGAAATATGGGACCATTTTAAGAGAGTTAACCTAAGAATAATTGGAATAGAAGAGGGAAAAGAAGGTGAAACCAAAGGGATCAACAATATCTTCAAGGAAGTAATAGCAGAAAATTTTCCAAACATAGAGCAAGAGGTCGATACACAGGTCCAGGAAACTTATAGAACTCCCTTTAGACAGAATTGGAAAAGAGGATCCTCATGCCACATAATTGTCAAAATGACCAATGTGGAAGCCAAGCAGAGAATCTTAAAGGCAACAAAAACAAAGGGCCAACTGACATTCAGAGGCAAACCAATTAGAATCACTCCAGACTTCCAAAACCAAGTCATGAGAGCCAGAAGGGCTTGGAGTAACATATTCCAAACTCTGAAAGAAAACAACTTCCAGCCAAAAATTTTCTACCCAGAAAAACTATCTTTCAGATTAGATGGGGAAATAAGAAACTTCCATGACAAACAGAAACTGAAGGAATTTATGTCTTCAAAACCAGCACTAGAGAAAATACTCAAAAAGATTAACTACAAAGAAGAAATAGGTAACACACACCAGAACCAGAGAAACAAGATTTTCCATCCAACAGACAAATAAGATTGGTTATCTGTGGAGATTCATTATTTATGTTAGTCTTATACCTATTTCTAAGTTGTATTGTTTGCTTTTATTGTTGCTAATTTTTAGGATTTCTAGTTGGAATATTAATATACCTTCAGACATAGCATTTGGAAATATTTTATCCCATTCTATCAGTAACTTTTAACTCTGTTTACATTGTCTTTGGATATACAATATTTTTTTATTTTTAGGGAGTTTGTATATTCTTCTGTTGCCTGTGCCATTGAAATCATATCCAAGAAATCACTGCCAATTTCAATGTTGTGAGGTTTTATGACCCAGATTTTCTCCTAAAAGTTTATAGTCTTAAGATTTATATTTAGATCTTTTATCTATTTTGAGTTAATACTTGTATGTGGGATTAGGTAAGGGTCCAATTTTATTCTTTTCCATGTAATTATTATTTTTCAACAATATTTAGTTAAAAGATTATTATTTCCACCACCAAATGTTCATGGAAACCTTGTCAAAAATAACTTGACAATATAGGGAAGAATTTAGCTCTAGGCTTTTATTTAACTCCAATGGTTTATATATCTGCCTTTAGAACAGTACTACACTGTTTCAATTATTGTAGCTTTATATGGTTTGAAATCAGAAAATATATATCTTCTAGCTTTGTTCTTTTTCAAGATCGTTTTGGGTATCTAGAATCCATATTCCATATTAGGATAGATTTTTTTCTGAAAAATAAATATATAAATATATGATAGTTTCACCTAAAAAAACAGAAAAAAAATATCCTCTGGTAAGAAAGAAAGCAAAAAGAAATATTGAAATGTTATCTTTAAGTCATCAAAAGTTTGGTATCAGAAAAATGAAAAGGTCATATGAGAATATCATTGTTAATTTTGGATAAATTGCTATAATACTAGATGTCAACCACTAAGCCAAGCATGGGAAGGAGGGATGGAGAGGGAACGGGGTGGGGATCGGGTAGGGGCTAACTGGGCGATGTGTGCATGTATGTCTACAAAAGTATTTTTTATCCCATTATGATGTATGAATAAAGTGCACCAATAAAAAAAAGAAAAAAAAAGAAAAGATGAGGATTCCCTTCTTTAAAGTATAACCACAATACCACTAACACACCTAAAATAATTAATTATCTTAACATAATGGCTCTCTACAACCTAGTGAAACCCTGCTTTAAAACAAAAAAAATAAAAGAGCTAGGGGCATATGTTGGGGATCGAACCCCTTGGATTTAATTATCATACCAAAAAAATCAAATTGAGTTTCAGTTTTCTTATGTAGGAAACAAAGGCACTGGAGCCATAGCAGCTTCAGGGTCTCCTGAGTAATATTTTCTAACAATGGCAACTTTATTTTGAATGTTAATTAAGATATGCCCTATAACTAAAGTGTCTATCACTGTTTCTTGTTCTTGTTGTGTGTGTGGTACTGGGGACTGAACCCAGAACCACTCTCCAACTACACACCCCCAGTTCTGTTTTATATTTTTATTTTTAAAATAAGGTTTCACCCAGTGCTAAGAACCTTCTTAAATTACTGAAGCTGGCTTCAAACCTGTATCTCCTGTCTAAGCCTCCCAAGTACAGGGATTACAGACAAGCATTACCATGCCTGGCTTGTTATTTCCATTTTAATTCATATTTCTTCATATGACCTATCATTTTCAGAATTAATCTCAATTCATTAATTTCATATGGCATAATATCAAATGTGTTCATAAAAGTAAAGAATTAAACATTTTATATATACTAAGCTTATTAGATCTTGGTTATTCATTGAGCTGCCTGAGTATCAAAAAGAAATTAATTAGGTACTTTTTGCGTGATTATTATTTGCTATCCTCTATAGCTCAATTTATCGTCCACTTGGTGATATTTAATTAAAATGACTACTTTATTAATTGTTCAGCAATTTGCCACTTATTATTACTCTGCAACTATATATATTTCCAACAGAAATATTGATGTAAACAATTATATTTGTGACCCTTATTATTTACAATTCTTTATAAACATTTTATTCCTACCACACTCGCTCTTTCTATTCCTTCCCTAACTTGCTGTGCCCTTCAGAAAAAAAGCTTCAAAAAGGTTAAAAAATAAATTGGTACTGAGGATTGAACCCAGGGGCATTCTATGTTCAGGTTATGTCCTCAGACCTTTTTATTTTGAAATAGGGTCTTGTGTAATTGCTAAGGCTGACCTCAAGCCTGCAACCCTCTTGTCTCTGTCTCCCAAGTACTGACTATAGGTGTCTGCCACTCCACCCAGCTTAATGTAAAATTATTAGTTGACACTTTGCCTCCTACGCTTTGCCTTTAAATGTTCCTGTGTGTGTGTGTGTGTGTGTGTGTGTGTGTGTGTGTGTGGTCTGTAGTTCCTGGAAGCCCTTCTACCTCCTGGCTACACTCCCAGACCTGTTTTTATATTTTATTTGGAAACAGGGTCTTTTAAGCCAGCGCGACTGGCTTTGAACCTGCACAATCCTCCTGTCTCTGCCTCCTAAGTGCAGGGATTACAAGTGTGCACCACCACGCCCAGCTAAATGTTCCTTTTAAAAGTTAATTTCATTTCCTAATCTAGCTGATGATAAAGTAATGATGAAAGCAAACAAATAGCAAGAGATATTTTTTAATTTATAAAATGTTTTATTTTATGAATATCTGCCCCCACTTCCCCCATACAACACGTATGCATCTTGTTTTATCACATTTCATAAAGGGAACACACATCAACATGTCATCCTACCCCAGACATCTCACTCCCATGGAAAAGAGACAAGAAGGGTCCATCCCATACTTCATGCTATTCAGACACTACCTTTACTAGTTCTAGTTCTGCTGAAACTATAAGACTTGGCCTGGAATTGTTTTAAGATTTTCTATTATTGCAGGGTTATGGAAAAGTAAATGACTAACAGAAAGTAGTAGACTTCAAAGAACACCTTTGTTTTGTTTTCCTCTTTTAATTTAGAATCTTGTTAACAATACGTTAGCATCATTAATAGAAAAATAAACAATCATTTACATAGTAACACAAAACCCAGCCACTTTTAAGAAAATAATGTAGTAATCATCCACTACCAGAGAAACAAAGTCCTGCACGTTGAGAGTCTCTGTCCTGAAAGGTAATAAAGCATTCAAGTAAACGGTGAGGGGTTATAAGTGTGAGTTTCTGAGAGACACAGCTTCCTTTTGAGGAGCTCTGAGAATTCATCAGCCTCAGGTTTCAGGTGTTATAAAACACTCTTCCAGGAGATTCAAAATGGTGACTTCGGGACACAGCACTTCTCAGTAGCTGAAATTTAAAGTTCAACTACTTAGAAGGCAGCGTCTTAACCAACAAAATAAATATATCTCAGGAACCAAAACAGATCCAGGAACCTTGGTGGAAGGAATCCAGAAACCCTGAACTATGAGATCCATGCAAAAAATTTTTTAAAAGTTCAGGCATCGGATCTGCTGCAGACAAAACTGGGCCGCCTGCCGGCGCCAGCACAGGTTGCTGGCCCAAATCGCAATCCCTGGAGCAGACTGACAACTACCATGGCAAAGTAATCCAAGAGTTTGAAAACGGACATAGAGCTCCAACATCTCAAGCAGAGAGCAGCGCCCAAACCAGAAGCCTGTGTGTTCACCAAAAACGGGGCCACAGTGGCACAACAAGTCCTTCAGACACCTGGATTAAGGAATCTGAGTGCATCCAGAGAAGCTGCGGGTCTTAGCGTGTGCCTATCCCTCGCCCAGGAACCAGCACTATCCTCGTGCACCCTGCCTGCACCCCAGGACCCCTGCTAGTTGTCTGTGCCACCAGCACCCCTAGACCCGGCGCTCACCTTGTGTGCCTAGCTCGCACACCCTGCCTGAGCCTGGGGACTAATCTCTCGCGGGCCCAGCCCACTCCCAAGGACAGCAATAGCTGTGTGCGGCCCACTCGCACCCCAAGACCAGGAGCTATCCTTGGGCCCCCAGCCCACGCACCAGGTCCAGCACGAGCTGTGTATGCCCGCCCCACACCCTGAAACCTAGCGCTACCCTCGTGCGCCCTGCCTGAGCTAGAGACCAGTGCTAGACCCTGCGCTCCGCCTGAGCCCCTGGACCCATCTGTGGCCACCCTGCACCCCAGACCCACTGCTGGCTGTTTGCGCCTGCCCAGCAGCTAGAGACTTGGCACTAGTCTAGAGCACCCAGCCCGCACCCTGGGTCCGGCACCAGCTCTATGCACCCTGCCCGAGCCCTGGAATAGGTGCTAGGTGTCTGTGCCCACCTGCTCCCCAGTCCAGTGATAGCCATGCACCCAGCCTGTGCCCTGGGACCTGGCAGTGCTCTGGCTGTAATTGTGTGCATCCCAGGACCTACAGCAACCCTTTGCCTAGGGTGCATCTTGGGACCCCACGGGCTAGCCCAGTTAGAATTTCCAGAGACACAAGAAAAGTCATCAAGACACAATACCTACACAGGGCCTCAGGGGGAGGTTCCAAGACTACTTTGGACATCCTCCACTCCTGTGGTAGAAAAGCACAGGCCTGAGTCTAGGGTGGAGAGTGCAGAGGCGCTGACTACAGGCTGGAAACATACAGAACCCGGGACTTGTACAGAATTTATTAACAGTGACACCAGACGCCCTGACACCTAAACCCAAAGCTGTCAAAGGAAAGAAAGGTGTCCAAACACCCAGAGAGTGGCTTAAGAAGCTGACAATAGAGTATAGAGCAAATTAAGAGACATTGGATTATACTCTGAAAGCTACCACAGCAATCAGACATTCAAATATTATATGGACCTGACCCCATATTTGTAAATTGTAGGACTGGCTTTTTTTGTAGTTGTTGTTGTTGTTTTGTTCTTTTTTCCCCTTCTTTCTTTTACTTTTATTTGGATATTTATTTAAGATATTATTTAAATATATTTATATTTATATATATTTATTTAAATATATTTGAGAGGTTGCTTTGTTTTCTGGTCTCACACAGTCACTAGTTCTTTTTATTTTATTTTATTCTTGTCCTTTTTTTCCTCTTTCTCTTTTTTTCTTTCTTTTTCCTCTTTCGGTTGGATCTCTTTGTTTAATTCTTTTAAATGTTTTTATTGGTGCATTATATTCAAACATCATATTGGGGTAAAAAAAAAAAACTTGTGTGTACAAACATGTACTCATCGCTAATTTAACCCCTACCCAATTCCCACCCTGTTCCCTTCCCATCCCTCCCTCCCTTGCTTGGCTTAGTGATTGACTTCAATATGTTTAAGTACATTGTGTGTTTTAGAGATTTTTCTATTCCCCCATCCTTTCTCCTCCTTTAGGTTGCCTTGTTTGCTCCTCTATAGGATTTCCTTTTTCATCTAGAGTTCCTCCTATGACCCATTTCTCCCTAACTCTCACATATTAGGGAAAGCATCTGATTTCTTATTTTTTGTGACTGACTAATCTCACTTAGCATAATGTCCTCCAGTTCTATCCATTTCCCTGAAAATGATGTAATTGAGGTTTTTTTTGATGGCTGAGTAAAATTCCATTGTATACATATCCCACAGTTTTGTAATCCATTCATCTGTTAATGGACATCTTGGCTGGTTCCATAGTTTGGCTATGGTGAATTGTGCAGCTATGACCATAGATACACATGCACTAGTTTAGTATTTTGGTTTCCTATCTTTTGGGTAGATACCCAGAAGTGGTATTGCTGGATCAAATGGTAGATTTGTTCCCATTCTTCTGAGGATTCTCCATACTGTTTTCCCAAGTGGTTGCACTAATTTGCAATCCCACCAACAATGTCTTAGAGTTCCCACTTCTCCACATCCTTGCCAGCATCTGTTGTTTGTGTTTTGAATGATTGCCATTCTAGTTGGAGTTAGGTGAAATCTCAGGGTAGTTTTGATTTGCATCTCTCTGATTGCCAGTGATGTTGCGCATTTTTTCATGCATTTATTGGCCATTTGAATTTCTTCTTTTGTGAAGTGTCTACTTAGTTCATTTGCCCATTTTGTTATTGGATGCTTTGTTTTCTTAGTGTTGAGTTTCTTGAG
This sequence comes from Muscardinus avellanarius, assembly GCF_963383645.1. Taxonomy (NCBI): domain Eukaryota; kingdom Metazoa; phylum Chordata; class Mammalia; order Rodentia; family Gliridae; genus Muscardinus; species Muscardinus avellanarius. Next base: position 22,933,815 of record NC_137797.1, on the reverse strand, counting down.
TTCTCTGTATATTCTAGATATTAGTCCTCTATTGGTGGTGTAGGTGGCAAAAATCTTCTCCCATTCTGTTGGCTCTCAATTGAGGTTCTTGATAGTTTCCTTTGCTGAACAGAAGCTCTTCAGTTTCATTCAATCCCATGTATTGATTCTCCTTTTAATTTGTTGTGCCTTTGGGGTCTTGTTGAGGAAATGTTTATCTGTGCCTATGTGTTGCATTGTTGGACCTATGTCCTCTTCAAGGAGCTTCAAGGTCTCTGGTTTAATTTCCAAGTCTTTGATCCATCATGAGTTAACTTTTGTACAGGGTGAAAAGGTGGGATTAATTTCCAATTTTCTGCATATGCTTAACCAGTTTTGCGAACACCATTTGTTGAAGAGGCTATCTTTTTTTCCAGTGTATGTTTTTGGCCCCTTTGTCAAAAATCAATTGGCTGAAAGTGTATGGACTTGTTTCTGGGTCCTCTATTCTGCTCCATTGGTCTATATATCTGTTCTTTTGCCAGTACCATCTTTTTTTCTTTTAATTCTTTGATTATATAATAGTTAGCTTTTGTATCTTGTCTTGATACTTTATTTGTGTTTGTTTGCTCCTGCCCCCACCCCTCTTACAAACTTCCCCACTCTAACCTATCTACTCTCTTCCATCAAAACTTTTTCCCATACTATATCTCCTTGTTTAATACTCAAAGTTCTTCATATCTCCATACTTAAATACTCTACTAATTACAGAAGTCCTACTATTTAACTCTCTCTCATTCTCAACAAGATATTACCTTATCATACTTAAATTCTTACTCAACCTAAACATATCCTCTACCTAACCTGACTCCTGTACCCATCACCCCAGCTCCTCCCCCATCACCCAAACTTCAACATTGGAAAAAGCACTGCTGACCTGCTGATACCTCTAAATTCCTAATACTAAGATTGGATTAGACATAATACTCACAAACAATGGGTAGACATCAGAAAAACAATACTGAGAACATTGAAAATACGAGAACCAAGAATAATGAAAAGACAACAAAAATCATGAATACTGACCTACAAGAAATGCAAGAAGGGGAGTTCAGAATCGTGTGTGTGTGTGTGTGTGTGTGTGTGTGTGTGTGTGTGTGTACACGCGCGCGCTGGTGGTACTGGGGTTCCTGGAAGCCCTTCTACCTCCAGGCTACACTCCCAGACCTATTTTTACATTTTTATTTGGAAACAGGGTCTGGCTTCAAACCAGTGTGATCCTCCTGTCTCCACCTCCCAAGCGCAGGGATTACAAGCATGTGCCACCACGCCCAGCAGAGTTCAGAATCTTGATCTACAATATGATGAAAGGCTTTAAAACAAGTCTACAAGAAATGAAAGAGGAAATAGAAACACTAAGAAAGAATCAGAAAGAGGTCTGGAATGAAATGAAAGAGTCAATAAATGAAATGAAGACAGCAATAGAAAGAAATTCTGGAAGACTAGATAAAATGGAAAATAGAATATCACTGTTAGAAGACAGTTCATTCAAAACCGAAAACACAATCAACAGCATTCAAAAGTCAATACAGCAACAAAACCTAAACATCTAGTAACTATGGGACAATATGACGCGTCCTAACATGGATAAAAGGCATTGAATAAGAAATAGAAGTGCAGACCAAGGGCATCCGTAATCTCTTTAAAGAAATAATTTCAGAGAATTTTCCAAACATGGAAAGAGACTTGGATCTTCACGTTCAGGAGACATACAGAACACCACTAATACAAGATCAAAGAATGCCTCTCGCCATATAATAATCAAAATGACCAACATAGATGTCAAGGAAAGAATCTTAAAAGCAGTGAGAACAAAAGGATTGGTGACATACAGAGGCAGAACAATAAGAATCACTCCAGACTATACATCCCAAGTCATTAATGCCAGGAGAGACTGGTATGATGTGATCCAGACTCTGAAAGAAAACAACTTCCAACCAAAACTGCTCTTCAATTACATTGATCTGATCCAGATAAGGCTGTAGTTCTGCATACTTCTGGTTTAAGTCCTTTAAGTTTCTATTAATGTTTATAGCAATATCTTTCATTTCAAGGTACTTCAAACTGGTTTGTTTATTCATATTTTCCAGGAGTTTATAGTCTTCACTGGTGGCCATCAGTTTCCCAGTCAGGTAAGTGGCCATTTTGGAGAACATGTCCCAGCAAAGTTCAGTGGCATCAGCTTCAGCGGGCTTCTTTGCTTCCTCAGCTGTCTCCTCACAGTGAGGTGACAGCCTCCATTGTGGCCACCATGCTGGGCCCTGCCGTAAGAGATTTTTTTTATAAAAAGAAACAATAAATTTTGTGTTTTAACTTTATATCATTAGTTTACTAGCAGACATTTCCTTCAAGAAAAATAATTACCATTTGGCCCTTAATAAGGATTTTCCTGAAACCCAGAAATAGCATAGTTTCTTTTGTTGAGATTAATCAAAATTTTAATATACTTTACAAACAGTTGAAATAAAGAGACTAACTTTAAAATGGCTGCACTCCAGGCCCTGAATGTTGGATTTAGGTCATCAAAGCTAAGAAAGGCCAGTCATCATCTCAGGTTATAGTTGAGTTAAAGTCAGAGCTTATAAGCTCTAAAATGTTGAAGAATGAGAATGGCAGCTTGGGTGTACCATCTATCAAATCAGAACATGCTATACAAACCAGAAAAGCCCCGTGTTATTATACAAAATGAACCTTCTCTCCTGAGCTCAGAGAATAGTGAAATCAAGCCTCAGGTTTTATTGAGAAGCTGAGTTTCAAAGAAGACTAGATTCACAGGTCTGGTAGGTCACCTATCAGGGCTCTGATGGGGGAAAGAAGAGGGCAGTGATTTTTGAGATGGGGATACTTGGGTAGGTGCATAGAAAACACTGAATCCTTAGATTGTGCTGAACCCTCTGCCCTGGAAAAATCTATTTCCTTTTCTTTCATAGAGGAAATCTACCTCCAGTCACCTGGCCACCTTGCAAATGACCTACCCAAGAAGACTGCTCTCCTCAAGATGTGACCTGCCACCCCTCAGTACCTCTCAACCAAGGACTAGGGTCAGATCCTATTCATAACATCCCCATATGTGAAGTGCTGTCCCTGCTATGGGAATGCATAATTTATTCACCAAAAAAAAAAAAACTGCTGAGCCTATCTGACATGTGTCATTAAGAACTGAGAGCACACCTGGGGAAGTGAATCTTGAGGGTGCTGGACTGAGGCATAGGGAAAGGATGCTGGATAGAGGAGAATGTGCTAATATGGAAGAACCTCTTTTGAACTCCAGAATTTAACTTCTAGCAAGAAAATCTTAAGTAGGTCCTAAAACAATGATGGAACATCAGTGGGAGGTAACAAAGGTAGCCCTTATACATTAGCAGCAAGGTAAATATCTTTGCTATAAAAGGCAGTAATGTCAAAGCAGCACCAGAGAGCACTGACCTGCAGGAATCTGTGACAATGGTTAAAAAATCATTAACCATATCTGTTTATAAAATTAAAAAATGCTAGGGCTGCTATAATAAAGTAGCCACTTAACAGAAATGTCTCATAGTTCTGAAGGTGATTAGTCCATCAAAGTGTCTTCAGAGTTGGTCCCCTTTGAGGTTACTGAGGATCTGTTGGCTGCTTCTCTCCTATCTTCTGGTGGTCTGTTGGCAGTCTGTGGCTTCCCTTGGATTGTGGAAGCATCATTTTAGTGTCTGCCTTCATCTTGACCTGGTATTCTCCCTGAGTGCACCGTTGTGTCCAGATTTTCCCTTATTAGATATCAATATTATTGAACTAGGGTTATAATACATTCTGGTATGGCCTTTGTTTATACTAATTACACTTGTCATGCCCTTTTCTGCAAAAAAATGTCAAATTATAAGGTAGTAGAGATTGATATTTCAACAAAAATTCTGAGGTACACAATTCAAATCATAAGTAATGAATAAAACTCTTTAATTACAATGCAAATTATATTTAGTTTCCAGATTTAAGCTAGTTCTCAAACTCAGACTGTCAACATATGGGGGCTGAGGGGACTTAGTCCTCTTGAGAAAAAAGGCAAATATTTCTCTAATAAATCTCTAAGGGGGTGTGCTACCATTTACCAAAATAACTCTATACTTCTGTAAGAGGAATATCCAACTCTTCCAGGGACTGGTGAATAGGGTCTAAGCTGATATTGATATGGGGATACCCCAAATACATTTGTTATCTCCCAGTCAGAGTGGGAACATATGGTGACCACATAACAAATGGAGTCCTGACCCAAGTCCAATGTTGGCCCCATGGGTTTCCATTCCCACCATCTGATCATGGGCCTGGTCCCTGAATGCATAATTGGGATGGATACACTTAGCAGCAGCAAGAACTCTAGCACTGGTTCTCTGAACTATGAAAAACAGGCCCAGTGATAGAAAAGGACAAAGGAATCCCCTGATTTCACCCTCCCCTGCTGCTGGCACAGATAATAAATCAGAAGGGACATTTTAGCCAGGCAGAATAACAATGATTTGTGCCACCCTCACAGAGTGGTTCCTGCAACCAACCATATAGCTCATGGATAGATCAGCTTGATATGTTAGTACAAGATAAAACTACTGCCATACTACAACTCTGCCTGGATGAATTGCTGCAGTATTCCTAAAAACACAGCCCACAGACTACAATTCATAAATTGTGTTTTATCATTGTATAACAATATTAAAAGTACACATTTGGAGACATTTCCAGCAATATGGCATTGTTATAATAACTGCGTGATTTTATATTTTACAAAGCAATCATTCATGATGAAATAAAAACAAAACAAAAAATCATTCTTTCACCTGGTCACTTTGGATATCACTGTATTTGATATTACTAAAAGGAAGTGCCGAAAGGAAATCCTACAATCAAGTAGAGATTTATCAACTTTGAATGAAGACAGAGTGTTTGGAGTTAAGGATATATGTCAGTTCTTTGGCAGTGACTACTGACTATGCTAATTAATCAGGGGCTTGCATGGAGCAATATTGGATGATCAGATATATGAAGGTCTAAAAAAAAACTAGTGGGTGACACTATCAGAGTGAACACAAAGCGTGACTACGCAACAGAGCACCTGGAGCAGAGGAGGCAATAAATAACCAGATAGAAAGATGACCTATCCAAAGAATGTCTGCTGGCCCCTGTTCTTGGCCACCTCAATGCTAATAAAAATGGATTTGTGAATGGACTAGCAATACTGCCAGGGATAAAACCTATTATTGGCCACAAAAGCATGGACATCTCATCAAGGCTGGTATAGCTCTTGACAATGCTAAATTACCAATAAGCACTGACAAAAAGTGACCCCTTGATACAGTACCATCCCTCAAGGATGCCAACCAGATATTCAGTGAAAGTTAATTATATCAGATTCCTTCTACTTCAGAGAGCACGGAAATCTACTCTCACTATGAATGAAAATTACTCAAACATAAATTTGAATCTTTGCATCTGCCAGACCTTAATCTGGCCTGGAACTACTGGCCCTAACATTATGGCATCACCTGCTCAATGGAATGTTATAATGGCCTTGAGGACTCAGCTTTAGATGAACTGTCTGTAGAATTGGTGCCCTGCCCTACAGAATGTAGTTAAACTAAAGGTTATTACATGATGCTCTATCCTATTGGGATAGAAGAGGCAGAAGTTGAATTGGGGCACTCACCACTTGACTTACTTGGGAAATCTGCCCATTCTGAGTGACCAAGCTGTGGGATTTGTGCTTCTCATCCTCTCAAGAGGAAGCTCTGTAAGGTTTTATATCTTGGCCTCCATGGGTTACTACATGGCATACATACCTGCTGTATTTCACTTCTACTTGAAATACAGTAACATTCCTAGACTTATAATTATTACTTCCACCTAGTATTTTATGCCAACCTATTAAAAGGGGAAAAAGTTGTTATACTGACAAGGGTATTGAGGAGCTACAAATGTCACTACATAATAGAGACATCTGGAGAAAATACATCTGGAACTCAGAAGATGAATAGGATACCTTTTGATGCTTCCCACCCAGTGGTAACAGTAAGTAGGAAAGTGGAACAATCACTGTCTGACAGAGGCAAAGTAACCAGGGGCTCACCCTCGGGCTCTGAGAGCAAGGTCTGTCACACCCAGCAGGGCAAGAAGATAGTGGTCAATGATGGAACTGATTCATAGTAATAATAGCCTCAGACAGAACCAGTTGCAGTGATGGAAGCTATAGCCTTTTCACAGACTCTCCCATTTTCAAATCATTTTCAAAGACTTTTGCCATCTATCAGCTTAAAGAAACAAGAACTAGACGTGGGACTTAAGCCCATGTGAGTGGTAGAAGGGGAAAACTGTAACAGATGCTGTTGATCCCCACCCCATATCTGTAGCATCCCACCAAAAGGACCTACATCTCTCTATTTTGCTGCCTGAGGTTTCTCTCCTGTGCTATGAGAGACTGCTTGACCTGCATGCACAGCATCCTAGATTTAACCCCCCCAGTGAGGGGTGCAAGTGCATAAACATTCAAGGTTCCATGCCCTCAGAGGAACAATTCTTTTTTTTTTTTTTTTTTTTTGTTGTTGCTGTTGTTTCAGAGGAACAATTCTAAAGTGCATTCTACACAGTTCTTCAGGGGTTGCCAGTGGGAACAAGCTCCAACTGCCTCCAGAGGTAGCCCACTTATCTTCCTTTCATCATTCTTTTACTTGAACTCCTTGGGAATTACCTTCCAAATAAATTATCTTCCCTGAGCCCTTTATTTCAATGCCTGTTTTTAAAAGAAATCTAATGCAGATTAGATTCTATTCTTAACACCATCTTATATATAAGCAATGAGGCATAAGGAAGTTTAAATTGACCAGCTAGCTAAGTTATGGAGCCAGAATATTACCTGAGTATTAAATTATTTGTTTTTTAATTTGTCTATTTTTTTGATGGTGTTGGAGATTGAATACAGGGGTGCCCTATAACCGAGCTATATTCCCAACCCTTTCTATTTTTACTGAGACAGTCTCACTAATCTTTCCAGGCTGTGTTCAAATTTGCAATCCTCCTGTCCCAGCCTCCCAAATCACTATGATTACAGGTGTATGCCAACACTCTCAGCTAAAAAGTATTTCCATTTTAATTAGCACATAATAGTTGTGCATATTTATGGAATAAAGAATGATATCAATATAACTATATATTATGATCAGATCAGGATAACTAGCTTATTCATCACTTCTTGGGAGGCAGAGACAGGAGGATCGCGCAGGTTCGAAGCCAGCCGTGCACGCTGGTTTAGGAGACCCTGTTTCCAAAATAAAAATGTAAAAATAGGTCTGGGAGTGTAGCCCGGAGGTAGAAGGGCTTCCAGGAACCCCAGTACCACCAAAAAAAAAAATTAACACTTTCTTTTTCTGGGAACATTCAAAATTCTCTCTACGTGTGTGTGTGTGTGTGTGTGTGTGTGTGTGTGTGTGTGTGTGTGTGTTACTGGAGCTGGACCCCAGGGGCCTTCTACATCTGAGATATACTCCCAGACATGTATTTTATTTGGAAACAGGGTCTCACTAAGTAGCTGAGGCTGCTTCAAACCTGTGTGATCCTCCTTTCTCAGCCTCCCAAGTATTGGGATTATAAGCATGCACCACCACGTCTGGCTCTTCTAGCTATTTTGAAATACACAATTAATTGGTGTCAAGCACAGTTACCCTACAGAACATTAGAAATTTTTTCTCTATACAGTTATACCCCTGTACCTGAAACTGTCCTCTCTCCAGAAATTATTTTTTAAAGTTCACACGGTTTTATTTAGTTGACTTAGAGCAAAACATTCTGATGTTATTTCATGTTTCTAAATCAGGAGTAGCTAGTCCCTCTATAGTTAAAATAAAATTCAATTGATCTGGTAATTATTTAATATAGGTTTCAACATGATGAGATAGTGACATGTCTAACTCTGTCTTCATTTACTATTTATCTATAAACATGCTACTTAAAAATAAGCACAATGAAATAAAAAAGATACCTTTATGAAAACATTTCACAACTTATGCATTTGTGAATAGTTAATAGGGTTATTTCAAGGTAATAGTTGCTAATAATTTTTCTCTCCAGGAAGTAGGAAGTCACCTAGCTGATGACTCAACCAAGCTAGTTTTCAAAAATAAACATAAAACTCCTTTGTATTAGCTAATCTTCATCATTTAATATCACCTCTATGCTTGATGCACTAGAGTGAAAACCTGGGGACCATTCAAATCTAGATTTAATATTCATCATAGACAATCTAATAATCCTTGAAGATAATATGGTATATAAAAACATAAGTTCTGGACTCAGATAACCCAAGTTTTGCAACTCATTTGCTATATGACGTAGGGCAAATTATTTAATTTCTTGGATTTTCAGTGTCTTAGTCCAAAATATGAAGACTAGAACAAAGTATGCAAAGTATCTATAGTGCATTGTCTGGCATATAGCAACTACTCATTAAGTAATAGTTTCCTTTGTATACTTATTATGAGTTGATTCACACAGTTACTTGCAGTTAAAAGAAAAATTTAGAAAATTCTCAAGAGTCTTATAAATTTAGTTGAAGAAAACTGGAAGTCTGTATAAATAGCTTAAAATGTAGATTCAACAACAATACATTAGAAAGAAGGTGGACCAAGCCATAGGAAAGAAAGCTTAAGCAGTGTTTTAGCAATGTCTTCAGAACCTAATCAGAAACTATTCTGGTCACCCCCAGGGTCACAGTATATTTATACGGTAGCCTCTAGCCACACATAGCTTTTGAGCACTTGAAATAGAACTAGCCTAAAATGAGATGTGCTTAAGAATATACAATGAATTTCAAACACTTACTATGAAAACATATATGAAACATCTCAATTTTTAAATATGTTGAAATTATAATATTTTATACACATTGGGCTAAAGAAAACATTGTCAAATTAACTTCTTTGAGCCGGGCGTGGTGGCACACACCTGTAATCCCAGCATTCGGGAAGCTGAGACCAGAGGATCGTGGTTCGCAGACAGCCTCAGCTACTACTTAGTGAGGCCCTCTGCAACCTAGTGAGACCCTGTTTCAAAATAAAGAATAAAAAATAGGGCAGGGGGTGTAGCTCGGGGGTCAAATGCCCCTGGGTTCCATCCCCACACCCACAAAAAAAATTAACTTCTTTGTTTAAAAGTGCATCTGTGGTTCACAGCATACTGCCACTGGACACTACTGGTGGAGAGTCTTCATTCCCAGTTCCACCTGTTCTTCTCTCACTTTGCCATTCTTTAGCAACAATTCAGCACTGCAATAACTATAATTTTTACTCACATACTTGCAGAGTATGAGGCATCACTATTCCAGATGTAACACAAAGGTGATATGCCACAATGAAAATAGCTGTTAACAGATGTGCAAAATGTAAAGGGATAAATACATAGATGAATAAACTCCCAAAGGAAAATGTCTCCCAAAAGACAATATTCACACAAGAAAGGCTGCGCCTGAAAACCTAGCCTACCATGGTGCTTTCTAACACACTTTAAAAGGAACATTATCCTAATAGGCACTATCCATTCACTAAGACAAGAGAAGTTTAGGTATCCACTAAAGAAATAAAATTTTAAACATTTATTTATATAATTTAGAATCTGAGAAAACTGCATGAAGTGAGAGTTCTCCAAAAAATATGGGAATACATATATTCCTACAATAAAAATAATTACTATATAAGAATTGGCTTACAAGATTAAAGGGCTAAAAATTCCCATAACCTGCCATCTGTAAACTGAATACCCAGGAAAGGTGATGGCATAATTCACTCCAAGTTCAAAGGCCACTAGGGAGGCCACTGGTGTGAGTCCAGAGTCCAAAGGCCTGAGAACCAGGAAGTCCAGGGTCTTAGGGCAGGAGAAGATGAAGGTCCCAACTCAAGAAGAAAGAGTAAACTCATCCTTCTTCTACCCTTTGATCTATTTAGGCCCTCCATGGGTTGGATGATGCTCATTGACACTGCTGAGGACAATCTTTACTCAGTCTACTAAATCAATGCTAATATCTACATCCGGAAATAATACTGAACCATTTATACCTTAGCTCAGTCTAGCTGACACATAAAATTAACCATTATGCCACCTCTATCCACTATTTTAGCAAGATTAGCTTGATAAGTCTTTCAGTGCTTTCAGAAGAAAAAAAAATTGACCAGACAACTCCAAATACTCTGAGTGTTTTTTTACAAATACAGTTTCTCAATATTTACAGAAAATGAGACTCTCCAAAAATAACCAACTTCTCACTCAACCTACTCAAACTACCCAAAAAGACCCATCACCACAAGCAAAGCAACTCAGTCTAATCCTAGGAAATGAAAGTTGGGAGCGTAACTGAAAAAAATCAGACTAAGAGATAAAATTAGCAGCTAATGAAGATAGTACTACTAGTTAAAAAAAAACAGGACTCCTTTTCATCTTCACCATAGTTCTGCCATTAAAAACAACACATACTATGCATCTGCTTTAATGAAAATCTCCTGTCTACATTATTTTTCAAGAATAATGAATACTATGAGGAATACAAACTTTTACTATATATATATTTTTTCTGTGTGTGTGTGTGTGTGTGTGTGTGTGTGTGTGTGGTACTGGGGGTGGAACCCAGGGTCTTTTCTACCTCTGGACTATATTCCCAGACATATTTTATGCTTTATTTGGGCACAGGGTCTCACTAAGTTGCTGAGAGCCTCACTCAGTAGCTGAGGCTGGCTTCAAACCTGTGCGATCCTCCTATATCAGCCTCCCAAGCACTGGAATTACAAGCGTGCACCATACCTGGCTTTTACTTAAAACTTTGTAATAGTTTTAGATAAGTATTTAGTTATATGAAAGCACTTTTTTTTACAGTTTAGCTGAAGAATATATCGTATGGTGGTTAACCATAAGGTCCTAGAGCCAAATTACCAGATCCAAATTCCTGCCCTGCAATTTAGGTGCTGTGCAACCTTGGGAAAGACCCTACCGCAGTTTCCCTCTCTAAAAAATGTGAATAATAGTAACACCCACTTTACAGGGTTGTTATAATAATTATATTATTAGTAATACAAAAATAATACATAAACGCAAAAGCATTTAGAATAGTAATTGACACATTTCAACATCTAAAGAAATGGTACTTATTCCTATAAGTGACCAAAAAAAATTGAATGACAGTAACTGGTACATCTTATCACACCTAATTATTTTTTCACTTAATTGATCATTCTCACCTCATTAAAGATATCTTTGTGTGTGTGTGTGTGTGTGTGTGTGTGTGTGTGTGTGTGTGTTGGGAGGTGTGGTACTGGGGACAGAACCCAGGGGCATTCTACCTCCAAGCTACACCCCAAGCCCTATTTTTTATTCTTTATTTTGAAACAGGGTCTCACTGATTTGCAAAGAGCCTCACTAAGTAGCTGAGGCTGGCTGCAAACTGAGATCCTCCTATCTCGGCCTCCCAAATGCTGGGATTACAAGTATGCACCACCATGCCCGGCTCATTAAGGATATCTTAATTCCTTCAATAAGTATTAGAATGCTACTAGCTTGAAGAGCCAAATGATATATAAATAAAACAGGCTATTTCACGCTGGAGATATAGCTCGGTGGTACAGTGCTTGTCAAGCATGTGTGAGACCCTGGGTTTGATCCCCAACACTGCAAATTAATAATAATAATAATAAGAAGAAGAAGAAGAAGAAGAAGAAGAAGAAGAAGAAGAAGAAGAAGAAGAAGAAGTTGTTGTTATTTCTTTGTGAGACATATATAAAGATTTTGATTCATGAAGGCTCCTAATAAAAGCAGGAAAAATCATTTAAAGGAAAAAAAGCTTTTTATTGAAAATAAGTCAACAGATTGATGTCATGAATATTAATGTACATAATACTTAAGGCTCAAACATACCATACTGGAAAAGTATTTATTAAATGGCAATTATGTACTGATGCTTCCAAGATTCAGGACATCGAAGAAGACAAGGCCTCTAGTGTTTCAGGGCCCAGTCTAAGTAGATAGGCAACGCACAACCTTGGTATGATATGCTATAAAGGAAGTATGAATGAAGTGCATTACAAGCAAAAGAAGGACTGTGACCAAAGGCAAAGAAGCGTAAGAGTGACAGCCTGTGTGGGAAATGGTAACTCGCCCAGCGTGGCCTCAGCATCCCTTGAGTGTTCTATGTCACTGCCTGTTACGTGTGAGGCACCAAAGATACAGACATGTAGGCCACAGCCCCTGGGAAGGAAATATTTGTTAAGAGGAGTATGGTTAGAAATTAACTGGAAGAAGAAGAACAAGAGCATTCCAGAAAAATGGCATATACAAAGGTATGTAGATATACATGTTGGATAGGCTTGTGCCTATCTCCAGCTCCGTGCCTCCTAGAATTTGACAAGCCTAAATCCTTGGAGGAATGCCAGGGTAAAGGCAGAGAAAATCATTAGATGCTCTGGCTGCCAGGCTCTTATAATGGAAGTGACTGGTAATCATTAAAGGATTTTAAGCAGGAAAGGGCCATGATCAGGTCCATGTTTTAAGAAAGCCTTTCTGGCAGCAGGCCAGTTAGAAGTAACCCAGGAGAGAAAAAGGCTAAAGAAACAGCATTGATGATGGGGATAGAGAAAAGGAAAAAATACAGTCAAGTAGAATTTAAAGGAAGCCCAAAACTTGATAAAAGGAATAAAGAAGTGTCTAAGATGACTCCTTGAGTTATTTCCTAATCCGTGTATCTCCCTAGTAGAAATGTCTTCTTTAAATGTACATTTTAAGCCGGGCATGGTGGTGCACGCTTGTAATCCCAGCATTTGGGAGGCTGAGACAGGAGAATAGCAGTTTGAGGAGAGCCTCAGCTACTACTTAATGAGGCCCTTTGGAACTCAGTGAGCCCTGTTTCAAAATAAATAATTAAAAAAAAGTAGGGCTGCAGAACCAGAGAAACAAGATTTTCCATCCAACAGAAAACTAAGATTGGTTATCTGTGGAGATTCGTTATTTATGTTAGTCTTTTACCTATCTCTAAATTGTATTGTTTGCCTTTATTGTTGTTAATCTTTAGGATTTCTAGTTGGAATATTAATATACCTTCAGATATAGCATTTGGAAATATTTTATCCCATTCTATTAGTAACTTTTAACTCTGTTTACATTGTCTTTGGATATACAATATTGTTTTTATTTTTTAGGGAGTTTGTATACTCTTCTGTTGCCTGTGCCATTGAAATCATATCTAAGAAATCACTGCCAATTTCAATGTTGTGAGGTTTTATGACCCAGATTTTCTTCTAAAATTTATAGTCTTAAGATTTATATTTAGGTCTTTTATCTATTTTGAGTTAATATTTGTATATGGGATTAGGTAAGAGTCCAACTTTATTCTTTTCCATGTAATTATTATTTTTCAACAATATTTAGTTAAAAGATTATTATTTCCACCACCAAATGTTCGTGGAAACCCTGTCAAAAATAACTTGATAATATAGGGAAGAATTTAGCTCTAGGCTTGTATTTAACTCCAATGGTTTATATATCTGCCTTTAGAACAGTACTACAATGTTTCAATTATTGTAGCTTTATATGGTTTGAAATCAGAAAATATATATCTTCTATCTTTGTTCTTTTTCAAGATCGTTTTGGGTATCTAGAATCCATATTCCATATTAGGATAGATTTTTTTCTGAAAAATAAATATATAAATATATGATAGTTTCACCTAAAAAAACAGAAAAAAAAATATCCTCTGGTAAGAAAGAAAGCAAAAAGAAGTATTGAAATGTTATCTTTAAGTCATCAAAAGCTTGGTATCAGACAAATGAAACTGTTATGTGAGATTATCATTTTTAATTTTGGATAAATTGCTATAATACTAGATGTCAACCACTAAGCCAAGCATGGGAAGAAGGGATGGGGAGAGAATGGGGTGGGGATCGGGTGGGGGCTGACTGGGCAATGTGTGCATGTATGTCTACAAAAGTTTGTAGCCCACTATGATGTATGAATACAGTGCACCAATAAAAATAAATAAATAAATAAATAATAAAATAAATAAATAATTTTTTTTAAAGTAGGGCTGGGTCTGTATCACGGAGGTTGAATGCCCCTGGGTCCCATCCCCATTACCACAAAATAAGTAAACGTATATTTTATTTCTGCTCTAGTAGGCTTTATCTTTCACCCCTATTGGCAAATTCATTATGGGCAAAGAATATGGCTAATTTCCCTCCTATATTCAGCATGGTCAGAACTAGGGTGGGGAGAATGAGGTACTCGATTCCAGGTTCATGCCAATGCAAGGGTGAAATTTGTCTTTACTTAAAAGTTTGGTATTTTGTTAGCCACAGATTTTTTGCAAATACTTTAAGATTTCTTTAGCTGGGCATGGTGGAGCACACCTGCAATCCAAGTACTTGAGAGGTTGAAACAGGAGGATCACAGCTTCAAGGCAAGGCTCAGTAACTTAGCAAGGCCCTCAGCAACTCAGTAAGATTCTATTTCAAAATTTAAAGTGTGTGTGTGTGTGTGTGTGTGTGTGTGTGTGTGTGTGTGTGTGTACACACACATACATATACATAAAGGCTGGGGGAATAGCTCAGATGTAGAAACTGGATTCAATCCCCAATACCACACATAGAGATATTATTTATCACTGAGGTTCTGGGCACACTGTTAAAATTTACACTCAGGGTGAGTACCGCACTTACCCCACCCTAGTCACAGTCCTGAGCCTTGTGCCTATCCACCACAGTGCCTCAGGTTCTTATGCGCATGCTGAATGACGGAAAAGCAAACAAATGACAAGTGTGACAAGATGGAGGTGGTGGGCCTTCCACAGAGGCAAAGAGTACAGGAGGAGCAAAAGACTTTGAGAAAGGATGATGAGTTGATAATGATGTCGTAAGCACTGTGGCGTATTATCTTATAGATTCATTCAGTATTCAACGCTGGCAGTATTTATGATAGGGAATATTAAAGAATGATATTACTCAAGGAATTGTCCTCAGGATATTTCTCCACTGTCGTTTTAAAACTACATTAATATTCGAAGTATTCTAAGTTCAGCTTATAAGTTAACATTGCTTATGACATATGCTTAAGATGAGATGCTTATTACACAAATGTATTATTAACATTGCCATGATCCAAATGTTTGTGTTTCCCCAAAATTCCTACATTGAAATCCAAATACCCAAAATTGTGGCCTTAAGATTTGGAGGGGGGCTTTGGACAGTGATTAGGTTGGAGGACAGTTTTCACAAATGTGTTTGTATAAATCTGGCCCCAGAGCTGACTTGCTTCTACCTTTTGTTAGGACACAGCTAGAAGGCATCATTTATGAAACAGAGAAAGGATATCACCAGTCATCAAATCTGATGGTCTTGGACTTTGCTGCCTCCAAAACTTTAAAAAACAAATGTCTCTTGTTTATAAGACATCTAGCTTATGATTTTTTATTATATAGCCCAGAGACTAAGACAAACACTGTTTTGATGTTATTCCATCAAATACTCTATCAGCAAGCCTCCTATATGAAACAGCCTCCACATTACTTCTTAATCCCTGTTCACTTTCCTTTGTTTTTCATTTTATTATTTTTCATTCCCCTTTAAAAAGACTGAGAATAAGCTGAGTGTGGTGGTGCATGCTTATAATCCCAGCATTCGGGAGACTGAGACCTGAGTGAGGATCATGGCTGGCACACAGCCTCAGGTACTTAGCAAGGCCCTTCACAACACAGTGAGACCTCGTTTCAAAAATAAAAAGACTAGCCGGCATGGTGGCGCATTCTTGTAATCCCCGAGCTTGGGAGGCAGAGACAGGAGGATCGCGCTGGCTTAAGAGACCCCGTTTCCAAATAAAAATATAAAATAGGTCTGGGAGTGTACCCCGGAGGTACAGGGGCTTCCGGGAACCCCAGTACCACCATAAATAAATAAATAAATAAATAAATAAATAAATAAATAAATAAATAAATAAATAAATAAATAGAAAGACTAAAAAATAGGGCTAGGAGTGTAGCTCAGAGGTAGAATGCCACTGGGTTCCATCCCCAGCACCAAACAACAAAACAAAGTAAAAACTAAATATCTATAAGAGCCAAAAACAAAGATGTAACTGCAAATCAGAACAGTGAGCTTGGGAATTACCTTTGGCAGCAATTGGTGGGCCTGTGTTTTAACAGCCTAGTAAGGTGAGATCCAAATCTCTGGTAACCACAAAGGGTTGTCTGCTTAGACATCACTGACATAACAGAAAATTAACAAGAACTTGTCTATCTCATCCTGAGCTCTAGGAAGAATGAAAAAGTCTCCCTGAGAATTCTATACTAGGACCTACCATCAATCTCTGGGGCTTTAAAATTATACTACTTACATGACCTAGGATTTCCAAGCCAAGAAACTGAAAAATATATTGATTGGTTTGGGGAGTGCTAGTTTTCAAGTGATTGTCTCTGAGCTCCAAACCCACTTTTCTTTGTCCTTCACTGGATACTGAAGGAAGACTATAAACATCTCTCCTTTGCCTTCTGACTCAATATTAAGCTTTTTCCAAAGAATGTTTTGGAGTGACAAGGATAGTCAGCTAGTTGAGAAAAAGATAAGTGATTTCAAACAACTGGTTTTATATTATCAAATATAATAAAGGAAAATGTTGCCAGGTATGGTGGTGCACACTTGTAATCCCAGTACTTGGGAGACTGAGACAGAAGGATCATGGTTCGAAGACAGCCTCAGGTACTTAGTGAGGTCCTCCTCAACTTAGAACTTGTTTCAAAATAAAGAATAAAAAATAGGGCTGGGGTATAGTTCAGAGGTAGAGCTATATAATGCACCCCCTGGGTTCCATCCCCAGTACTGCAAAAACATAAAAAATAAAAATAAACAAAGGATAAATGTTTCTGAATACCTAACAGAAAGGTAATACATAGAATTTTTATCCAATATATACTTTTTTTCCAATGATACAACTAGCTTTAAGCCAAGTTTAATTTTCCAGATACTGAAATATTCCCCAGTTGCATTTAACATTTGAATAGATTTGCATCACTTCAACTTAATAGATGCATATTTTAAGATGTATAATTTCTTATCTACATAGAAAGCTTTTATATAGTTTCTGAGGATAGTATACTCCAGTTTCATTTATCACAAGATTGGTTATTTATATACCCCATTTCACATTTGGCATATCTTCCCATTTTATAGAATGATATATGACTATTTGCACTTTGGTTATACCAGGAATGAAAATCATTCAGAGAGGGTGTGTTCATTTCGAGTCACCCCTCCATGCCAATCTGATATGGAGCTGTATTTCTACTTTCTGTATTTCTATCTTTCTAATAAACTTCTTTAAATCTTCAGAAAAAAAAAGAAAATCATTCAGAGAAGCCAGACTTGTTACTTTATGCAGATATTGCTTATCTGTTTAAATTTAACTCGTTCTCTGATAACTTATGCTCTATATTAGAACAATAAAATACAAAATACACCCTATCCCATATTCTAACATACTATGTTATGCTTAATTTTAGGTTAACTTGATTGGGCCACGAGGTCCCCAAATATTTCACCAAACCTTATTCTGGAAAGGTGTTTTTGGGTGGGATCAATATGTAAATCGCTAAGACTGAATAAAGCAGTTTATCCTTTCTAATGTGAATGCATTTCATCCCATTAGATGAAGGTCTGAATGAAACAAAAACTCTGGTCTTCCCCCCAAATAAGAGAATTTCCCCTGCCTGATTGCCTTCAAATTGGAATATCATGCCTTTAAATTAAAACTGAAATGTCAGCTCTTCCTGGGTCTTGAGCCTGCTGGCCTTCAGAATGGAAGTACATCATCAGATTTCCTGGGCCTGCAGCTTGCAAATCTTGGAACTTGTCAGCCTCCGTAAATGCATGAACCAATTCCTTATGAAAGTTTATACACACACACATACACACATGTTATTGATTCTGCTTCTCTGGAGAACCCTAACATATATTCCAAAGGACTTCCTCTTTGACTCCTGCTAAAGCCTGCACCAGACCTTTCCCTTTGTTGTCCCATTTCAAAGGTAAAAGTAGCGTGTTTACTGTCCTTTCTTCTCGTTGCCTCCATTCCACCACCTTCTAGAAACACATTCCTATCTCATCTCTATAATTATGTGGCTACAGTAAGAGCTGTCACCTTCTTGAAAATCCTGCCTACCCTTCAAGACACCGTTATTTGGCTACAGGGATGGATGGTTATTTATTTGGCTACAGGGATGGGAGAGTTGTACCTAATCAAAGCTTGACCAATCAGAAACCATAACTGTAAATGACATTTGGGTGTGTTTTTTCTTTTCCTTTTAATTTAAAAACTACAATAGTGTTGACTGAGGTTCCTCTCTGCCAACAGCCATGTGGAGACATCATGCTCAATATTATGAAGCAAATACACCAAAATAGAGGTTAGAGCTAAAAAAAAAAAAAAAAAGAGTCCTACTGACACCTAATTTTCTTGTGCCATTCATTCCTAAAATTTCATCTTGTCTATCCCTATTTCCATTACAAAAGTCAATAAGTTCTCCTTTGGCCTAAACTGGTTTGAATTAGGCTTCAGTCAATTGCAAATCCCTACTCTGCATAAGTTATTGTGGAAATTTATATAATTAAACCAAAAGAATAATCTAACTCCAAATGTTTTATGTAACCTGTTTTCTATAAACAGATATTGTTCAAAAATTAAATATTTTCAATATTTGCCCTGAAAACATCATTAACATTGAGGCTCCTTCATATGCAAAGGTTACCTAGGAAGAGTGCCTCTTTGCTTGTAACAAGGGACTTACCAAATTAGTAAGCAGAATTAAAAATCATAGTGAATGGAAACCAAACTACAAACTAATGCATGTGAATATATGTTTATAGTCACACAATTCACAATTGCCAAACTATGGAACCAGTGAAAATGTCCATCAATAGATGAATGGATTACAAAACTATGGGATAGGTATACAATGGAATTTTACTCAGCCATAAAGAACAAAATTATGTCATTTGCAGGGAAATGGATGGGAGTGGAGAACATTATGCTAAGTAAGATTATTCAGTCACAAAAAGTAAAATAGCTGATGTTCTCCCTAATATGCAGAAACTACGAAGAAAAGGAGTCATAGAAAGAACTCTAGACAGAGAAGGAGAAACCACAGATGAGCAAATAAGACAACCTAACTGAGGGTAATGGGAGGGGGAGAGGGAAATTCCCTGATGTACATGATATACATTCACAAACATATCAAAGACAATCACTAAGCTGAACATGAGAAGGGGGGAGGAAATGGGGTGGGAATTGGAGAAGGGCTAAATGAGTGATGGGTGCATGTATACCTCTACCATCGTGTACTCCATTAAGATATGACTACAATGCACCAATTTAAAAAAATCATGAGTTCTATGTTCTTTGATGAATGTATAGGCCCCATTAAAAATACTATATAAAAATATAATACTCTAAGAAGACTATAACCAGTGAATCTTTAAGAAAAACCACATGTATTTATAAAATTAGGTCATCAATCAAATATCTTCTTGGCACTTATAAGTTTTAAGTTCAGTATTTTTTTTACTCAGTTGGCTAAGGCTGAATTTTATTATCTTATTATACATCATAAAACTCCCATAACCGAAAAGCACTTAATTATAAACTAATATTCATACAGAGTTAATGAAAAATAAATTGGTCCTGAATTGCACTTCAACAAGATCAATGTCATCCTAAGAAATAAGAAAGACAGCCAGGCAAGGTGGCACATGCTTATAATCCCAGCTACTTCAAAGGCTGGGGCAGGAGGATTTTAAGTACAAGGCCAACCCCTGCAGTTTGCAGGATCCTTTCTGGAAAATAAACTAAATAAAAAGTGCTGAGCATGTAGAACAGTGGCCCTAAATTCAATCCCCAGAACCAAATAAATAAATAAATAAACAGGGTTGCAGATATATAACTCAGTAGTAGAATATTGCCTAGCATATGCAAGGCCCTGGATTCAATTCCCAGTGAAAGGAACAGAGGAAGGAGGGAGAGAATATGGGGAACTAAGGAGGAGAGGGAGG
Organism: Muscardinus avellanarius; assembly: GCF_963383645.1. NCBI lineage: Eukaryota > Metazoa > Chordata > Mammalia > Rodentia > Gliridae > Muscardinus > Muscardinus avellanarius. The sequence continues at coordinate 22,913,722 of NC_137797.1, read as the reverse complement.
TAACAGGAAAACAGTAGCTTGGATACTTCAAATTCAGAAATAAAACCAAGCATGGTGGCAAACACCTATAATCCCAGTACTTGGGAGGCTGAGATAAGAGAATCACAAGTTTGAGGACAGTCTCCCCAACATACCAAGATTCTCAGCAATCTAGCAAGATACTGTTTCAAAATAATAAAATAAAGGGCTGGGGGCATAGAACAGATGTAGAATGCCCCTGGGTTCAATCTTCAGTACCACAAAAATAAAATTTTTATTTCAGAAATAAAAACAGAATCTTTGATACCCAGAAATAGAGCATTCATGCACAAGGCCCTGGGTCCTAGTCGTACATTTCTCAATAAAGAAAAAAACTCCATAAAAAATAAAATATAGACTTCCAGGAAGATGGCGACTGAGAAAAGCAGCATTTAAGAGCCCTGCTAAAACTCGATCTCTATTGCCACAAAATCAGCTCTTTTCATAGCCAGAAAACACTAGCAACAGAGAAATGAAAAATGTAAACACAAAGGACAGAGAAAAAAAGACTCGAAGAACAACCAGAGACAAGAAAAGAAATCAAGCCCACAATGCGGCAGTAGAGCTGCGCTGGCACCATCTTCCCTCACAGCACCAAGCTCCAGAGAGGAAAGATAAACAAGGAGCTGAAGTGAGCAGCTGCAGATCATTCGGGTGTAATTCAGCAGTTCTTTCAGCACAAAGAACGCCTAAAACTCCCAGTGGCCAAGCTCATCACGCCTTCCAGGGACTCAGAACAGAGCTCAAAACCAGAAAAGAAATACGCCAGCCTCATGACCGAGGGTGTGGCAGCAGCACCATATTGCCAGCAGTGACAGCGAGTTCACCACGCCCTGCGACAGCTCCTGATCAGCGCGCATAATAACCGTGAGTAAAATTGCGGTTACTAAAGGAGAAATCTCTGTACTGCACTCCCAGGGACTTGAGTAGCTTTGATAATCTCCTTGGGTCTTAGATTTTGCAGTCCAATCCAGTGAAGGAGTAGCAGTGGCAGAGATACCACACCCTACTCACAGCAGAAAACGCCCAGCCCGGCACCCCCATAGTCTCGCGCAGCCTCGATTAACTCCCTGGGTCTGAGACTTTGTGATACAACCCAGTAAAGGAGTAGTGGCAGCTGAAATTACCACAGACTCGAGATACAGGGCACCCTAAGTGAAGTCGTAACTCAGGGAAGGCACAAAATTCTGAAATCATGGGAAAGAGGAACAACAATAGAGCAATGACTGCCCACAACCCCATATTATCAGAACCTGATAACACAGAAATTCAGAGATCTCCAGAAGATCAAATCAATATATTGATCAATATAAAATCAATCTATTGATCAAATCAATATAACTGTAGAAATAATACAGGACCTTCGAAAAGAATTTAGAGAGTCTAAAAGAAATTAAGGATGCAATCATTGAGGTAAAGGCCTCAATTCGAAGTATAAACAATCAATTAGACCACATGGAGAATAGAATCTCACTCCTAGAAGATGATCACTCCAAAAACGAACACATAATTTATAACTTAAAAAAATCAGACAGCAGAAATTTGACATTGAGGAAATATGAGCCCATTTTAAAAGAGCTAACCTAAGAATAATCGGAATAGAGGAGGGAAAAGAAGGTGAAACCAAAGGGATCAATAATATCTTCAAAGAAATAATAGCAGAAAAATTTTCAAACATAGAGCAAGAGGTCGATACACAGGTCCAGGAAACTTATAGAACTCCCATTAGACAGGATCAGAGAAGAGGATCCCCATGTCAAATAATTGTCAAAATGACCAATGTGGAAGCCAAGCAGAGAATCTTAAAGGCAACAAAAACAAAAGGCCAAGTGACATTCAGAGGCAAACCAATTAGAATCACTCCAGACTTCCCAAACTAAGTCATGAAAGCCAGAAGAGCTTGCAGTAACATATTCCAAACTCTGAAAGAAAACAATTTCTAGCCAAAAATTTCCTACCCAGCAAAACTTTTTATCAAATTAGATGGGGAAATAAGAAGCTTCCATGACAAACAGAAACTGAAGGAATTTGTCTTCAAAACCAGCGCTAGAGAAAATACTCAAAGAGAATAACTACAAAGAAGAAATAGGTAATACACACCAGAACCAGAGAAACAAGATTTTCCATCCAACAGACAAATAAGATTGGTTATCATTAGAGATTCATTATTTATTTTAGTCTTTTACCTATTTCTAAATTGTATTGTTTGCTTTTATTTTTGCTAATTTTTAGGATTTCTATTTGGAATATTAATATACCTTCAGATATAGCATTTGGAAATATTTTATCCCATTCTATCAGTAACTTTTTTTTGTTTACATTGTCTTTGGATGTACAATTTTTTTTTATTTTTAGGAAGTTTGTTTATTCTTTTGTTGCCTGTACCTTTGAAATCATATCCAAGAAATCACTGCCAATTTCAATGTAGTGAGGTTTTATGACCCAGATTTTCTTCTACAAGTTTATAATCTTAAGATTTACATTTAGGTCTTTTATCTATTTTGAGTTAACATTTGTATATGGTGTTAGATAAGGCTCCAATTTTATTCTTTTTCATGTAATTATTATTTTTCAACAATATTCAGTGAAGAGATTATTTTCTTCACCAAATGTTGTTGGATACCTTGTCAAAAATAACTTGACCATATATGGAAGAATTTATTTCTAGGCTCTTTATTTTACTCCACTGGTTTATATATCTGCCTTTATAGCAGTACTGCACTGTTTCAATTATTGTAGCTTTATAAGGTTTGAAATCAGAAAATGTACATCTTCTAGCTTTGTTCTTTTTCGAGATTGTTTTGGGTATTTAGAGTTCATATCTCATGTTAGGATATTTTCTTGCTGAAAAATAAATAAATAAATGTATGATAGTTTCACCTAAAAAAGAAAAAAAGAAAAAAATACCCTCTGGTAAGAAAGAAAGCAAAAAGAAATATTTAAAGGTTATCTCTAAGTGATCAATAGCTTGATATCAGACAAATGAATCTGTTATGTGAGATTATCATTTTTAATTTTGGATCAATTGCTATAATATTAGATGTCAACCATTAAGCCAAACATGGGAAGGAGGGTTGGGGAGGGAATGGAGTGGGGATTGGGTAGGTGCTAACTGGGCAATGTTTGCATGTATGTCTAGACAAGTTTTTTATCCCATTATGATGTATGAATACAGTGCACCAATTAAAATTTTTTAAAAACAAAATATAAATTAAAAGGATTAGGGATATAGCTCAGTGGCAGAGCACTTGCCTTGTATGTACAAGGCCCTGGGTTTAATCCCTAGCACAGGGAAGGAAGGAAGAGGAAGAAAGAAGATAGTTTGTATAATTAAAATTCAGAACTAAAAACAAAATCTTTAGTACTAAATTAAATTGAATTCAGTTTCCAGCAATCTGCTCTTTTTTAAAAGTTAGTGACAAATTATTATAATGGTCAGTTTCTCTTATCTCATTGTCCTTATATATTTTCTTAAATGATGTATGCCAAGTAGCACAATTATGAATAAAGAGAAAGTAAGAATCTAATAACATATATGCTTCAAAAACAAACTTCGTAAAAATTTAGTCACCCTTGGCTACAAGTTAAATTCAGTCTACTTTTGTACCTTTGGGAAATTAACACAAGAAAAAGACATGGATTCTTCTTCATATACCTCATAATTAAGAGAGGTTATATTATACTAGTAGTTTTGTATATAAACTAATATAGTTTTATGTCAAAAAAGAAAGATAGATGTTTGTATGTATCTGTATGTGTATATGCATAGGCTTATGTATAGAGTTTCTACAGGAGGATACATAATAAACTAAAAAGAATGGTGCCCTCTGGGCCAGAGGACTAGGAGACTGGTAAATTGGACTAAATAATTTATTTTCCATTATTTACTCTTTGCGACTATAACTCTCAAACAGAGAAGATACGTAACTTACATGAAACATAAAGTATACTCAATATTCAAAGAATAGAGATCCTGTTCATCTGGGGAAACAAGGAAAGTGTCAATAAAGAGGCAGTGTGTGAGATGGGTCTTAAATGATGGGCAGAATAGATAAATAATAGAAATCATTCTAGGGCAGAAGATACTTGAGTACAGATACAAAAGTCAGAAGGGATGAGGCATGTTAAGGAAAATGTTAATATAAGAAATTAAGCCACACAGAAGGTGATATATTCTTTCTCTGTGGGTGTTTAACAGATTACCATACTGTTGGTAACTTAACACAAATTTATCATCTCACTGTGTCTATGGGTCAGGAGTTAGCTGGGACCCTGCTCAGGGCCTCACGAAGCTGACAGAGCTGTGATTTCCTTCAAAGTTATGGGGACCTCTTCCAACATGACTGGTTGTTGGCAGAATTCACTTCTTTGCAATGCTAAAACTGATACTCCCCACTGTTTGCTACTGTTGGCCAAGAGCCACTTCTAAGTTCCTAGATGCCATCTGTGATTCCTTGCCAAGTGGTCCTTTGATAAGCCCTCTGGCTTCTAAACTGAATCTTTCTATTTTTAGGGAAGACCCAGAAACACCCAGATAAAGTCCTTTTTGAGTGACTTAATCAAGTGCTTCATAACACAACCACAGGTGTGCTGACTCATCATACTCACATCTTCTACCCACTCTTCAGAGAAGAGGCTTATGCAGGATGTCTGTTCCAATGGGTGAGAATCTTGGAAGTCATAAGCCCAGCATAGGTGGTAAAAGAAGATGAAAACAAAAATTCTCCAAAGCTATGCCAAAATTCAATTAGCTTTTCCTCCTGTATTTCTATGGCCAAAGATAATGTTACTTGTAAAATATATGCATTACAGTTGCAACTGAGGATCTTCCCACATTTGGTTAACTGCTTGTTATTTGACTATTTGTGGTAGTCACTTATTGCAAGGCCTATTTTACTAACAGGAAATACATGTCTTGCCTTCACACCCTTTTATCCAATATGAACCATTCCTATCTCAGACTGCCATATTCTTGGCTGACTTATCTGTTACTGTTAAGCCAAGATGAAATTTATTAAGGTTCTACCTCATACCACAAAGACCTAGCATCTTTGTTGCATATTCCCCCCCCTCCATTGCTCTTTCTGTCCTGGTGTTAAATAATGCTACAAAAACACTTTTTAAGTATTTTACATGTTATCTGGCTATCATCTAAACTATACAAGAAGAAATTGCAAACAGTTTAGCTTTTGTGGAAGCAAAATGTCAGTTCTGCAGCCATATGAATAAGTACAATTAATTTCTACAATGAAGAATGTGACTATTTAGGAACACAAGTCTTAAGGAATAGAAATATCTACTTCTTTGATCTGGCAGCTTATATTTGTCCCAGAGACAACAATTAAAAGCCTCTTGATAATTTTGCCTGCTGATTGGGAAGGCAAATATTATGCTGATAGAGAAAGAACTAGAACACCATAAAAAAACAATTTATACACTCATTGGTCTGTCATGACACTGCTACATAAGTTCCAGAACTCCAGACAACTACCACATTGCTACATTGATTTAACAAGGTGATCTGTGTCCTCCAACTTTAAATGGAGCACTGATATGATTTCTAAGAAGGGAGGTACAGATGCTCCTTGAGCTAAGATGAGCTTACATTCCAGTAAACCCATTGTAAGTTGATTAAGTTAAAATATATTTAATATACTTAACATACATATTAGTACAGCCTACCCTATCTTGAACATGCTCAGAACACTTACATTATCCTAAAATTGAGCAAAATTATCGAATATAAAGCTATTTTATAACTATTATCATCCCATATAATTTTATTAATTACTTTGCTGAAAGTAAAAAAAATGGTTATACAGATACATCTTCACACCACTATAAAGTAAAAACAAAATCTATCAACCATAGTTAGAGACTATCTAAATTTAATTTTAGATTACTATTTCATGGCAGAAATTATAAAAGACATTCCTGGAAATGATTAGAATTTTAATAGCTTCAATTCATAAACAACGGATTTCAACTTGCAAATAGATTGCTAAACCACATACAAGTTTTTCAGCTTTCTTTGCTAGTGTTTTTATAGTACACTAGTTAAGCCTCCAAATACGAATTGAGTTCCTGCTAAGAGTAAGATGCTATTTTATATGGGAGTGACAGTAGAGAACAGAAGATACAGAATAAATCAGACATGAATCCTGGCCTCAAGTTATCTATAGTAAGTGAAAAAGAAGATCCTGAGGGCAAAGTCAACCCAATTTTCCATTCCCTTCCTGGGGCAGACAGACTTTTAGGGTACCCACCACCACCACCTCTAATTCTTCATGTTCACACCCTTGTGGATCTCTTTTCTTGAGTATGGGCAGGACTTGTGACTTGTTTCTAACCAAAAGAACGCAGCAAAGGTGACACAAAGTCTGTATTACGTGTACATGATTATGTGGTTATGTCACATAAGCTAGAGCACCCATCTTAGAAACTCCGCCCTTGGCTGGCTTTGAGGAAGCAGGTGTTCATGGTGGGGAATTCTATGTGGCTAGGGACTGCAGCTTTCTAACTACAAGCTGTCCACACACAAGAAACCAAAATCCTCAGTCCTCTAACACAGCAAACCAAATTCTGCCAAAAGCCTGAGTGAGTGTGGAAACATCTCCCTCCCTAGTCAAGATTCACTCCAAAACTAATCTTGGAAACACCATGATGGAAGCTTTGTGAGACACTGAGCAGAGGACTCAGATAAGCTGTGCCTATCATCTTGACCCATAAAAACTGAGAGACAATAAATACATGCTCTTTTAAGCCACTAAGTTTATGGTAATATTGTCACACAGCAACAGATAACTAATATACCTCCCCCTTTATATTAATCAAGCTTCTAGCAAACCATAGAGGTAAATTCAAGTATCTTAAACATTAGATCATCAAAGTCCACATGCTATCAACTGGAAGAAACCAGAATCGGTCACCTGGGGGTATAAATACCTCAGTGGCAGAGCATTTGGCTCTCACACTGGTAAGACTCAAGCTCTAATTTGCTGTTAATATGCCAGAAAGGCCAGTCTGGCTGCCTGATTAGTGGGTCAAAAACTAAAGATCAGCTACTTATTCTTGCCTTGTACATTCTGAGAGCATTTCTTGACTAAATGCTCAATGAGCCACCAGGCATGAGAGATAGAAGAAAAATTCTGAAGAGTCAGGGGGCATTGCAAAGGTCAGTGGAGAGGGTAAGCTCAAGGGGTAAAAGAAAAACATCATTCCCATTTACTCAAAGAAAGTAAAAATGTGCATGCCTAGTAAAATATAGCTATTTTCTTTCATATCTAAAAATCACCTTTACTTAAATGCCAATTGGCCCATTTGGGGAGACGCATTCACTATAAGTGAACAAGAGTAGCCTACGCACCGTCTAATGGTTCTCGCCATCACTCAGAAGTCCCATTATCACTGGCTTGTTGTAGTACAAACATTTCACCCAAGGAATGGAAGTGATGTATTAGCACAATTTTATCAGGATCGTAAATGTAACTAAAAACAAGCAATTAACAAGATTTGTTTTTATAATTCAACTGAGAGCAGCAGAAAAAGTATTCAGCTGTCACTGTCTTTATTTAATACTCACTTGAGTAAAATCAGATAGTTATTTGTTGTAAAACATAAGTTGTGGGACAAAATAGATTCCTAGAGTAATAATATACTTTTCTCTTTTATAAAAGGAAATTCACTATGTTATTTTGTTTAATTTTTACATATGTAGGAAAAGTAAAATCAATGATCTATTTCCAAATGTGTGGCTAACAAAATTAACTTTGCACATTTACAAGTTATTTTTAAGCCAGGTGTAGTGGCACATGCTTGTAATCCCAGTAGTTTGGGAGACTGAGACAGAAGGATATTAGGTTCAAAGCCAGCCTCATCAACTTAGGCTCAGCAACTTAGCAAGACTCTGTTTCCAAATAAAAAGTAAAATAGGTATTAAGGTGTATCCTAGAGGTCCCTCAGCAATTTAGTGAGACCCTGTTTCAAAACAAAAAATAAAATAAGGCTGGAAGTGTAGAGTACAGGTAGAATACCTCTGGGTTCAACCTCCAGTACCAAAAGAAAAAAGTTACTTTAATTTTTTAAATTATAATATAATACACAATTTTTTTAATTACACAATAATTGTTAATTATTTTTAATTACACAATATAATAGAGACTTTTTGCAAATTATTAGAAGTTAAAATTGTACTTTCCTAGACAGGTATGATGGCATATGCCTGTAATCCCAATACTTGGTTGGCTGAGACAGGAGGATTGCAGGTTCAAATCTAGACTCAGCAACCTAGCAAGTCCCTATTTTAAAATAAAAGATAAAATAGGGCTAAAGGTGTAACTTGAAGGTAAAATACCCCTAGTTTCAATCCCCAATACTATACACATACACATACACACACACACACACACACACACACACACACGCACGCACGCACGCACGCACACAGAGATGTACTTTCCTTGACAATGTAAGTAGATAAAATAGTCATGGTTGTCTGAGAAAATCATTCCTGTAACATTAGTAAATGCATAATAACATTTTCAAAAATTGCAGAAAAGCAAAATAATTGGAACGAATACACATTTGAGTAAAGCTTAGTGCATGCCTAGAGATGATTGTGCAAAACAGCTTGATATACACCCCACAGTGCCTCAAGGCATCTCTCTCTGAATATCTTGTTTGTGAACATCTGGGTCAGTCCTCTGGCTGAAACAACAGTGTCCTAAATAGGACAAAAGAATAAAGTAAATATTCAATAGTGTAAACCATTATATCTTCCAGATACAATCAGGCACTAAATGTAAAAATGTTAAAAAGAACACTATTATTACCCCACTATGCTGTATGAATATAATGTACCAATAAAAATATATATTACCAAAAAATTAAAAATTAAAAAATTTTAACAATTAAAAAAAGAATAAAAAAGAACACATATAGAAGCTGAAAATGAAACAAAACATAAATATATATAGGGCTCTTGGCAATTAAAAGGTCAAGTCAGGAATAAGATTTACATATTATTGTTGCTCCTGCTACTTCTAGTTATAAGCATATCTAGTGACTCAGACTCATAAACACAGCCCCTGGCACAAAGCAAACAAAGTGATACTCAGAATAAATACTAGAAAATATTGATCCACATACACTTATTTACTAATATCCAACTTGCTGAAGATACTGAGATATGAAAGACTGAGCTAAAGCAATTCAAATTCCACTAACAATTTAAATGCCTTTTCAGAGAATGCCTATTCACATATTATAGTACAAAGCTAAAAGTAAAATGAATCATGAAAAGAAAACGTTGGACTTCCGGGAAGATGGCGACCGAGAAAAGCGGGGCTTAAGAGCCCCGCTAACAACTAATCTCCATTACCACAAAATCAGCGCCTTTCATAGCCAGAAAACACCATCACCAGAAACAAAAAAATCACCAGGCTCCAGAGAGAAAGCGGACTGAGAACAGAGCTCAGAGCCACGGAGGAGATAACCGGCCTCACGCCTGAGGACGCGGCAGGAGCGCCATACTGCCGGTGGCAGCGGCAAATTCACCGGAGGGCTACAGCAAGCCGAGGTGAGCCGCTGCGGAACAGCCAGGCAGGATTTCTCACTGCAGGTAAAATCTAAAGCTCCCAGTGGCTGAGCTCAGCACACGCTGCAGGGATTCAGAGTGAAATCAAAACCAAGAACAAATACGCCAGCCTCACGGCCGAGAGCGTAGCAGCGGCGCCATATTGCCACCAGCGGCAGCAGCAGAGAATTCACCGAATCCAGTACAGCTACATCTGCGTACTCAAGAACAGTGAGTCAAATTGCAGGCCACAGAGGAGAAATCCCAGTACTGTACTCCCTGGGACTTGACCCAGTGGGGGAGGGGCGGTGGCAGAGATATCACACCATAGGAGAACGTGCAACCTGGCACCCCCCACAGTCTAAAGCAGCCTCTATCGACTCTCTGGGTCGGAGACTCTGTGATACAACCCAGTAGAGGACTAGTGGGGTCTGAGATACTACTGACTCGAGATCCAGAACACCTTAAGTGAAGTCATAGTGACCCAAGGGAAGAACCCAGAGAAGGAACAAACTTCCGAAATCATGGGAAAGAGGAATAATACTGGAGCAATGAATGCTCACAACCCCACAACATCAGAACCTGATAACACAGAAAATCAGAGATTTCTAGAAGATCAAATCAGGAAAATAACTATAGAAATAATAGAGGTGCTTTGAAAAGAACTCAGAGAGAGCCAAAAAGAGATAAAGGATGCAATTAATGAAGTAAAGGCCTCAATTCAAAGCACAAACAACCGATTAGACCACATGGAGAACAGAATCTCGCTCTTAGAAGATGATCATTCCAAAAATGAACGCATAGTTTCTAATCTAGGAAAAAATATCCAACAGCAGGAATCTGATATTGAAGAAATATGGGCCCATTTTAAGAGAGCTAACCTAAAAATAATTGGAATAGAGGAGGGAAAAGAAAGTGAAACCAAAGGGATCAACAATCTCTTCAAGGAAGTAATAGCAGAAAATTTTCCAAACATAGAGCAAGAGGTTGATACACAGGTCCAGGAAACTTATAGAACTCCCTTTAGACAGGATTGGAGAAGAGGATCCCCACACCACATAATTGTCAAAATGACCAATGTGGAAGCCAAGCAGAGAATCTTAAAGGCAACAAAAACAAAGGGCCAAGTGACATTCAGAGGCAAGCCAATTAGAATCACTCCAGACTTCCCAAACCAAGTCATGAGAGCCAGAAGGGCTTGGAGTAACATATTCCAAACTCTGAAAGAAAACAACTTCCAGCCAAAAATTTCCTACCCAGCAAAACTTTCTATCAAATTAGATGGAGAAATAAGAAGCTTCCATGACAAACAGAAACTGAAGAAATTTTTGTCTTCAAAACCAGCACTAGAGAAAATACTCAAAGAGATTAACTACAAAGAAGAAATAGGTAACACACACCAGAACCAGAGAAACAAGAGTTTCCATCCAACAGTCAACTAAGATTGATTATCTGTGGAGATTCATTACTTATGTTAGTCTTTTACCTATCTCTAAATGGTATTGTTTGCCTTTATTGTTGTTAATTTTTAGGATTTCTAGTTGGAATATTAATATACCTTCAGATATAGCATTTGGAAATATTTTATCCCATTCTATCAGTAACTGTTAACTCTGTTTACATTGTCTTTGGATATACAATATTTTTTTTTAGGGAGTTTGTATACTCTTCTGTTGCCTGTGCCATTGAAATCATATCCAAGAAATCACTGCCAATTTCAATGTTGTGAGGTTTTATGACCCAGATTTTCTTCTAAAAGTTTATAGTCTTAAGATTTATATTTAGGTCTTTTATCTATTTTGAGTTAATATTTGTATATGGGATTAGGTAAGAGTCCAACTTTATTCTTTTCCATGTAATTATTATGTTTCAACAATATTTAGTTAAAAGATTATTATTTCCACCACCAAATGTTCGTGGAAACCTTGTCAAAAATAACTTGACAATATAGGGAAGAATTTAGCTCTAGGCTTTTATTTAACTCCAATGGTTTATATATCTGCCTTTAGAATAGTACTACACTGTTTCAATTATTGTAGCTTTATATGGTTTGAAATCAGAAAATATATATCTTCTAGCTTTGTTCTTTTTCAAGATCGTTTTGGGTATCTAGAGTCCATATTCCATATTAGGATAGATTTTTTTTCTGAAAAATAAATATATAAATATATGAGAGTTTCACCTAAAAAAAACAGAAAAAAAATATCCTCTGGTAAGAAAGAAAGTAAAAAGAAGTATTGAAATGTTATCTTTAAGTCATCAAAAGCTTGGTATCAGACAAATGAAACTGTTATTGAGATTATCATTTTTAATTTTGGATAAATTGCTATAATACTAGATGTCAACCACTAAGCCAAGCATGGGAGGGAGGGATGGGGAGAGAATGGGATGGGGATCCGGTGGGGGCTGACTGGGCGATGTGTGCATGTATGTCTACAAAGTTTGTATCCCACTATGATGTATGAATACAGTGCACCAATAAAAAATAAATAAATAAAAAATAAAAGAAAAAATGAAAGAAAAAATGGAAAAAAGAAAAGAAAACGTGACACCAAAGCTTAGTGATAGAAAGATGGCTTCCAGCTGAGATGAGGAAAGACACTGCAGAGGAAGGGGCATTTGAGTTGGGTTTTAAAAGACAAAATTTGAAAATGCACAATATGATAGGCTTTGTTTCAAAAAAGAGAATAGCATATGCCTTAATAAGCACCATGAAATAACTGTACATGTGATTATTTATTTAACAGCTTGCTCCCTGATTAGGCCTCAAGTTCTGAGAAGGCTGAGACTACCACTTTTTTTTTTTTTTTTTGGTGGTACTGGGGTTCCTGGAAGCCCTTCTACCTCCGGGCTACACTCCCAGACCTATTTTATATTTTTGAAACAGGGTCTCTTACGCCAGCACAGCTGGCTTCGAACCTGCGCGATCCTCCTGTCTCCGCCTCCCAAGCGCGGGGATTACAAGCGTGCGCCACCACGCCCGGCGAGACTACCACTTTTTAGTGCTCTCCCCAGCAACTAACAGAGTATCTGGGATATAACAAATATTTAACAAATTGTTGCTAAAGGAATAAACAGAGGCAGAAAAGAGGAGGATTTTTTGCCTAATAAATAAAAAAGAAAGAGACATGAAAATGAAAAGATCCTTTAGGTCAAAATCACAGAAACTGATGGATTTTTATTTGGCTGTAATAAATCACTAAAGATCTTTATGGAGTGTAATAGCACATGTAGATCTATGTTTTAGAAAGTATATCCAGAAGCAATATATTCAGAAGATTATACATGAGACAATGGTCAGGAGATTATTACAGAAATCCATGTCAAAGATAACAAAGAAGTAGACTATAGTAAAATAGTGGGAATAGAGTAAAAAATAACCACAGAAATATTACACAGATAAAATTAATAGGGTACTCAGTCATACAATCAGTAAAGATCTTTTGAATACCTACTATGTATCTATTAGACACTGCTAGGAACTGGAGTTAGGAAAAATAAATGAGCCATAGTCCTTTACCTCAAAGAACAGTCTCTGTGTCATCTCAGCAGGGAAAACGGATTGAAAATACAGTGAATGAAAAAAGGGAGAAGTTAAGACCCCTCACGCTTTGGCCAAGGGGCTGGCAACGCCATTCAGAGGACAGAAGAGCAAGCAGCTAACTAAGGAAGAGGAGACTGTCCGCTGTCACACCCCTGGCCTTACATAGAATACTCAAGGGAAACTGTTCAACACACAGCTTGCAAATTCTGAGACTAGAGAATGAAACAGAGAGGCCTATGGTTTGGGAAATATCTAACATAAATATGAGATCCTAAGTTGAAAGTAGAAAAGATAAAATGGGTAGCACCTTGAAGACTATTCAGACTTTAAGAGATGAGGAAAAATGAAAAAATAAAGGGAAAAAGTTGTTAAAAGACAAAAGAGAGAAACCAGAAAGACAGGATCATGAAAACAAAGGGAAGGGTATCAGGAAACATGGACCATCAACAGCACTAGCTCAACCAAAAAAAAAAAAGCATGAAAAATCTGGACTGAGAGAAAGGCCACTGGGTTTGTGAACAACAATTACAAAAATGTATTACTGATTTTTTAGAAAACCGCAGTGCAGTAAGGGAAAAATCAGTTTGCAAGGGGCTAAGGTATCTGTATGAGGTAGTGGGACAGCTATAAAAAAGTAGTCCCTTGAAGTCTCACAGTGAAGAAAAAGGAAATGATTTGACAATCAATAGCTGGGACATGCAAAATAAACATGATATATTTAGGTCAGAGAAAGACCACCTGAGCAAGTCTTTATTGGAGGAGAGGAAAGAGGAAGAAAATAAAAGCAACTTTTTTTAGAATACAGAAGAGAAGAAAGAAGCTATTAAAAACACAAATTAAAGATGCATAAAATATTTTATTTATTCAATAAATATTTACTGGGTCCTCACTATAAACTTACAGCTGGAAAATACATACTGGAGAACAAGATAGATATGGCCTTGAGCTTATCGAGCAGAAAGATTACTAAGCATCCAGGAGAAATGCAAGAATATGGAGAACCTGGCAGAATGTCTTCATTCCTGCCTGCCCTTGGTGGGCACCAGCCAGACACTTTGGCTAGAATCAGTCCCACTACTAGCAAAGTGGGATGAGTCTGAGTGGCCTCAAAACCAGCATTATATTGCCTATTCAGAAATGATCACAGAACACAAATTAGTCCTATCTGTAGAAAACATGGGACCCTGATTTAGGAATGAAAGGGAAAATTCTAAATGACAAGATGTACTGGATGAAGTCTGGAACTGCTATGCCTATTTTGTTACCTCAAAAAAAGCTAACCTGTAGTAAAGGAAACACAGAGGAGGATAAAGCTGAGAGAATTACCAATTTTAAAATAATGTCACTCTGATCAAACCACATCTGAAACCCATACCTTCCCTGGCCTTTTCAGTCACAGTATGCAATAAATTCCTCTTTCTTTAAGGCCATTTAAATAGTTTTATGATAAATGCATCAAAATGCATCCTAATCACAAATCAGATGCCACTGCAGGCACATGGTTATAAAAATGCAGCAAAAAAATATAACCTGCCCAATGCAGTCATTAGACTGTGTCCTTTCTATTCTCCTCTGGCTTCAGCAGTCCATTGTTCTGGGCTATCAACTCCCAGATGTCCCTCCTCTTATAATCCTTTCTATACCCTTTCCCATTCTTCTCCCCAAGGTGGTTTTCTCTTATCAATCCCTAAGCCCCCACAGCCCTTGGCATCCTAGGAGAAGCAGGGGACTCTTCCTTTCAGTAGCATCCAAATCTACCATATCTTCATGTTCCAGAATAAAGTGAAAGGGGACTAGGACTTCAACAGACTAAAGGCCTCCTTAGGCTAGGCCCAGGTAATGTCCTTTCTACAATTTTGTTACTATGAATTTCCATCTTTTCTTATCAGCCTCCCTGACTTGTCTTCCTTCAAAATCAGATATGAAAAGCACCTCCTTTCAGAAGTCCCTGCATGCCTCTTCCCACTGGCCCTTGGCTCATGAATACTGCCTCCTTGAGATTCCCATGACACTCACTACACACCTCCTCCTAGACTATGAAACGTGGGGGGGAAAAAAACTAGATACAGAGTGATGGTGTCCCACTGGGCTGGTGCTACAGTCTATTTATCTATGTAAAACCAACATTAGGAGGAAAATGAATGTCATCTCTGTTTTGTTTTGTTTGCGGTACAGGGATTCGAACCCAGGGGCATTCTACCTCCAAGCTACACCCCCAGTCCTATTTTTTTATTCTTTATTTGGAAACAGGGTCTCACTGAGTTGCAAAGGGCCTCACTAAGTAGCTGAGGCTGTCCTTGAACCATGATCCTTCTGTCTCAGCCTCCCGAATGAAATGTCATCTCTGTGATGTAGAAGAATGAGTGCTGGACTCCAAGGGAAGAGATACAGCTTCCAAGCATGATGGGACTTCTCTCAAGTTGCAGGTGTCCCCAAGATCCTTTCCACTGACGCAGAGCCTAAGTCTATCTGAGCCTCTGCTAAAAAGAGCAGACTCCATCCCTACCTTCACCAGGTTGAACACCAGGGAATTTATCGCAGCTGCATGGGTACCTGGGGACACCATGCTGGGTCTTCTCCCTTGGGGTCAGCAGCTTTACTTAACAGTGTTGTTGAGCGCTGCTCTGGATCTGTGGAGGATGTGGTGAGCTCAGCCACCACTGCTGCAAGTTGTAGCTGATGTTTGCACAGGAGGAACTGATGGCTTACCATCCAATGATCTGCAGCCACTTACTTCAAGTCCTTGGTTATTTTCCTGTGAGTCTCTAGAGTCAGGTGCAGTGAGCTGCTGCAGAGCCCACAGTCCCAATGCAGGCAGGTATCTTTTCTGCTCTCTGATCAGTCTTCTAGCTTTTTTTTTTCCTGCTGCCTTTTACTTATTGTGTTCTTTTTAAAGTTATGGTGTTTTCTGGCTTTTATAAGAATGTTATTTTTAAGGCAATGGAGATTGGGTGTCAGCAGGACTGGTATGTGCTGCTTCTCTCAGTCGCCATCTTCCAGGAAGTTCGCCTACAGATACTTGTAATAAAGTAGGTTGACTTTGGTGAAGGTCAAAAGCATTGATCCAGAGTACCAAGGAAGCAAGGCAAAGGCAGCTATGAGATTATTTGTGGTGTTGTGTTTTTATTTGTTTATTTGTTGCGGTACTGGGGATGGAACCCAGGGGCATTCTACCTCCGAACTACACTAACCTTCCTATTTTTTATTCTTTATTTTGAAACAGGGTCTCACTAAGTTGAATGAGAAAAAGTCATCTAACTCACCTTCCACATGGAATGAAGAAATTAAGGCCACCTAGGGAAGAAAACCAAGGCCTGGGATGGGTGAGCTATTTCTCTT
This sequence comes from Muscardinus avellanarius, assembly GCF_963383645.1. Taxonomy (NCBI): domain Eukaryota; kingdom Metazoa; phylum Chordata; class Mammalia; order Rodentia; family Gliridae; genus Muscardinus; species Muscardinus avellanarius. Next base: position 22,897,247 of record NC_137797.1, on the reverse strand, counting down.
CTACTTCTGGGTGCACAGGAATGATATCATGTAATTGAGGGCCAAAGCATTTAATTTCTACCTTGGTAATTACTTGTTAACGTGGAGGTGCCACAGACCTGCAGTACTGAATGTGAAGCCAATACCTGGAGAGAAGCAGTCAAGGAGAATCACCCAGATTTACAGTAAATTTTCAAAACAAGAAAACTCTGGTTGTGTTACATCACATTGATAGTTGAGAGTTGTTATAAAAGGATAACCTAACCTGTTAACCTGATGACAAGTGAAGAATAAAAACAAATTAACCAAAAACTAAGGAAACATTATACAGAGAAGACAGTGGGAAGAAAAGTAGTAGAGAAGAAAAATACTACTCGATTTCGTCCTGATTCTCCATCCTTTCCTCTATCAGTAACTCCTATCAGATAAGTAACTTCATGGTTCTTTCTCCTAAATGGATGGCATTTGTAATTCCCAACTCTGGCTGCTATAACAAAGTACCATAGACTGGGTGGTAAAAACCCCAGAAATTAATATTCTCAGAGGATGCTGCAGACAGCCACCTTCTCAATGCATGCTCACATGGTAGATATAGAAAGATCTCTGCTGTCTCTTCAAACCAAGGCACTAATCCCAGCGTGAGAGCCATATCCTCATGACCTCACTTAAGCCTACGTATCTCTCAAAGTCCCCCTCTTCAAATACTATCATATTAATCAGGGCTTCAGCATGGGAATTTGCAGGACACAATTCAGTCCATGGTAGAGTATATTTTCCCACTCCTTGCTCTGTGTCTCTTGCTCCATAACTATGGATGTGGCAGGAAGTTTTAGGGGATCATCTTAGACTTTTGTCTACCACAGTACATATTTAAAGTTTAAAAGGAGCCAGATGTGATGGTGCATGCCCATAATCCCAGTAGTTGGAGGCTGATACAGGAGGATGACAGATTTGAGGACAGTCTCAGCAACATAGTGAGACTCTAAAGCAACCTAGGGAAACCCTGTTTCAAAACAAAAAATAAAATTATGTTGGGGATATAGCTCAGAGATAGAATGACCCTGAGTTCAATCCTCAGTACCACACATAAAATAAAGCAAGTAAGTAAAAAGAGATCTAAACATTTTTAAAACTCTGAAGATTTTAAATGTCAGAATTTTATTTTATGCAAATTATTAATAATTAGAAAAGAAAGAATCAAGGGGAAAGCATGCCTTCCTAGCCATAGCAAAAAGGGATACTAAAATTAAAAATTGGCTTAAAAATTTAAAAAGGAGAGAAAGCAGAGGCAAAAGACAGCACTTATGCCAGCTATTTACTTTGCCAAAATTAGTATCATTTTAATTTAGATATAAAGAGACATATTCTCCTATTCTGGGTTCTTTGAAAAAGTTATTCCAGATGGTTACACCTCCCTGGAGTGACAGCACCCGCGTAGCCTTGCACATATTGGGAATTCAATTAAACACTGCTGACCATCTGATTGAGAATTCAGAGTCTGGAGTAGCTGACTCAATATAAACATATGGCTTAGTTCCCATCCAACAAAAAATCAAGCCACTGTATTCCCCTCACCAACATCGCACCTCCTATGCAATATGGGAGAAAACGAAAGCAAACTAACAAAAAAATAGACCATGTAACAAAGATTAGGGAACAGGCTAACTTATAGAAAGCAAGATTTTTCTAATTTTATCATAAATCAGAATTCTTTAGCTAAGGATCAAAGTTATACATATGTCCTTGGTTTAGTTCAATCGGATCAATAGTTACTAAGCACTATTTCATCTTTCTGAAATAAAGAAAAAAACTGATCCAGTTTTCTAAAGGTTGGGGGATAAGAAGTCTCCAAATGATTATAATGTGAAGTTGAGTGACATTTAACTCTTAGAAGAGAAGTGAAGGAAAGAAAACAATATTAAACTACTTTTAACCCTCTCAAGAACCACATGAAGTACTTAGAGATGAAAAAACAAAGGCTCAGTTTTCATTTTTTTCATATTTATGTATCAAGTAGATGGCAGGGTATAGATTCAAATTCAAGACTACAAAATCAGTCTCTCCAGAGGGGATGCACGTCACTCTGGTTAGCTAGCTGGATGGGAGTTTGGGTGCTGGTAGAGAGAAACCAGCCACAGATTCTTAGAGCAGCAATTATTTCAGGTAGAACTTAGAAAGAGACAAGCTGAGATGGTAAAAGAGGAGATCATTCCCAGGGCAACAGAGTGAGGCACAGATGTAATAAATCAGAATCAGCATCTGGAGAGTGGTGAGTAGTTCAGATAAACCATAGCACAAAGTCTACAAGTAGATTGGAAGCACATTTTGGGGGCCAAAGGCTGGGCCTAAGAAGGTTCTATGAAAGTCTAGGCAGGAGTCTAAACTAGGACCTACCTCATCAATTAAAAAGGGGGCTAATATGAGAGGCAAGAGGGGAAAATAGTCTGTTTATAACTAACGACAACAGCAACAAAGGGCAAACAAGTCCAAAAAAGAAGCTTGGGTTAGGATGGGAGAATCATCCCTGACCCACTGGCTATGGCCCTCTAGTCCAGAGGTCAGCCAACCGGAGCCCACAGGCCACATTCAGCCCACCATCTGTTTTTGTAAATAAAATCTATTGGACCACAGCCATGGCCATTCACTCATGAATTGTTAATGGCTGTTTAACCCTACAATAGCAAAGACTATATGGCCCATAAAATAATTATTTACCTTCTTTCCCTTTATAGATAAAACTGTTAACACTTGCTCTAGTACCATACCAATATAAGTCACTATTCCAACTCTTAATAGTTTTATCTGGTCTGAATATTAAAAGCTTATATGACTCACTCTTAGTTTATCAATTTTTGAGATTGTCATTTTAATTAATATCATATTAATTGAAACTTTGGCTCTCTTAATGTCTTCCTTTCTTTCTCCCAACTTTCCTTCCCCACCACATACACTTTCTTCTCCCCATATAAATATATATTTTAATCAGTAGTCAGTGTTTACAACATTATGATGACTATAAAAGTTATTCATTGCCAGGTCAAATAATGTAATGTGATATGTTTCCATGCTTATACAAATGTTTTCCTTTTCTGAAGTTAACAATTATCATTTGTTTCACTTGCTTATTTTTCCATTTACCTATTGCTATTTTTCTCATGTGTCATCTGTCAAATTTTCCCCAAATGTTCAAAGAGAATATATACTTCATTGCTTCTAGTTATTCCTCCCCAAGCCCTGCCACAGCTCATCCCTCCATCCCCAGTTTGGACTAGTTGCTCTCAAAGCACAGTGACAAGCTGCTTTCCTGGAATTTCTTTTCTCTGCCCTCCCATATTGAATTCTCTGTTTCCTGCATACTATGTCTTTCTCCTTATTGATCTTCTCCCTTGTTTTATGCTTTTTGTTTGTTTTGTTTTGCAGCACTAGGGATTAAACCCAGGGACTTACCCAGGCTAGGCAAGTGCTCTCACTGAGCTACATACCCAACGTTTTTGTTTTATGACTGATCTTCTAGAAGGTTTCTATGACAGAATACAAGACATAATTTTTCAATTCTTCCATCTCTTGGAATTTCTCCATTCGTGTGTGTGTGTGTGTGTGTGTGTGTGTGTGTGTGCGCGCGCGCGCACGCGCACTTACTTGGGATTGAGCCAGGAGCAGTCTACCTCTGAGCTGTGTACTCAGACCTATTTTTGTTTTTATTTAGAAATGGTCTAAATTGATGAGAGTCGACTTCCGGGAAGATGGCGACCGAGAAAAGCGGGGCTTAAGAGCCCCGCTAACAACAAATCTCCATTACCACAAAATCAGCGCCTTTCATAGCCAGAAAACACCATCACCAGTGAAACAAAAAATCACCAGGCTCCAGAGAGAAAGCGGACTGAGAACAGAGCCACAGAGGAGATCCACCGGCCTCGCGCCCGAGGACGTGGCAGACGCGGCAGCAGCGCCATACTGCCGGAGGCACCGGCGAATTCACGGGACGGCTACAGCAAGCCGAGGTGAGCCACTGCGGAACAGCCAGGCGGGATTTCTCCGCGCAGAGAGCATCTAAAGCTCCCAGTGGCCGAGCTCAGCACACGCTGCAGGGATTCAGAGTAGAAATCAAAATCAAGAAGAAAAACGCCAGCCCCATAGCCGAGGGCGTAGCAGCGGCGCCATATTGTCACCGGCGGCAGCAGCAGCGAATTCAGCGAGGCCAGTACAGCTACATCTGCGTACTCAAGAACAGTGAGTCAAATTGCGGGCCACAGAGGAGAAATCCCAGTACTGTACTCCCTGGAACTTGACCCAGTGGGGGAGGGGCGGTGGCAGAGATATCATACCATAGGAGAACGTGCAACCTGGCACCCCCCACAGTCTAAAGCAGCCTCTATCGACTCTCTGGGTCGGAGACTCTGTGATAAAACCCAGTAAAGGAGTAGTGGGGTCCGAGATACTACTGACTCGAGATCCAGAACACCTTAAGGGAAGTCATAGTGACCCAAGGGAAGAACCCAGAGAAGGCACAAACATCGGAAATCATGGGAAAGAGGACTAATACTGGAGCAATTAATGCCCACAACCCCACAACATCAGAACCCGATAAAACAGAAAATCAGAGATTTCTAGAAGATCAAATCAGGAAAATAACTGTAGAAATAATAGAGGTGCTTCGAAAAGAACTCAGAGAGAGCCAAAAAGAGATAAAGGATGCAATTAATGAAGTAAAGGCCTCAATTCAAAGCACAAACAACCAATTAGAACACATGGAGAACAGAATCTCGCTCTTAGAAGATGAGCAATCCAAAAATGAACTCATAGTTTCTAATCTAGAAAAAAATATCCGACAGCAGGAATCTGATATTGAAAAAATATGGGCCCATTTTAAGAGAGCTAACCTAAGAATAATTGGAATAGAGGAGGGAAAAGAAAGTGAAACCAAAGGGATCAACAATCTCTTCAAAGAAGTAATAGCAGAAAATTTTCCAAACATAGATCAAGAGGTTGATACAAAGGTCCAGGAAACTTATAGAACTCCCTTTAGACAGGATCGGAGAAGAGGATCCCCACGCCACATAATTGTCAAAATGACCAATGTGGAAGCCAAGCAGAGAATCTTAAAGGCAACAAAAACAAAGGGCCAAGTGACATTCAGAGGCAAACCAATTAGAATCACTCCAGACTTCCCAAACCAAGTTATGAGAGCCAGAAGGGCTTGGAGTAACATATTCCAAACTCTGAAAGAAAACAACTTCCAGCCAAAAATATCCTACCCAGCAAAACTTTCTATCAAATTAGATGGAAAAATAAGAAGCTTCCATGACAAACAGCAACTGAAGGAATTTATGTCTTCAAAACCAGCACTAGAGAAAATACTCAAAGAGATTAACTACAAAGAAGAAATAGGTAACACACACCAGAACCAGAGAAACAAGAGTTTCCATCCAACAGACAATTAAGATTGGTTATCTGTGGAGATTCATTATTTATGTTAGTCTTTTACCTATCTCTAAATGGTATTGTTTGCCTTTATTGTTGTTAATTTTTAGGATTTCTAGTTGGAATATTAATATACCTTCAGATATAGCAATTGGAAATATTTTATCCCATTCTATTAGTAACTGTTAACTCTGTTTACATTGTCTTTGGATATACAATTTTTTTTTTTTTAGGGAGTCTGTATACTCCTCTGTTGCCTGTGCCATTGAAATCATAACCAAGAAATCACTGCCAATTTCAATGTTGTGAGGTTTTATGACCCAGATTTTCTCCTAAAAGTTTATAGTCTTAAGATTTATATTTAGGTCTATTATCTATTTTGAGTTAATATTTGTATATGGGATTAGGTAAGGGTCCAATTTTATTCTTTTCCATGTAATTATTATTTTTCAACAATATTTAGTTAAAAGATTATCATTTCCACCACCAAATGTTCGTGGAAACCTTGTCAAAAATAACTTGATAATATAGGGAAGTATTTAGCTCTAGGCTTTTATTTAACTCCAATGGTTTATATATCTGCCTTTAGAATAGTACTACACTGTTTCAATTATTGTAGCTTTATATGGTTTGAAATCAGAAAATATATATCTTCTAGCTTTGTTCTTTTTCAAGATCGTTTTGGGTACCAAGACTCCATATTCCATATTAGGATAGATTTTTTTCTGAAAAATAAATACATAAATATATGATAGTTTCACCTAAAAAATAGAAAAAAAATATTCTCTGGTAAGAAAGAAAGCAAAAAGAAATATTGAAATGTTATCTTTAAGTCATCAAAAGCTTGGTATCAGACAAATGAAACTGTTATGTGAGATTATCATTTTTAATTTTAGATAAATTGCCATAATACTAGATGTCAACTACTAAGCCAAGCATGGGAGGGAGGGATAGGGAGAGAATGGGGTGGGGATTGGGTGGGGGCTGACTGGGAAAAGTGTGCATGTATGTCTACAAAAGTATGTATCCTACTATGATGTATGAATACAGTGCACCAATAAAAAAAGAAAAAAATAATAAAAATAAAAAAATAAAAGTGCAAGTGACTAAAAAAATAAATAAATAAATAAATAAATAAATAAATTGATGAGAGTCTCACTACCTGCTGAGGCTATCCTTGAACTTGTAATCCCTCTGTCTGAGTCTCCCAAGTACTGGGATTACAAGCATGTGCCACCAGGTCTGGATAGAATTTCTTTACTCTCTCCTCATACCTAATTAATAGTTTGAGCTGAACAGAGGAATCTAAACTGAAGATTGTTTTTCCTCATGATTTTGAAAGCACTGTACCACAGTTTTCTATCCAATGTTAACTATGAAAAATGTGATGCCCTTCTGATTTCCACTCATTTCTATATGACTGCTTTGTTTTCTTGTTTTATTTTATACTCTTTCCACAAATCTTTTAAGATTGTACTTTAATCCAAAATGTTCTCAAATTTCAGAATATGAATTGCAAGTCTTTTCCAATTCATTATGATAGGAGCCTTTTCACTCTGGAGATGTGCGTCCTCCAGGGCTAGGAGATGTTCTTATATTCCTTTGATGCTTCATTCCTTTTCTTGTTCTCTATTTGTACCAATTGTCTGTTGCCAAAATAATGCTGCATAACAAAGCATTCAAAAACTCAGTGGCATAAAATTTCTAATTGCTCTGGAATCTACCAGTTAGCTGGGCAATTCTACTAATCTTGACTGGTTTCAAAAGGTAATTATTTCTGATATTAACTGGGCTTCCTTCACATATTTGCAGCAGGTTTGTCATTAGCCGAATAAAAATGGTATTGGGTAGAACAGAACCCTATTCCATGAGTCCCATTCTCAAGCATGTTCTCATGATAATCACAGTCATTTCAGACAAGAAGCAGAAATATGCTGCTTTCTTAAAAGCCTCTGTTGTACCAAGTTTCTGCAACCCCACTGACCAAATTAAGTCATGTAACCAAGTCTAAAGCCAGTGCTAGAGGACCACCAAAGGGTGTAGATGCATGTATTCACACATGGAGTCTGTATTGGTCAGCTCTTGAATGTGCTGAATTCATCTACTTTTCTTTTCTTCCCTATGTTCCATCCCTTGGGTTTATTTTCTCTTTATATTGTTTTTGTTGTTGATCTGCTTTCCAAGAGATTTCTTCATTGTTATATTAAAACTTTTGTCACTTTTTATTGTTGTTAATTAATGATCAATTTTAAATGTCCGGTCTACTTTCTTGTTATTTGATAGTTCTCTTTTCATAGCACCTGTTCTTTTAAAAAATACAATACCTCAAATATTACCCTAACAAAATGAATAAGAAGTTTTGGAACCATTCTTCTTGAATTGCCTCTGCTTTTTTCAGAAGTATCATCAACTTCCCACAGGAAAGAAAGGTATCTAGGTGATCTAAAGCCTCTTGTACTTCTAACTGAGCTCTATTTTCTGGCTTGTATTTTATTTAGCGTATATGGTACCAGAAGCTTCCAAATATTGGTCTCAAGCGGGCTTGTGTTTCATCAGTATCTCTTCCATAGACATGTTCAGTTATAACTCCATCCTCTCTGCTGAGTCAATTACCATTCTTCCTTTCACTTTTTCTCTCTCCAAAATTTGTTAAGCTTTCTTATATGCTATCCCAATATCTTTGTCCTTATAAGTTAATACCTTTTTTAATACCTCTAATACGGCCGGGCGTAGTGGCGCACGCTTGTAATCCCCGCACTTGGGAGGCAGAGACAGGAGGATCGCGCCGGTTCGAAGCCAGCTGCGCACGCTGGCTTAGGAGACCCTGTTTCCAAATAAAAATGTAAAAATAGGTCTGGGAGTAAACCCGGAGGTAGAAGGGCTTCCAGGAACCCCAGTACCACCACCAAAAAAAAAAAATACCCCTAATACAAATTCAATGAGATTTGGATAGGGAAAGTAGATAGTTCACATGATCTACTCAACATGTTTAAATAGAAGCTCCACTCATTTGACTTTAGACACAGTGAGTTTCAAGTAAGAACATAATAATAAGGAAGACCAGTATTCAATGTTTGGAAACACAAGCATGAAGCTCAAGATAAAGGTAGGGATCAGAGATATGAACTGAAAGCTGCTTACACAGATGTGGTTTCTACAACAATCAAAGAAAATAAAAAACAAAATGTTAAAGAAAAATATATAATGAAAAAATCTTTGCAGGAGAAAGAAACTAAACTAGGAGAAAGAAACTATCAGAGTCCAAAAGAGGAGCAATGATAAAAATAGAAGAGTAGGTGGGTTAGTATTAAGTCACAAATGTCAAGGTGAGCAACAGTTTTCAGGAAGAGACAGTAAATAAGATCAAATGCTATTGAGAAGCAGAATGATGAGGGTAGAGGACATAGTATGTGGTGACTGGGAAGATTAACTATGACATTTAAGAGAACTGTTTCAATAACATGAATGTAGAAGATCATGGAAAAGGTAATGAAATAACATGTATTGATTCTTTTTGTTTTTTTTTTTTAAAGATGATCTGATGGTGAAGAAGAAGATGGGAAATAGAATTTAAACAATCCTAAGCTAAAGTCAAGAAAAGATTTTTGAGTTTTGGTTCATTAGTTAAGAAAAAAGAAAAACCTGGGCAAGAACAGAAGGGAAAGATTCTAGGATAGAATGAAAAATGCAAAAACAAAGGAAAATTAAAGGGTAACTAAAAGCCAGGCATGGTGATGCACGTTTGTAATCCAGTATTTGGGAGGCTGAGACAGGAGGATCACAGGTTCAAAGCCAGCCTCAACAACTTAGGCTCTCAGAAACTTAGCTAGACCCTGTTTTCAAAAAAAAAATAAAAAGGTCTGGGGGTATAACCTGAAGACCCCTGGGTTCTATCCCCAGGACCATAAAACAAATAAAAAACTAAATTAAATAAAGGGTAATCAATAAAAGTTTGGAGGAGAAAGGAAGGATGTGTAACCATGAGCACTGGAGCAAAAGTTTACCTTAGTAGGGAAGAGGGGCATTTTTGCTATGGGGCAGAGATGCAGGGAGAGATTAAAAAGTAAAACTAAAGATAGAGATACACAGGAAAAAAATCTTTTTTTGTGTGTGGTACTGGGGATGGAACTCGGGGGGGCATTCTACCTCTGAGCTATACCCCCAACCCTATTTTTTATTCTTTATTTTGAAACAGGGTCTTAGTGAATTGCAAATGGCCTCACTAATTAGCTGAGGCTGTCCACAAACCACGATCCTCCTGTCTCAGCCTTCGAAATGCTGGGATTACAAGCGTGAGCCACCACGCCAGCTCAGAAAAAATTCTAAAAAGCTCATGCCCAAATGTCCTCAATCTCAAATAAGAAACCAGTTTATCTGCTAAGAATGACTATACAAGAATACATTTTATGGATAGTGGGAAAGATTTAGAACAGCTACTCTGGCAAGTGTGATAGAGTTATGATGTCAGGAGATCTAGAAAAAATGCCTCAAGTTAGAAAAATTCTAAATTTTTATTTTACTTAAAGGACTTTCTTTTTTATTTTATTTTAAAATGAAGTAAAGAGAAAAAAAGAAAGTTAATAAAAATAAATATTCAGTCCAAGAGAACTTTTAACAATTATTCCTTGCTAATTTCAGATTAATCGAGTCCTAATTCCAAGCTAATCAAGTCTCCTAACTTTGAAAGTTCTCTCCAACCTATGCCTAACTACATCAACTCCAACACCGTTTTACAGACACCATTTCTCCACCACAATCTGAAATCGTTCATATTTTCAAGCATAATAGTTCATATTTCTAAATGCAAAGGCTATTGCTTCTTGGAATTTATTTAATCTCTGCCAATCTATGTTCACAATCAGGTTACTTTGGTCCTGATTCATTTTTAAATTCACATGAAAAGTAGTAACATTTACAGAGCTTCTTAAAATCACTGTTTCCTCACCTTTTTCTTTAGCCAGCAACAGCCACTTCATTCATATACCTTTAAAGCATTGGTTGTCAACTGGAAGCAAATTTGCCTCCTAGGCAACACTTAATAAGGTCTGGAGGTGTTTACCCGACAGTAGTAGACATGGGCCTGGGATGCTGTGACCCCACACACAAAGGACAGCCTACCCTCCCCCAACAAAGAATGGCCTGGATCAAATGTCAATAGTGCCAGGTTTGAGAAGTTCTGTTCAAAGGCTACTTCACTCATATTCTAAGACCTATAAATAGCTTAACAATCAAGTAAAGCCTGCCTTTGGCTCAAGCTCACTCTCTTTTCTGCTCTCTGGCCTCATTCTGTTCCCACACCCATCGTCTGCCTTGACCATTGAGATTTTGCTTTTCTCTCAGCAACACTATGATAAATTGATCCTCAGGTTCTCAGCTCCCCAACCTCTAACATATAAGACACTATTGCCTCTGTGCAGTTCGCAAACTTGCCAGGCTTGTTTCTCACCATGGAAAATGGGAGAACTTTAATCTCTTATTTTTTGAACTTAGATTTTTACACAGTCTGGCCCTCAAACCAACCTGACTAAATCGCCTACAGCTCCCTACACCCCAGGGTGATGACATGATTTGACACTGCACAGCAGAGCAGCCTTTAAAAGGCCTTTTCTGTCAAGCTTTGGAGTTCTGGCATTCCATCTCTTCTCTCTGCAGTCACCTAAGGGGTTGCTGCCTATCTTTAGAACAACAATTTACAGGTGTAAGAGCTCATTTTATGGTCATTGGAGGAATCCAGGAGCCAATAACCTACAGGCTTAAGTTCCAGAGAACATACATTTAGACTGACCGAGTTCCAGCTCTTTCATTTAGTCACCAAAATATTTATTGAAGTATTGTGCCAGGAATGGGGAGGGGTGAAAAACAAAGATATAGCTCCTATCCTTAAATATCTTATAGTTTAGTAAATAAGTCATATATAAATAAATTATAATTAGACTAACTACAACCCGATTATTCATATTCTATAGCTCAAAAAAATTTCAAAAAAGAAAGAAAATCCCTCCTCACAAAATCCTTCCTCACAATTGATGAAAATAACAATCTCAAATTAAAAGTCTGCTGGATGGATGAGTGAGCAAATGAACAAGCAGATGGGTAAATGGGAAACCAAATATCAAACAAGTTTTTTGGGGGTACTGGGCAATGTGGCACATCATGCAAATGAGAGATTCATTATGCTACTAACTCTCCTTTTCCTTTCATCTCCCTTAAATGTCATTCTCACTCTAAATGCTAATTGGTTTAGCATATATAACAAATTAATCTGGGTGGCAAATAATTCTACAACACGATTCATGCTGAAGAATCTTTGCTTCTCAGTTTTACAAATAACAAAGCCTCCAAAAGATCTATCTCACCAGTCTGCACAGACCAAGACTGGGGTTGGCTAAAATATACCGTACAGCTTCTCCAGATGCATATGGCCAGTGTCCACCTGACTGGTCAGTGCTTGTGCCTTACCAATTGATAAACAGTGGCTATGGCTTAGATGTGTCCCCCAGGGGCCCATGTGCTATGACTTAGACCCCAGCTGTGCTGCTACTGGGAGGTGGTAAGGCCAGAGGGAGCCTAACTTCCTGGAGTCTCAGTCCAGCAACTTACCATAAAACCAAATGGGGGGAAAAAGTAAAACGAGGGAAAAAGGGGCAGGCAAGAAAGGAATCTATTTAATATAGCTCTACATAGGGAAGACAAGAGGGATCAAGCATCGTCATCCCTGTCTTCTGGGGTACTGACCTGAGCTTCAAGTTTACAAGTCTAAATAAAGGAATCATTGGAACAGTAGGAAAAGGTATGCACAATTAAACATAATTAAAGTCTTGGTCAAACTAGTCTGGTCGAGTGTTATCTCAGTTCTGGTTCTGTGAGAATATGGTGAAGTCTTATCACCTGAGAGAGCAATTCAGTTCCCATGGGATGATTAACTGCTCAGGGGGTCACAGCCTCTCAGTCTCCAGCATGAGGTGATTTTCCCTCTTAGGAGGGCAGTCTCATCATGGAACAATCTGCCTAGAAGACTGGTGCTTCGGTCAGGTTTAGGGCAGTGACTGGAGGCTTCTAGACACCTCTCTGGGATGTCTGGAACAAGACACTGTAAAAGCTGGTTGACAATCTGTTGATTTATAATGTCCCTGCAAAATGTGAAAAAACTTTAATTACTCTTATCTCAGTGTCTTCAGCCCTAAACAGAGAGGATTATCAATTTTAGAAAGATGCTCCTTAAGCCAATGTGGTGGTGCACATCTAAAATCTCAGCACTTAGGAGGCTGAGACAAGAGGATCACAGGTTCAAAACCAATGTCAGCAAATTAGCAAGACTCAGCAACCTAGCAAGACCCTGTTTCAAAACAACAAATTTTAAAAAGTATGGGGGTACCTCAGAGGTACAATGTCTCTGGGTTTCATCCTCAGTATGGAAGGAAGGAAGAAGGCAGGAAGGAAGGGAGGTTCCTTAAATGATTAACATGCCCATGTGCAGAGTTGAGCAGGATTCTGACCCAAAGATCTAAGGTAATAAAGGAGACAGATAAAAAAATTAAAGGCAGAGATGTCAATTTTTGTGTGTTGGAGCTGGGGACAGGTATGGGAGATTGAATCCAAGGGCCTTCTACCATTGAGATATACCCCTTTTTTTAGTTTGTTTATTTTTGTTTTTGTTTTTTTGGTGGTACTGGGGTTCCCGGAAACCCTTCTACCTCCGGGCTATACTCCCAGTATCTATTTTTATACTTTTTTATTTGGAAACAGGGTCTCCTAAGCCAGCGCCTCCCAAGCGCGGGGATTACAAGCATGCGCCACCATGCCCGGCGTTTAGTTTTTATTTTGACACATCTTGCAAAGTTTCTGCATGCTGGCCTTGAACCTGCAGTTCTCCTGTCTCAGACTCCCTAGTACTTAGATTACAAGCATGAGTCATCACACATGGCTAGATGTTTTTTATCCTGCTTTTGGTTAACCACAAAGCATCTGTAAACCCAAGTGAAGAGTCAGTGCTTCCAGCAAAAGCAGCCAAGCCCTTGTAATAGAAGCTTAAAAGGTACAACCCAGTGGGATAAAGTGAGGTCACTGTGCCCTTGAAGGGGATACAGGAAGCCTGGTCCCTTCTCTTTGCTTCCTGGACATTATGAGGCAACAGGCTGCTTAACTACATATTCCCCACCATGATATACCATCTAAGATCCAGAGCAACAAAGCCAAATGATCAGAGACTAGAACCTCCAAAACTAAGCCAAAATAAAACTGTTTTATTAAATTATCTCAGGTATTTGTGGCACAAAAGCTTTAATATCACCTTTGATTGGCACATTCTATCAATTTTGGAGTTTCAGGCAGGGTTTCCAAGAGATAATGGTATTATACGAGTTCTTCCTTTAAAAGTACAAAAATATCGATTACTCCTAGGCATGGTGGCCTAGGTCCATAATCCTAGCTACTTGGGAGTTTGAGGTAGGAAGGTAACAAGTTTGAGGCCAACCTCAGCAATTTAGTAAGATCCTATCTCATAATAAAGAAGTAAAAGGGTTGTGGTAGAGTGCTTGCCTTGCATGTGCAAGAGCTGAGTGCAAAATAATAATAACATCATTTGAGCCAGCACAAAGTACCCACCTGGTTGGACTTTCTTGGCTTCTGCATGACATATGGAACCTTAGCTAAATGCAACTGTAGGAAATAATGTTTACCTTGGAATGTTGCAAGGAGAATTGATGAGAATAAGATATGTCTATAGAGAATAGCATCGTACCAGGTGCTTAGTGAATACCAGCTTTCCTTTTTACTCACATCTCATAAAAGGCTGCAGAACAAAATTATCTTACAATCCCTCCCTTTTTGCTCAGTTTTCTTTAGTTTCCTCTACTTTATCAAATCTTCATTCATTCTTTCACTTATTCAAAGTTCCCAGACATCTCTAGAATCCATAGTGAAAATTAGAATTATGGTCCCAAATTTTCCTTTACTCTTAAAACACTGCTTTTGTTTTAAAATGTTCCCCCCACCCCTTCATCTCTGATAATTTTCCAGCATAGAGGAAAGAGCATTGACCTCTGAGTCAGGCAATACCAGGTTCCAAACCCAATTCTGTTGCTTAGTCAAGTAATTCCTTTGATTGAGACATTAAGCTTCTCTGGGTTGCGCTGTTGTGTGTAAGGCAAGAAATAAAATGTCTAGCATGTAATAGGTGTTTTAACAAATTATATTTGTTACTACCACTAAGGTTGCTAAACAAAGCTGTGTTTTCGGGCAAAAATTAATCTCAGGGGCCAGGCATGGTGGTGCACGCTTATAATCCCATCCCCAGTACTCCAATAATAATAATAATCTCAAAGGGCATAATCCAAATCATGTGTCATTAGCATGTGTCCTGTTGCACATATTCTCTCATATGTTTACTAATAAATTTCAGAATGTATTATTTTTATAGGCATAAAATAATAACATGTGTACATCACTTTAAAAGATAATTAAGCCAAGGTCTCAGGCCTGAAGGAGTTCGTGGTCTAGTGGGAAGGCAAACATGTAAACGCATAACTACAGCACAGCCTTCTAGGTATAGATATAAACACGGTGCCAGGGAAGCACCAACACAGAGACCAGGCAGAGCTTCTCAGAAGGGACGACTATGCTGGGAGCAGCTGTGAGGATGCAAAAGCTTCCCTGACCACACACAGGAGAGAAGGGCAGTGCGGGGAGCGACCTTGGAAAGCTCCGGATTCCCGCTGATAGCATCAAGTGTGGGATCCAGCTATGGTCGCAGGATGCTGTTAAAAGAAGGACTGGCAAAAAATAAGTCAGGTAAGAAGGAGCCAAATCACAAAAGGCCTCAAATGACATGCCAAAGGATACGGACTTTACCCTTTAGGTGAGGCACTAATAGATTTGTAACGCCAAAGGAAACCTGTTTTAAGTGGTAGAATCCCTCTGAGTTCAATTTCCAGTGCCACAAAAAAAAAAGAATAATCTGTTTTATAACTATTTCACAGTAACAAAGAAGGAACTAGATTTAAAAGACTGGTAGGGGGAGCAGTGATAGTGAATGGACAGAAGTTAGTGGTTGGGGAATGGTCAAACATGGTTCTAAGGTTTCTAGCTTAGATAAAGGGTGCTGTAGCTCCCTAACACAAAGGAATCCCACGAGAAACATAACGGAACTGTGAGTAAAGGTAATGAATACTTTGAGTTGTATACCTCCACTGAGTTGGAAATGTTCAATTATATATCAGGAATAATATGTCTACAGGAAATGAGATGAATTAGAGATACAGGTTTAACAGATTTTTTAGAGAAATTTTTAAAACCAAGAAACATGTTTTAAGAGAAATGAAATTCATTTAGATTTCTCTCTCCACTTCAGATTATAAATTAATAACCTTAAATTACTATCTACTACATATAAATTATAAAATAGAAAGATGTCAACATATTTGATAAAAGTTATAAACTCTAACCAAAAATAAGTATACTCATTTGTCTATTACTTTTCTTAAGCAGCCCATCAGGTAATAATATAAGGACATTCTCCTTACTTATAAAATTAATACATTTCCAAAATAATGTTTTCATGGCAAAATATATATGTGTATAAATATATATAGTCTGTTTCATCTTCTGAATAAACAAGTGTGTTTAATTTCCTAAGTCAACGTTAGTCATACTTGACACTGAACAGAATCCAAATTCATGGAAGGAGTTAAGAAATTTCTAAAATCCCGAGAGCAATATTCCTCACCCAGAAAATCTAGTCAAGAGCTTATTATAGAGGACTAAAAGTCAATGTCATACCAAAATTTTAAATAACACCATGCATCTCTCTATTTAATAAATTATTTCAAAATCAGGTCACAATTGACAGACACACTATCTTGGGCAGACGGCAGAGAGTAGATAAGCAGGGAAAATTTCCTTTTCTCTACTGAAGCATGTCCACCAACTGTCATATCTGGAAAACAGCCAAAATGAGCACTTTATTTGCAAAAAGAACAGGAGACTTAAATCTGAGCAAAATGTGTGGTGTATAAGTGTGGAATGTAGAAAATGCTTTTAGGATTTGCATTTATGGATGATTAGAATGCTGCAAAGACAGATTGAAAGCACAAGTTCACCCATGTAGCAAGCTCCAAAAGCCAAAACTAAAAAATCTTTGAATCCATGTGGATACACTTTGCACTCTTCTTCTAAGGTGTGACCATCTATCCAGGGCAAGGTTCTCTTAAACATTTCCAGGGCAGATAATCTGGCACTGTGGGTATTAAACTGAAATAGTTACATGAATCACCTTGTGAGAACCATGGCCAAACTACATCTCTTTTTCTTAACCTTCTTTTATTTCCTTCTGTTTCCTCTTTAGACAGAGTATTTTCTAGTTTCCTTTGCATGGGTTTACCAGCAAAAGCTGACACAGCTGAGCAGCTAAGGGAAAACAGCTGAACTATCAAGGAAGCAAATCAGAGAGAAAAGAGGCAGGAAAACTAGAAATGTCAACAACTAGAAAGGAAGAAGGAAGACCTTGGACTCTCTTTGAATCTCTATGAACTTGTAAATCTCTATTACTGTTTTTATTTTTTATTTATTTTTTTGGTGGTACTGGGGTTCCTGGAAGCCCTTCTACCTCTGGTATACACTCCCACGGGCTATACTCCCAGACCTATTTTTTAACATTTTTATGTGGAAACAAAGTCTCTTAAGCCAGCGAAGCTGGCTCCGAACCAGCGCGATCCTCCTGTCTCCGCCTCCCAAGCGCGGGGATTACAAGCGTGCGCCACAACGCCCAGCTCTATTACTGTTTTTAATTCAGATTAAGGCCTATACTCAAGGTCCACAAGGGTTTTGTAAACAGGCTTCTCATTGATCTAAGTACATACTTAAAAATAACGGTAGGGTCTAGGTAATGTTCATAGCCAATAACTAGGGAAAATAAAAAGGTTATGCATTTGAGTCCAAATTATTATTATTAGAAACTCCTTGGCAATTATAACATTGCCACTATCGCCACCATCACCATGGAGAAGGTACCCAGTCATGCCAAACAGTATTTTGGTTCTTTTTTTTTTTTCAGTTTTAAAAATAATAGATGTTTAATGAAAAATATTCCCTAGAGTTTTCACATTAAGAAGCACCAAACATTCTGAATTGTCAAAAATGGTACTAAATGAAGTTATTAATATTAATAAATTTAATATTTAAAGTGCTATTTTCACTTATCCATCTTCAGAAGCCAATACTATGTTCTTTTTTTTAATTTTTATTTTTATTTTATTGGTGCACTGTATTCATACATCATAGTGGGATACAAACTTTTGTAGACATACATGCACACATCACCCAGTCAGGCCCCACCCGATCCCCAACCCATTCTCTCCCCATCCCTCCTTCCCATGCTTGGCTTGGTGGTTGACATCTAGTATTATAGCAATTTATCCAAAATTAAAAATGATAATCTCACATAACAGTTTAATTTGTCTGATACCAAGCTTTTGATGACTTAAAGATAACATTTCAATATTTCTTTTTGCTTTCTTTCTTACCAGAGGATATTTTTTTTCTGTTTTTTTAGGTGAAACTACCATATATTTATATATTTATTTTTCAGAAAAAAATCTATCCTAATATGGAATATGGATTCTAGATACCCAAAACGATCTTGAAAAAGAACAAAGCTAGAAGATATATATTTTCTGATTTCAAACCATATAAAGCTACAATAATTGAAACAGTGTAGTACTGTTCTAAAGGCAGATAAATTCTTCCCTATATTATCAAGTTATTTTTGACAAGGTTTCCATGAACATTTGGTGGTGGAAATAATAGTCTTTTAACTAAATATTGTTGAAAAATAATAATTACATGGAAAAGAATAAAATTGGACCCTTACCTAATCCCACATACAACTATTAACTCAAAATAGATAAAAGACCTAAATATAAATCTTAAGACTATAAACTTTTAGAAGAAAATCTGGGTCATAAAACCTCACAACACTGAAATTGGCAGTGATTTCTTGGATATGATTTCAATGGCACAGGCAACAGAAGAATATACAAACTCCCTAAAAAATAAAAGAAAATATTGTATATCCAAAGACAATGTAAACAGAGTTAAAAGTTACTAATAGAATTGGATAAAATATTTCCAAATGCTATATCTGAAGGTATATTAATATTCCAACTAGAAATCCTAAAAATTAACAACAATAAAGGCAAACAATACCATTTAGAGATAGGTAAAAGACTAACATAAATAATGAATCTCCACAGATAACCAATCTTAGTTGTCTGTTGGATGGAAAATCTTGTTTCTCTGGTTCTGGTGTGTGTTACCTATTTCTTCTTTGTAGTTAATCTCTTTGAGTATTTTCTCTACTGCTGGTTTTGAAGACATAAATTCCTTCAATTTCTGTTTGTCATGGAAGCTTCTTATTTCTCCATCTAATTTGATAGAAAGTTTTGCTGGGTAGGAAATTTTTGGCTGGAAGTTGTTTTCTTTCAGAGTTTGGAATATGTTACTCCAAACCCTTCTGGCTCTCATGACTTGGTTTGGGAAGTCTGGAGTGATTCTAATTGGTTTGCCTCTGAATGTCACTTGGCCTTTTGTTTTTGTTGCCTTTAAGATTCTCTGCTTGGCTTCCACATTGGTCATTTTGACAATTATGTGGCGTGGGGATCCTCTTCTCCGATCCTGTCTAAAGGGAGTTCTATAAGTTTCCTGGATCTGTGTATCAACCTCTTGCTCTATGTTTGGAAAATTTTCTGCTATTACTTCCTTGAAGAGATTGTTGATCCCTTTGGTTTCACTTTCTTTTCCCTCCTCTATTCCAATTATTTTTAGGTTAGCTCTCTTAAAATGGGCCCATATTTCTTCAATATCAGATTCCTGCTGTCGGATATTTTTTCCTAGATTAGAAACTATGCATTCATTTTTGGATTGCTCATCTTCTAAGAGCGAGATTCTGTTCTCCATGTGGTCTAATCGGTTGTTTGTGCTTTGAATTGAGGCCTTTACTTCATTAATTGCATCCTTTATCTCTTTTTGGCTCTCTCTGAGTTCTTTTCGAAGCACCTCTATTATTTCTACAGTTATTTTCCTGATTTGATCTTCTAGAAATCTCTGATTTTCTGTTTTATTGGGTTCTGATGTTGTGGGGTTGTGGGCATTCATTGCTCCAGTGTTATTCCTCTTTCCCATGATTTCGGAAGTTTGTGCCTTTTCTGGGTTCTTCCCTTGGGTCACTATGACTTCACTTAAGGTGCTCTGGATCTCGAGTCTGTAGTATCTCAGACCCCACTACTCCTTTACTGGGTTGTATCAGAGAGTCTTCGACCCAGGGAGTCCATAGAGGCTGCTTTAAACTATGGGGGGTGCCAGGTTGCACGTTCTCCTATGGTGTGATATCTCTGCCACCGCCACTCCCTCACTGGGTCAAGTCCCAGGGAGTACAGTACTGGGATTTCTCCTCTGTGGCCCGCAATTTGACTCACTGTTCTTTAGTACACAGATGTAGCTGTACTAGACTCGGTGAATTCACTGCTGCTGCCGTTGGTGTCAATATGGCGCCGCTGCCACGCCCTCGGCCATGAGGCTGGCGTATTTTTTCTTCTCTGGTCTTGAGTTCCACTTTGAGTCCCTGCAGTGTTTGCTGAGCTCAGACACTCGGAGCTTTAAATGCTCTCTGCGCCGAAAGATCCCGCCTGGCTGTTCCGCAGCGGCTCACCTTGGCTTGCTGTAGCCGTCTGGTGAGTTCGCCGCTGCCGCCGGCAGTATGGCGCTGCTGCCGCGTCCTCGGGCGCATGTATCTCCTCTGTGGCTCTGAGCTCTGTTCTCAGTCCGCTTTCTCTCTGGAGCCTGGTGGTTTTTTTGTTTCTCTGGTGATGGTGTTTTCTGGCTATGAAAGGCGCTCTTTTTGTGGTAATGGAGATTGGTTGTTAGCGGGGCTCTTAAGCCCCGCTTTTCTTGGTCGCCATCTTCTATTTTGGTTCTTTAAAGAAGTGAAGGGCCTAGTATGGTGATGCATGCCTGCAATTCCAGTACTTGGGAGGTTGAGACAGGAGGACCACAGGTTCAAGACCAGCCTCAGCAACTTAATGATACTTTGTTTCAAAAAAAGTTTTTTTTAAAAAAAGTAGGGGTGTATGTCAGAGGAAGAGTGTCCCTGGATTCGACCCCTAGTACAAAAAAAGTGAAGGAAATATAACAGAGAGGAAGTGGGAAAGATAAAGTGAAGACATATTTCTGAGGTGTTTTCTTTCTCCAAAAAAAAAAATACTAACCAAATAATTGAGGTAATATGTATTATTTCTACACGCCCCTTTTCTGAGATTTTGTCATCTTTCTTCCCCAGCCATGAGGTTGGGCTCAAGAGACGGAGCAGCCTCTACTTTCTCTGTTGCCTCGATTGCTTCCCAGCAGGCTTGCAATTCAACTTTTCCTTGATTCTATAATAAGCTTCCAAGTGATGTTCAATGCGTGTCTGAACATGTCACTATGAATCTCACTATGATGTATAATTACAGTGCACAAATAAAAAAATGGTTTTTTAAAAATCCCTTTTCCTTTAAAGAGCAAGCAAGTAAGACTTCCAAGGGAGGGCATATCAGACATGGTTCCCTTCTTTCCATCAGAGTAATGATAATAGTATGGATTGGATGTCTGGACAAATAAGTATGTGCCAATGACTACATCCAAGAGTTTTGGAGAGCTTTTCAAGGTAATCGGGAACAGATGGTCTAGGTACTTTGCACGGTCTCTTGTTCTGCTAATGAAATATCATGAACTATAGTTTAGAACCATTTCTATGGAATCCCAAAGGCCCCATCAAAATAGAAAGCCAAGATACAAATACTACAGAATACTATAAAAAGGTCATATGTTATTAGAGGTATTAAAAATGAGAAAACAAAGCCGGGAGTGGTGGCGCACACTTGTAATCCCCATGCTTGGGAGGCTGAGACAGGAGGATGGCACAGGTTCGAAGCCAGCCTCAGCTACTTAGTGAGGCTATGAGCAACTTAGTGAGACCCTGTTTCCAAATAAAATATAAAATAGGTCTGGGAGTATAGCCTGGAGGTAGAAAGCCCCTGGGTTCCATCCCTAGTACCACCCAAACAAAAAACAAAAAAACAAAAAATAAATACATAAAAAATAAAAATGAGAAAACAAGAATAAAGTAGATAAGAAAACAAGAATGTTTTTTTTGAAACAAAAGTAGAAATCATGATATCTTCCAACCCTTAGATGTTATTCTGAACATTATATCATTTCTTAACCCGTGTATGTGTAGTTTCTTTAGTACAAATAAAATTCTGATCATATTTCCATTAAGTCTGTTTTCCCAAACCTAGAGAAGGAGAACAGCAACTGATAATATTGCCTACTGTTTACTATTTTTTGAATTTGGCATGAAAAGCTGAATGGTCTTTTAAAGTACATAATACAACTGCAATGAATTATCCACGCAATGCTCCCAACTATTTCTTCCCAGTTTTTTTAAAAATAATGTTGATATTTTTCAGCTACAACAAATGGTTACTAAAGAGCTTCCTGGAAGAGTCTTTGCTTACATTTGTTTCTAAGAATTACAGATTCCTAGTAATAATTTAAAATCTGGTAAATCCCCAGTATGAATTACTTACTGTCCTGGATCATTTGAAACAATAATCACTTTTGTAAGACCTGTGCAGATTTACCATTTTAAGATACATTTAGTCAATTGCTTGACATAACATTTATATGACATTTTAAAAATCATAGTAGGAATATCATATAACAAGAAAAACCTACTTGCTGAAGTCCTTATCTCTATCAAATACTGCAAACTAAACTTCCGCAGTGAACGACAGCTACTATCTCAGTACTCTCATAACTTTTTTTGCATTATCATCATCTTACTGAAATTCCTGAGAATGCACTTCACTGACAATTATAATAGACATCTTCAGCTAAACAGAGCAAAAATATATAAAGATTTTCTGTCTCAATCAATCTGGAGACCTATTACATGTCCACAATAATATACATAAAGAAAAAGATCAAAAATGCAAAGTGCTACCCAGGTGTGGTGGCGCAACCCTATAATCCCAGTACTTGGGGGGTTGAGATGGGAGGATCATAGGTTCAAAGCCAGCCTCAGTAACTTAGGCTCTCAGCAACCTAGTGAGACCCTTTCTCCAAATAAAAAAATAAAAGGGCTCAGGGTGTAGCTTGGATATAGAATGCTCCTGGTTCAATCCCCAGTACCAGACACACAAAAAAGCAAAGGGCTGACAGCCTATCAAATTATCATTCTCTCTCTTCCAAAATGCAAAAAGAAACAAGTGTTCAGAACTCCCACCTAGTATTCACACTTTGGCTATAACCTCCATGTTACCTTAAAGTCTTAACTGCCGATAGGCTGATTTTTTTTAACACAAGGTATAAACATTGATGCCTTGGAAATGGAAATAATACCACCACCACCACCACCACCACCACCACCACCACCACCACCACCACCACCATCATCATCATGGAAAAAAAAGAAGCATGGTGTTACTCTTCTTCCTCTACTGTCTCATCCACTCCCTTCCTCCGTTTTTTCTTTCCTCCTTGTTCCCCCCTCCTTTTTTCCATGAGTAATTCAGATCCTAAAGCCATCAAGTAACACAGAGAAAGATGGGCATTCACACCAGAGAAAAGAAAGAAACCACAGTGGCCTGAGCCAGGGCAGGTGGTACTCGTACCAGAAGCAGCCTCGTGGGGGTAGCAGAGCATAAACAGGTGGGACTGCACCCGCAGGAGATGCGAAAGGGCTCCAACAGGGCCTCTATGGGTGGCGGCAGAGGGGACCGTCCTGGCATAGGTGTCAAACAGCTGAGAGGGCTTCCACATGCAGGGATGAGTGACCCAGAGCAGGGGATTGGAACCCATGCAGTATGAAAAGGGGATCTCCTCGTAGGTATGGACAGCACAGGAAGCCAGAGCCTAAAATGCACAAGGAGAAGTCTATGCAGGGAAGCCTGGCAAAGAGATGGCAGTGGAGAGGAAGCCTGCATATATACAGGCTTACCAAATAAGCAGAGATACAGAACAACACAAACCAAGGCTTAAAAAGATAAAGGAAGTTACAAATACAGGAAGGAAGGAACTTGAATGAATTCTGTCTGTGGAGTTGGACTGAAATTAGCGATAGCATTATAAATTCAGGGTTTTCAACAAATACAGATACAGATATAAATAAATAGATGTAGTGTGTGTGTGTGTGTGTGTGTGTGTGTGTGTGTGTGTGTGTGTAGTAACTCTGTCTCAGAGGATCTACGAGAGGTGGCACCCCCAAAAGCCAGGAACACCCTAGTGCTCAAATCTTAGTTTATAATAATCATCTTCTAATAATAGAAACCATGTCACTTGAGGAATTGGCTGAGTCCAGGACTAGGGCAGGAAAGATGAGCCCTGGAACATTTTAGGAAGCTAAAAGCAGGGAAATGCTCAAAAAATGACTCAAAGAAGTTCTACTGACTGAGTATGGGACAACTTAAACATCAAAATTAATGACAGCAATGCATATAATCTATGCAATAAAATAGGCCATGTGTTTATAAAATATAAATAAAAGAATGATAAGAATGTAATATTTACCTAGTATAAACATATGTCTTCACAAAATAGTTATTACAGGAAGAAAAAGAGTAATTGTATATACAGAAACCTGACAACCACCACCATAAGCAAGCAGCTCAAGTGAACATTATCAACAGCAGGACAAATCAAATCATATGCCACCCGACAGGAAGCAATGAAAAGGAAAGCATCTTCCTGTGACCTTCCCACCAAAGATGCACAACCTGAATCTAATCATGAGAAAACATCAGGTCAAACACAAATTGCAGGACATTTTACAAAATAACTGGCTTATAGTCTTCAAAAAAAAAAGACAAGATCAGAAAAACCAAAGAAAGATTGAGAAACTGTCCCATATTGAAAATGAGGAAGGAAATCTGGCAATAAAATACAAGGCGTGACTTTGTACTGGATCCCAACAAGGAGTGCAAGGTCAGAGGACTAGTTAGACTACTTAATGAGTAACTAGTTAGCTGATTTTAGTAGTTGTATCATGGCCACGTAAGGCAATGTCCTTGTCTGTAGGAAATGAAACTAAAAGGTATTATGGGGTAATTAGTTGGCAACGTTCTCTCATACGGTTCATGGTGGGGGGATTTTTTGAACTATATTTCCAGCTTTTCCATAATACATAACTATTTCAAAGTAAAAACTTTAATTTTAAAGAAGAGTATATGGCAAATATGTATTTCTAACCCCAACTATTAAAAAGTTATTTAAGCTTGACTTACACTCAGATTTAGATCATACATTAATATATAATTGAAAATGGGAGCCAAATGTTGACAAGGAACTCATCAAAAGAAAAAGTTGGCCGGGCGTGGTGGCGCACACTTGTAATCCCCGCGCTTGGGAGGCAGAGACAGGAGGATTGTGCAGGTTCGAAGCCAGCCCCGCGCGCTGGCTTAGGAGACCCTGTTTCCAAATTTTAAAAAAATGTAAAAATAGGTCTGGGAGTGTAGCCTGGAGGTAGAAGGGCTTCCAGGAACCCCAGTACCACCAAAAAAAAAAAAAAGAAAAGAAAAAAAAAGAAAAAGTTGAACTCATAAATTTTTGTGCACTAGTAAAAGTATATAATACTCTACAGTTAACTATTATCTCATATATGTAATTTTTGTTTGTTTGTTTGTTTGCAGTACTTGAGACTGAACCTAGGGCTTCATGCAAGCTGTACAAGCACACTACCACTGAGTTATGTCCCCAGCCCTCAGGCATGTAGTTTTTCTAAGGGCCTAGGAAAAAAGCATATTTTTCATCCTCCAAAATACTATTCACCATGCTGAATACACATACACATTCTTAAAATATCTGTCAATTAATAATGCTTTCAAAAAGGTAGTAAAAATATTAATAGGCTTATTAGGAACCCATTAATATCATGCATTATAATATAGCACAACTTCAGTGGAATACAATCTCTTTCTGTTCAAATTAGGTTTTTGAGAAAAGTAAGAGATAAATGCTAAATTTTTGGTGACTGGTACCACTCCTAACTATATTAAATATAAGCAGAAATACCTGAATTTGAATCTTAGATCTGTTACTAGCTCTGTAACTTTGGTCAAGTTATTCAATTTTCTTGATCTTTTACCCGATAAATAAAAATAGTGTTAGTAAGAAAGCCCTAGTAGGACTTCTGTGAATATTAGATACAAAACATTTAAAGTAGTTAGCACGCTTGGGAGGCAGAGACAGGGGGATCGCAGGTTCGAAGCCAGCCTCAGCTACTTAGTGAGGCTCTCAGCAACTTAGTGAGATTGTTTCCAAATAAAGTATAAAATAGGTCTGGGAGTATAGCCCGGACGTAGAAAAGGCCCTGGGTTCCACCCCCAGTACCACATAAATAAATAAATAAATAAATAAATAAATAAATAAAGTAGTTAACATATCTAGGACACATAATACTAGCAATTCCACCTCCAGATTTGTATCCTAAGAATATGATTTTACGGAAAAGGGAATTTGTATGACAATGTTCATAAATTGCCTATACTAACAATAAATAAGTTAAAATCACGCAAGTATCTAGCATTAAGGAATGGTTAAGTAACAGTGTATACTCAAGATCAGTGGTTCTCCAACTTTAATGCACATAAAGAATTATCTAGGACTCAATGATGATAGCATACACTTGTAATCCAATACTTGGGAGACCGAGACAGGAGGATTCCACATTCAAGGCTAGCCTCAGCAACAAATAAAAAGTAAAAAGGTCCGGGGTGGGAGTGTATCTTGGAGGTAGAAAGCCACTGGGTTCAACCTCCAATAACACACACACACATGCACACACGCACGCACACACACACACACACACACACACACACACACACAACTACCTAGGAAGTCTACAAACTGCATATTCATGGGCATCTTACTGGATGGGACCAGGATATGCATATGTTAAACAATCGTTGGTGATTTGGATGGAGGAGGTCTCTGAAAACTGCAATAGATGAAATAAATATATTCCATTAAAATAACTGCCGAGACTTATCTATTACATACTATTTTATACTTTTAACAGAACATTATAGTTATACATCATAGTGAGATTCAAAGTGACACATTAATACACGCACACACCTTACACTCCTCCTTCCCTACGTGTTAGTGGGATGATAATGATCCCTTCACGTACGGAAATAACACGATTGAACTGTTTCCTCCCCCGTCCTTTGTCCTTCCCCCACTTCCTTCTGCTGTTCCACTGGTTTTCTCAATTATCTGAAGTCCCTTTTTTTCCTATTTTATTTCTAGCGTCCACATGTAAGAGAAAACTTAAGACCTTTCACTTCCTGAGACTAGCTTATCTCACTTAGCACAAGTATTATCTAGTGTCATTCATTTTCCTGAAAATGACATAATTTTTTCTCATTTATTTATGGTAATGAGGATTGAACCAGGGGTACTCCTACCTTCATGCTGTACCCTCAGCCCTACTTTTTCTTTTACTTTTGAAATAGGGTCTAAGTTGCTGGAGATCTCACTAAGTTGCCGTGACCTGGCCTCAAATCTGTGATTCTATCTCAAGTACTAGGATTACAGGGGTGCACCACCATACTTAGCCAACTTTGTTCTTCTTTATGGTTGAGTAAAATTCCACTGTGTGTATATACAATATTTTTTGCAGTATTAGGGATGGAACCCGGGGGCATTCTATCTCTATACTCCCAGCCTTATTTATTCTTTATTTTGAAACAGGGTAGCACTAAGCTGTGGAGGGCCTCACGAAATAGCTGAGGCTGGCTGCGAACCTGTGATCATCCTGTCTCTGCCTCCCATGTACTGGGATTACAAGCCATACACCCTATACCGTATTTTATTTATCCATTGATCTGTTGATAATGTGGCTACTGTGAATTGTGCTGCTATAAAGAAGGATATGCACATATCACTATAGCATACCGACTTTAATTATTTTGGAAAGATGCTGAGGAGTGGTATAGCTGGGTCATATTCTGGTTCCACTCCTAGTCTTTTGAGGAATCTCCATACTGATCTCCATAATGGTTGTACAAATTTACAGTCCTGTCAACAGTGCATAACAGTTCCTATTTCCCCACATCTTGTCACCTTTTATTGTTTGTTTTCTTGATGACTGTCATTCTTACTGGAGTTAGGTGGAATCTCAGCATGGTTTTAATTTGCATTCCCCTTATTTCTAATGATGTTAAATGTTTTTATATATTTGTTGGCCATTTATCATTCTTCTTTTGAAAAGTGTCTATTCCAGGAGGATTGCACAGGTGCAAAGCCAGCCTTGCTGGCTTAAGAAACCCTGTTTCCAAATAAAATATATATAAAAAATATAGGTCTGGGAGTGTATCCTAGAGGGATCCATCCCCAGTACCACCAAAAAAAAGTGTCTATTCAATTGGCCAGCTTTTAACTGAGTTATTTTTTAGTATTAAGGGTTTTTTTACTTCTTTATATATTCTAGATATTAGTTCTTTTTCAGATAGAAGTAACTGTCAGCTGGGCATGGTGGCACATGCTTGTAATCCCAGCATTTGGGAGACTGAGACCAGAGGATCTTGGTTTGCGGACAGCCTCAGCTACTTAGTGAGGCCATCCACAACTCAGTGAGACCCTGTTTCAAAATAAAGAATAAAAAATTGGGCAGGGGGTGTAGCTCAGAGGTCAAATGCCTCTGGGTTCCATCCCCAGACCTGCAGGGGAAAAAAAGAAAGTAACTCCCCAAAATTCTCTCCCATTCTGTAGGCTTTTTTCAGATTCTTGTTTCCTTTGCTGCACAGAAGCTTTTCAATTTGATACCATCCCACTTATTCAAGGTCTTGCTTCCTGATCTCTGGGGGTCTTATTGAGGAAGTCTTTACCTCTATGTTAGAGAGTTGGTCCTATGTTTTCTTCTATTAGTTGCCAAGTTTCTGGTCTAATTTCTAAATCTTTAATCTATCTTGAGTTGACTCTTTTTTTTTTCAGGTTTTATTTATTTATTTTTTTTAATTTTATTTTATTGGTGCACTGTATTCATACATCATAGTGGGATACAAACTTTTGTAGACATACATGCACACATCGCCCAGTCAGCCCCCACCCGATCCCCACCCCATTCTCTCCCCATCCCTCCCTCCCATGCTTGGCTTAGTGGTTGACATCTAGTATTATAGCAATTTATCCAAAATTAAAAATGATAATCTCACATAACAGTTTCATTTGTCTGATACCAAGCTTTTGATGTCTTAAAGATAACATTTCAATATTTCTTTTTGCTTTCTTTCTTACCAGAGAATATTTTTTTCTTTTTTTTAGGTGAAACTATCATATATTTATTTTTCAGAAAAAAATCTATCCTGATATGGAATATGGACTCTAGATACCCAAAACAATCTCGAAGCAAAAACAAAGCTAGAAGATGTATATTTTCAGATTTCAAACCATATAAAGCTACAATAATTGAAACAGTGTAGTACTGTTCTAAAGGCAGATATATAGACCATTGGAGTTAAATACAAGCCTAGAGCTAACTTCTTCCCTATATTGTCAAGTTATTTTTGACAAGGTTTCCACGAAGATTTGGTGGTGGAAATAATAATCTTTTAACTAAATATTGTTGAAAAATAATAATTACATGGAAAAGAATAAAATTGGACCCTTACCTAATCCCACATACAAGTATTAACTCAAAATAGATAAAAGACCTAAATATAAATCTTAAGACTATAAACTTTTAGAAGAAAATCTGGGTCATAAAACCTCACAACATTGAAATTGGCAGTGATTTCTTGGATATGATTTCAATGGCACAGGCAACAGAAGAATATACAAACTCCCTAAAAAATAAAAGAAAATATTGTATATCCAAAGACAATGTAAACAGAGTTAAAAGTTACTAATAGAATTGGATAAAATATTTCCAAATGCTATATCTGAAGGTATATTAATATTCCAACTAGAAATCCTAAAAATTAACAACAATAAAGGCAAACAATACAATTTAGAGATAGGTAAAAGACTAACATAAATAATGAATCTCCACAGATAACCAATCTTAGTTGTCTGTTGGATGGAAACTCTTGTTTCTCTGGTTCTGGTGAGTGTTACCTATTTCTTCTTTGTAGTTAATCTCTTTGAGTATTTTCTCTAGCGCTGGTTTTGAAGACATAAATTCCTTCAGTTTCTGTTTGTCATGGAAGCTTCTTATTTCTCCATCTAATTTGATAGAAAGTTTTGCTGGATAGGAAATTTTTGGCTGGAAGTTGTTTTCTTTCAGAGTTGGGAATATGTTACTCCAAGCCCTTCTGGCTCTCATGACTTGGTTTGGGAAGTCTGGAGTGATTCTAATTGGTTTGCCTCTGAATGTCACTTGGCCCTTTGTTTTTGTTGCCTTTAAGATTCTCTGCTTGGCTTCCACATTGGTCATTTTGACAATTATATGGCGTGGGGATCCTCTTCTCCGATCCTGTCTAAAGGGAGTTCTATAAGTTTCCTGGATCTGTGTATCAACCTCTTGCTCTATATTTGGAAAATTTTCTGCTATTACTTCCTTGAAGAGATTGTTGATCCCTTTGGTATCACTTTCTTTTCCCTCCTCTATTCCAATTATTCTTAGGTTAGCTCTCTTAAGATGGGCCCATATTTCTTCAATGTCAGATTCCTGCTGTTGGATATCTTTTTCCAAATTAGAAACTATGCATTCATTTTTGGATTGCTCATCTTCTAAGAGCGAGATTCTGTTCTCCATGTGGTCTAATCGGTTGTTTGTGCTTTGAATTGAGGCCTTTACTTCATTAATTGCATCCTTTATCTCTTTTTGGCTCTCTCTGAGTTCTTTTCGAAGCACCTCTATTATTTCTACAGTTATTTTCCTGATTTGATCTTCTAGAAATCTCTGATTTTCTGTTTTATCGGGTTCTGATGTTGTGGGGTTGTGCACATTCATTACTTCAGTGTTATTCCTCTTTCCCATGATTTCGGAGGTTTGTGCCTTCTCTGGGTTCTTCCCTTGGGTCACTATGGCTTCACTTAAGGTGCTCTGGATCTCGAGTCTGTATTATCTCAGACCCTACTACTCCTTTACTGGGTTGTATCACAGAGTCTCCGACCCAGGGAGTCGATAGAGGCTGCTTTAAACTATGGGGGGTGCCAGGTTGCACGCTCTCCTATGGTGTGATATCTCTGCCACCACCACTCCCTCACTGGGTCAAGTCCCAGGAGGCACAATACTGGGATTTCTCCTCTGTGGCCCGCAATTTGACTCACTGTTCTTGAGTACGTAGATGTAGCTGTACTGGACTCGGTGAATTCACTGCTGCTGCCGCCGCCGGTGGCAATATGGCGCCTCTGCCACGCCCTCGGCCATGAGGCTGGCGTATATTTTCTTCTCTGGTTTTGATTTCCACTCTGAATCCCTGCAGCGTGTGCTGAGCTCAGCCACTGGGAGCTTTAAATGCTGTCTGCGCCGAAAGATCCCGCCTGGCTGTTCCGCAGCGGCTCACCTGGCTTGCTGTAGCCGTCCGTTGAGTTCGCCGCTGCCGCCGGCAGTATGGCGCTGCTGCCGCGTCCTCGGGCGCGTGTGTCTCCTCTGTGGCCCTGAGCTCTGTTCTCAGTCTGCTTTCTCTCTGGAGCCTGGTGGTTTTTTTGTCTTTCTGGTGATGGTGTTTTCTGGCTATGAAAGGCGCTCTTTTTGTGGTAATGGAGATTGGTTGTTAGCGGGACTCTTAAGCCCCGCTTTTCTCGGTCGCCATCTTCCCGGAAGTCCCCACAAAAAAAAAAAAAAAAATCTTGAGTTGACTCTTATACAGAATTTGAGATAGAAGTCTAGTTTTATATTTTCACATATGGATATCCAGTTTTCCCAGCACCATTTGTTGAAAAGGCTATGTTTTGTCCGGTGTATCTTTTTGTCATCTTTGCCCAAAAAATATTGGCTATAAATATGAGGATTTGTATCTTCTATTGTACTGGTCCATGTGTCTGTTTTTAAAGTAATACCATGTTACTGTAGCTCTGAAGTAAAATTTGAAATCAGGCATTATGATGTCTCCATCATGGTTCTTATTGCTCAGGATTGCTTTGGCTATTCCGGGTCTTCTGTTCTTCAATATAAATTTTAGGGCTGTTTTTCCTAACTATGTGAAGAACGACATTGGTATTTATTTCGATACGGATTCCATTGAATCTGTAGACCACATGTCAATAAAATGATTACTGACTTTAAAATAACACTGAAAATATATATGTTATACTAGTTAAATACTCAGGATCCAAAATTGTACGCTTTAACCATGCTTAGGAAAAAGTATTTAGCAATAGAGATATAGGTGATTTTAAAAAATATTTCACTCTAATTTTTTAAACCCAGTCAAGTTATCATTATAAACAAATAATATATTTAGGAAATAAAAACAAGCCAGGCATGGTGGCACACAGAAACAGTGAAGTTCTCAGAAACTTAGCAAGACCCTGTTTAAAATAGAAAATAAAATAGGTCTGGGTTGGATCTTGGAGGTACAATGCATCTGGATTCAATCACCAGTACCACACAAATAATAAATAAATAAATAAATAAATAAATAGTAAAAAGAAACAGTCAAAGGATCTCCACAGCCTTCCAAATAAAGTTCAAACTCCTTTAGGGTAAGCACACAAAGTCCATCTATAGATTTATTATAGATAGAATATATACACATATATATATTATTCTATAAGATAATTCTATAGATTTATCCCTTGGCCACACTCCATCCCAAAGCACTTATATTCTGCATTTCCACACAATGTTATTAAATACACTAATCGTCCTGCAAAAATATCTTTCTCACAACTTGTCAGCCTGATAAACTCCTACTCACCCTAGTGGTTCAAGTATGGTCTGCTCGCTGAAGTTTCCCAAGTCCCCCTCCCAGACAGAATTGCAGGTGCCTCCTTCTTACTCTTAGTGTTCCTGCAGCATTATCACCCTGTATTTTAACTTCCTTTTTATAACTGTTCCATTTTTCTACTAGAAACTGGAATTACTCAGTAGCAATGACCTCATTCAATTTTATAATTCACAAGGTCTTTAGAAACTACTTGTTGAAATAATAAGTGTTCATTGTATATCAGAGTTCTTAGTTGTCAGCCTTCTATAAAATCCTGATTTGTTGGTTAGCTGGATAGTGTTTGGTTAGTTGATTAATAAGTTTGATCTAAGTACACCTTTAATACACAGCAGCAAAAAATACAAATCAGCAAAAAAAAACCTTTTAAGAAATAGTTTAATCATTGGAAGTTTTCACTGGGTTTTTTTTTTTCTGATGATGTCTTCACAGTTTCTATTAATCTTCAAAATAATAGACCACATAGCCAAAGCAAACTGACAGGAAAACAATGCCATCCTGGGATACCCATTGCTGGAGTTTACTAAGCCAATGATATCCCTAAATAATTCCTGCTGCTTGCCCAAACACACTCCTACTCACTCCCATGTCTCCACACTAACGGAATATCTACACAAAACAAAGATAATTCTATAAGCAAATATAGCAGGTTTTTTTTTAAGTACTAGGATGGAACCCAGGGGCATTCTACCTCCAAGCTATACCCCCAACCCTATTTTTTATTCTTTATTTTGAAACAGGGTCTCATTGAGTTGCAAAGGGCCTCACTGAGTAGCTGAGGCTATCCAGGAACCACGATCCTCCTGTCTCTGCCTCCCAAAAGCATGTGCCACCACGCCCAGCAATATAGCAGATTTTTAGCATATTCAAAATACTAAATACTATACTTAGTATATTTGTATAATGCATAAATCATTTCAAATGCAGATTAGTAACTATAGGTACCAAACAAGACCCAAAGTCCCAAAGTAGTTAAGAGTAATTTTGGGGGGGAAAAACTAGCCAGGCATGGTGGCACATGCTTATAATCCCAGTACTTGGGAGGCTGAGACAGGAAGATTGCAGGTTTGTGGCCAGTCTCAGCAACTTAAGTGAGGCCCTCTGCAACTTATTGAGACACTGATTCAAAATAAAATAGGGTTCAGAGTATCATTTAGAGGTGGACTACCCCTGGGTTCAATTCTCAGTACCACAAAAAGAAATAATGCAGAAGAAGGCTAATTTGGATCCAGAATGTCAAATGCTTTCACAATATAGTAAAATATAAGTTTATGGAATACTCTAGTTACTGAAGTCAACTTGCAACATACACTTTTTAAAAATAGAAAGAATATGAATTTCAAACTCAATTAGATCTTAAGTTACACAATTCTATTCTATAGCTTTGTCACCTGTGGTCATTTAATAGATGCATGCATCTAAGGAAATGAGCAGATAACATGCCACATATTTATATCTAAGTACATATAAGCCCAATAAAAAAATTCTACAGACTAAAGTGGCAAAAAGAAAAGTCTTCTCAAATACCAACCCTGCGTCTCCCATCAAATCCCTTTCCTCTTCCACCTATAAGAAGAAAGAATAAGCAATCACCTTTATACAAACCCCTCTCACACACCAGGCAAAATCCACTTCATTAAAATACTCTACCACAGAGCTTCACGGCTTTACTATTTTGGTCTAATGTTTGATTGTTTCTTTAAATGAAAATAATAAAAGCACTTCTTCCTAAAAGCTTTAGCAACCACCAACAGGTGTGGAGGCGCATGCCTGTAATCCCAGTACTTGGGAGGCTGAGAGGAGGAACATAGGTGTGAGGCCAGCCTCAGCAACTCGGGGAGCCTAAAGCAACTTAGCAAGACCCAGTTTAAAAATAAGAATTAAAAAGAGCTCAGGGGTAGAATATCTCCTGGATTCAATCCCCAATACCACCACCAAAAAAGCAAGATTTACAATAAATCATGCTTCATATGAATTAACTGTCTGCTCCCACAAGTAGTTTGATAGTACGGTAAGATGGGAAAGATACAAGGCACTGGTTTCCATGAAATTATAATGGAGAGAAATAAACATTCCAGTAGGTAAGAAACTACAAATGTTGAAAGCAAACTCTGTAGACTCCTCAACTTTGCGGGGCCAATATTGGTTCTTAAAATCTATTCCTGAAGACACAATCCATCCCAGCTCTGTTCCTCATACAAAATCTACTTCCCTTTAGGAGAGGGACAGCTGGCACCAAAACTGTGGCCAGCGTGAACATGTTAAGTAATTAGAAAAGACTAGAGGCTCTTTTTCTAGAAAAATATGTCAGTGGGAAAGGTTAAAGGAAATATGGTCTAGAGGACAGAAATATCAAGCAGGCAGCAGGAAATGAGGTTGACTTTAAACCTATAGCCATCAGTCAAGACTTTTATCTGTTTGATCAAAGAATTGTAACCAGTCTAAACAGATTATTCCAACTCACTTGTAATAAGTATTTTATGAAGATAATCTCACCAAAGAAAAAGAAATTTATCCTTTGGCCATATTTTTAACTAGACCCTCAAAAGTCAGTTTCAAGTCTCATCCAGATTTAGCACAAATATAAAATTCATTTTCAATCTTACTAAAGTAAAAGAAAAGAAACCCTGACACTCAGAAGAGTTTCTAGATCTGTGTTAAACAAGAAAATTCACTGGGTTTTCAAATGCCATTGTGCCTCTGCCTACTTGTGAGGTTTACACAACCTTGTCATCACACACGTGAGAAAGAGCTAGAACACAGATGAGTGTTCTCTGTAAAATCCTGATTTTTCAAATATAAAATATTCCTTCATATCAACATATGATGAGTAATCGCTGCATTTTAATTAACTAACACCATTCTGCAGTATGTTCAAACAGGAAACCAAAAACACCGCAAAATCTATTATATGTTAAATAACTTCAGGCTTTACAGGTCAAAATTGGTCTTTTTCAACACTTGATCTGCATTATAGATGACTTTCATATATAGTTAAATACTCGGGAAGAATATTCTATAACAGGTTATTTGAAAGAATTTTCCAAAATTGTATTCAAATTTATAATAAAGTAAAATGATTTCAGTATGCAACTGAACTAATATAATTGCTGACCGTCACCTCAGAGGTTAAACTGCCAAAGTCAACAAACACATCGATAAAATGTTGTACGCTTCTGCCTTAATGTCAGTGAAGCCCTGCTTTACCCTTCTGTCTATGGGAAGAAAAGAAACCACTGCGACAGACAGACAGACACACACACACACACACACACACACACACACACACACACACACACGGAGCTGTGCAATGTAAAAACAGACGAGTAGCAGCTGCTATTTATCACTCTCGCTGCTTTTGGAGAGCTGAAAACCCTGCTTAGTAGAGAAGGAGGTCAATACCAAAATTCCCTCTCCTGTCTCCTTACTTCCCATCATGCAGCTGGCACCGTTCACTCTGGCAGACACAGCTCCCTGAACATCATGCTGCAATCACCGCCTCAAACATCATTACTATCTAAAATAGATAACCCACTTGCAACTTGACTATTTTTATAGATATAACATTTTCATGAGGCTTGACTGCTCTATTTGCGATTTATTCCATTTAACCAATGCAGCTTTCCTGAAAGTGAGTTTCTTATATCAAAGCCCCAATAACCACAACTGTTCAAATAGTTGTGAACATTACAATGCTTCCTAGTTGCCGCTAATCTCCTTGTACCCAGCACCAGATTCTTCATGAGTTGAATCCTAAGAATGAAAAATATAAAACCTTTCTGGTCTGTCTGTGGTGACTAGAAAATTATTTTCTTCAACTTCTTATTGATCTATTTTTTCCACACGAGGATCTTAAGAACTGGATCCTTTATGTTCAACAAGAATTTATTAAATATACTTTGTAGTATTCAACTCTTTGGAGCATTGTGTAATCTAAGGTTTTAACAAACTTCTATTGATTTATTAAAGTACAAATAATTCTTAACATTGGAGTCAGTAAAAATACATTTTAATGGAAATTGTTTTGTTTAGAGTAAAAGGTAGTTGCAGCTGGGCAGAGTTGGGCACACCTGTATTCCCAATAGTTGGAAGGCTGAGACAGGAGGGTTGCAGATTCCAGGCCAGCCTCAGAGACTTTGAGGGATCCTCAGAAACTCAGTAAGACCTTGTTCAAAATAAAAAGAGAAGGGATGTAGCTCAGAGGGAGAATGCCCTTAGTTCAATCCCCAGTACAAAAAAGAGAGAAAATAAAAGGTAGTTGTGCCAAAGGAAGAAACTGTATAAAGTTTTGCAGCTCTTGAAAGATGTAAATTATATAAAATTTCACATATAAACTGGAGGATGAAAAAGAGTAAGGCAACTCAATTTGAGTACTCAGATGAGCTCTCATGAGCTCTGATTTCTTTAAGAATGAACAGGGTTAGTGGAGAGTATAATCAACCACAAACAGAAGAGAGAAATATATACTTTTACAGGAAAAAAAAAAGCTAATGTCTCTTTCAGCTAAGTTTGAAAAATGAAAGGAAGTATAAAAGTTCGCTGATGTAATCTTAAGTTCTGACAATATAAAACTGGGTGCTTTTAGACCATAAAATAATCTATGATATCTAGCAATGTCAAGAATATGATTCTTCCCAACTTCTATTTGGTTTCTCTCTTCCCTGCTGAAAAATCATTTTCATACTAGGAAGAATAAACAAAGATATTACTGAAGCTCCAAATGGG
This sequence comes from Muscardinus avellanarius, assembly GCF_963383645.1. Taxonomy (NCBI): domain Eukaryota; kingdom Metazoa; phylum Chordata; class Mammalia; order Rodentia; family Gliridae; genus Muscardinus; species Muscardinus avellanarius. The sequence continues at coordinate 22,860,198 of NC_137797.1, read as the reverse complement.
AAAATATCATGAGACACTTAGCTATTTTAAATGAGTCTTAAGTATCCAGATCCAGAATTATTACATGCAAGAGGATAGAGAGAATTTTAATCAAAACCAGGAATTACCAATGGCTCATTAGCAGAAGCAATCTATAATAAAGTAGTCTGACTTGGGTAGAAAAATAGACTTAACTACTGAAGCAACATATCAAAGGAATGCCAAACAGTATATGGAATGAATTTAAGAAAGGCAAAAGATAAAGTATCTCACAATATCCTCAAGGTATAGTGGAAAGAATAGCTGATGGATAGTTCTATTAAGTGGCTCCAATGTAAGAGAAAGTACCAGGCATAAAGATTGACACTTTTAAATGTATACTAAGCTGAAGAGAGGTTCTTTGGGGATATATTATGGTGTGTTAGATTCCAGTTATAGAAAATATGCTTGTTAAATCTACAGTTGATACAGAGAAGGTAATATGCTGAAAGACAGACTCAAGCATCAAAAAGATATAGATTCCAAACACAGGCTAAAATAAACATGATGAAATGTGATACGAATAACTGAAGTTCAAGCAATACTTTTACATGCATCAGATGGGGTTACATGCACCAGACAGCTTCACAGGTCATTGGAGAAAAAAGAAATACCTGTTTTAATTGATTATATGCTTAATGTGAGCCAACACTATTTCATGGCTCAAAAAATCTTGACCTATGGGTAGGTCTTAGATCAATAATATGGAGGTAATAATTTTATTGTATCATGTTTTAATAGTTACCATTTTACTTTAATTACATAATAAATTATCCTGAAGGATATGGAAAAATGCAGATTTTTTAAAAAAGAAAATAATGATGATCCATAATCCCACCACTCAAAGACAAATGCTATCTCCATTTAGTGTTTTATCATCCTAGACTTCTTAGTGCACATTATAAATATTCACATGCACTTATTTTTCTTATAAAACATAACAAAAGCTCCTCTGTAATCTGTTATTTTTTTTTATTCAACCGTGTATGGAGCCTATGTTCTACATGGTCGAATGGCATCTAGGACATATTGTTCATTTCTTGTCACTACATTTCAAGAGGGTAATTGCAAAATTTGTGAATATGCAAAAAAGAGAAAAAGAGTAGTGAAAATATGAAAACTTAAGTTCTTGACACATATGGCTATTTGACACATAACAGTTAAGGAAAATGATAGTTCTTCTGTGGGAAAAAATAGATTTATTTGAAAACAATATAGCTAAATACATGCACCCAAAGAACTGTCCTGGCATATGAATTCAACTACTTTATATTGACCCATATGGCTAATATAGGTACCGACTTCTGGGTGTTACAGGAAGGTCAATAAAAGGAGAATTTTTAAATAATCAGAGCTGTCAGAAAGTGGAATGGGTCTGGTCATTGGCGAAAATAAAGGGCTAGAATAACTAGTTGGAGAGGGATGCTGCAAGGGAAATTCCTGTACTAAGAAAAAAGTTGCATCTTAAAGGGCCCTTTCTATTTCAAGACTCAATGATTCTAAGGAAATTTGCTCCCAATCTAGCATAAAGCAAGTCTTTGGAAACTACGGCCTTAATAAATAGAGTCAGAGAGAGTCTCATGTGCTTTAGAGCAACATGAGAAATAATAACACTAAAGTGAACACCTATGTACTTAATGACTTTCATTTATGACTTTGTACCATATTTTGTGTGTGTGGTACTGGGGTTCTTGGAAGCCCTTCTACCTCAGGGCTACATTTCCAGACCTATTTTATATTTTATTTGGAAACAGGGTCTCGTAAGCCAGCGCGGCTGGCTTCGAACCTGCGCGATCCTCCTGTCTCCGCCTCCCAAGCGCAGGGATTACAAGCGTGCACCACCACGCCTGGCTGACTTTGTACCATATTTAATCCTTATAACACCTCCATGTGATAATATTCTTATTATTTCCACTCTATAGAAAAGGATAATGAGGTTTTGAGAGGTTTTTTATTTAAGATCATTCTTTTCCTGGAAATTGTATAACCCAAGCACACCTGATCCCCCCCCATCATATAGCTACTGCTCACTTAGTAGATAATAATAGAAGGCATCTTCTGAAAACCTCTTATCTAGTGAACCCTCAAACAGGCAATCAGGAGAATTTAAGAATTTTAAAACTCAATTATTCACAGCAAAAAAATGCTCAAATTGGACCATCTAAATTGGCCATGTACCTTACTTATGAATATAATAGAATCATGAATAAGACTTAAGACCTGGTAAAGCAAATCTGAATCGAATCACGGAATTTCAAATTCCTAGTAATTAAATGACCTTGAGCAAGTTATTAATCTTCCTATCTTTTTAGTCTTTCATCTGTGAAATGAGGATTGACCTCCTAAGGTTGATATAAAATTTAAGATGATTCAATGTAAGCATTTAGCACAGGGTCTGATACTACTACTACTACACCACACAAGTAATAAAGAGTAATAAAGCAAGTGGAAAAAATGCCAGACCTACTCCACAACTCACTCCAAAACATTAAAATATTTCCAGTGTCATTATGCTAGATAGGGATGGGGAGGGGGAGGGAGCCCATTTTCCACTATCCTATATATTTCTGAGGACAATAATTTGAGGAATAAAGTGATAACTAAATAAAATGTGTTATCAAAGGATCATCCAAAGAACAGTTTCAATGCTCATTTTCTTATAAGACACTGTTTTAGTGGCTTATTCTGTGTGAGATAGATGAATGTGATTTTTAAGGTGATTAGTTGTGTGACTTACACAACTTGATTCCAACGGCTGTATTGAGCACATCTGTTAGTTTGTTTCCTATGTGCATTCTTGATGCTGCCTCTGGCAAAAGCAGCAAAAGAGAAAAGCTCTCACTTGAAATGTACACTGTGGTCACAATTTGGGTGCTTGATTTAGTGCCTAACATTAAATAGTGGCTAGTTTATTCTTAAAATTTGACATTCATTCTTTTTTATAATGACATACTGGGGAAGTGTTTAAAAATTGTCTGTCTTTGAGTTCTGTCACACATAGTCTTTAAAATACCATTTGTCTCAGTGAAATTAACTGAAGTTCTCCCTGTTCTCAAATAATTCTTTGGTGTTTTTCCAAAGGAATTGATACTTTCAACAAACTAGTTGCACCATATCGTTTTGTAACCTTAATCATGTTTTAAATAAGAGATCCCTTGATATTTATTTCACCTGTAACTTATAACTGTAACTAAAGTTTTTTATGTAAATTCCTGCGACTAAGGGCCATGATTATAACTACAGTCTGAAATACACACACACATTGTCTACTTGTGTTTGAAAGTAAAAATTATTTAACAAGAGAACACACACAAGAGTCATTTCTAAGACTATTGAAAATGTTCCATAAATATTCATTGTTCTGAAGTGAACTGTCATTTCAATAAAATGTCACTGTCAACGAGTATATATGAGGACATATGGGCTTTTAAAAATCCCATCAGCTATTTTCTAACTAAATTTATTTCACAGTAATGAACTTCTCATTTCCCCTATTAGCCAGTATTGCAGTTAATTGCATTGCCTCACCACTACAACTTTGAGAACCTGTGTAAAGAACACAATGTCATCACTCAGAAGTTTGTATTAAGCACTTGTCAAAAGTTGCATTGAATAGTTTTTGTAAAAACAAGAAAATCACTTTTTTTTAAAACTTACTAGCCAGATTGCTTAAGAGATGTTTTGAGGTGAAGATATTAGTGATGGCTGATGCCTCCAAAAACTTCCAGGACAAACTGAATAGCCATGATTTGAGAAACTAGAGAGCTTCCCTCCCTCCCAGCTGATTTCATTTGTCCAGAAATTCAACTCTTGTTAATAGTTTCTCAAATATGCAAATCACCCCTACTATTTCTAAGGTACTGCTTGCTCAATAAAGACCTTGGCATCTTTTAAAATGTCATCTTAGAATGATTCTCCAAGCAAAATCCATCTCACCTGCAAAATATTCCCATTAAAAGGCCTCTACTATGCTTCATAAACACTATCCCAGTCTAACCTGGCACCTTACATCCTGAGATATAATAACCAAGTTTCACTCAGGTATGTCCAGATAACTGAAAGTACAGCTGGGCTGCCCAAGTTGCCTCATCAAGTTTTACACACTCGCCGTCCCGAAGACACCTAAGAAGGTTCACTTCCTTCCTTTTCTGGGATCATAACCCACAGCACAGCAAATGCCTTCTGCAAGAGAAGGCAGCAGCAACATAAGGCTGAGGCTTTGACAGGGTGAGTGCATGCTTGCAATAGCTTCTCTGCCAATTTCATTTAAATAGACAAAAAAAGGGGGGCTGGCTTCGAAGCTGCAGATACATAATAAACAGTGATGGGAAGCCGATTTTCTTCAAGCAACACTAGTACATGTACAAGTTCTGCACCACAGCTCGGAGAAAAGTAGCTGACTGACGCATTGATGGAAGGCTATTTTAAAATTACTCAAAGAATCTAAGGCATCAAGCTGACGAGGAAGCTCATGCCTTCTCTCCACACACACACAGTCTGTTTTCCTCCCTAATTTAAGAATGAGCCGCTGGCAGCCGCCAGGTGCAATAACCGTGAGGAGGGGGACGCATCCATCACAATGCATAACGAGGTGTGCCATCCCCGGAGCTGGTGCCCGTCCTTACCTTAGCAGATTAGACAGGGGCAGGGGTCCGGATCCTCCGCCCAGGATCCCTCCTTTCCTGCCAGAGAGGAGTTTCTCCACCAGGGCCACATTTCCAGTGCGAGCAGCTTCCAGCAGCTCCTGGTCCTTCCCCATAGTCTCTCGCCGACCCCCCGAGTCCTGGCCCTCCCGGGCCCTCCCCCGCCCCGCGGCCGGACCCCGGCTCTCCCCACCGCGCCCTAGGGCACGGCGAGCACTTCAGCACCGGGAGCTGTCCCCGCAGCCGCAGCCCTGCCCGCTCCGGAGCCGCGGTCCGGGCGCCGCTTCTACAATGGGGCTCAGACCCCGTCCTGCAGAGGGGCTGGGAGCCGCGCCGCGCCCCGCCCCACTCCCCCGAGCCCGGCCTGGCCCCGCGGGGGCCGTGCGGGAGGGGCCTCGGGGTGCGGACCGCCCTCGCCCGAGCCGGGTCGCCGCGACCCCCGCGGCGGCGGCCCTCGCGCCCGCCGAGAGCGCCTCGGTCCCCGCGCCCGGCCGCCTGGGCGGTTACGCGGCGGCGGCGGCGGCGGCGGCGTCCGCGGCCCGCGGCGGGCAGGAGCGCGGCGGATCGGGCGGCCGCGGCCCGCGCCGAGGCTCCGCGGTGCGGGTGAGCCGCGGCGGGCGCGTGCGGAGGGCGGCGGCGGCGCCTCGAAGGCCGGGCGCGCGGGGGGCGTGTGCGCGCGGCAGGTGCGGCCCGCGCGGGGCGGGGCCAGGCCCGTGGGGGCGGGGTCGAGGGCGGGGTCGAGGCCCGTGGGGCGGGGCCTAACCCTGTAAGGGGCAGGTCGTGAGCGGGAGCCAGCGAGGGCGGGGCCGAGGGCGGAGTCAAAACCAGTGAGGGGCGGGGCCGAGGGCGGAGTCAAAATCAGTGAGGGGAGGGGCAGAGGCACGTGATGGGCGGGTCCGGGGAGGAGCGGGAGTCGGCGAGGGGCGGGGCGGAGATCGACGGTGGGCGGGGCCTAGGGCGGGGCGCTGGCAGGAGGGACCCTCCCTCCTCTGGTCCCCTAGGAAGATCTTTAACCCTCTGAGGACTGGAGTTCTCCAGGTCTCCACCACTCCCTCCTGGGTCCCGCCGCCACGCCTAGGATCGGTCACGAAGACTGAGGAAAATCCTCCATGACAGCGGTGGGGAGACTGGTGGCACTGTGAAGGTTGCCCTGGGGCAATCGCAGATGTCTCAGTCCAGGCAACTGGACCCGCATTTCGCCCTCCCGCATGCTCTGCAGTGTTTGCCCTTGGTTAGAAAGCTGAGGTTTGTTTTGTCATTTCTGTGATACTGGTCACTGAGCAGTTTGTGACGGTTCCAGCTATTTCTACGTCCTTTAATCAGCCTATGTGTTAGTTAGGCTTTGGAGATGTGCTGACTTGTAAAAAAAAAAAAAAAAAAAAAATTAGGAAAAAGGCTCTCATTGAAAATTCCTCCACATCCACATTGGGAAAAATATAAACGGGCTTGGATGAGAGAGCCACTTTTAATTTGCATATATCATCAGCAATTCATTGTGCGTGGCTAGCTTGATTTTCTGAAAACTCTCCTAGCCCATGGTGGAGAATATGTGTTTGTTTTCTTTTGAAACTTCCTGTGACACCTAGTGCTTTGATTGTCCTTGGAGTAGACTTCATAAATGTTAACTTGTTGATAATCATTTGGTAGGAAAGGGACATAATAGGCACTTTGCTTCCAACAGCCCAGTGAACTGGATATTATTACTGTATATTCATTTTAGAAATCAAGAAGTGGCAGCTCAGAGTTAATTGAAATTCTCTCACTAAGTAATTGGCTGACTAAGAAGTGGACCCCAGAACTGACTCATTCCAGTCTCTCCAGACACTTTCCTGCCCCGAGGGGAAAAGAAAAATGGACAGATAATGATTATCGCAGACATTTGATGAGCAACTGCTGTGTACCAGACACTAGGCTAAGTGCTTTCCATATTTTTTATCTCAGTCTTTTCAATAGTCCCTTGATATAAGTACCATTTTTATCCCTAACTTATAGATGAGGAAACCAACAAGCCCAAAATCATGCAGCTGGAAAGGAAGAGGGCCAAGACTCAAGTCCAGGACTGCCTGCTGGAGGCCAAGACTCCACCGAAATAACACAGAAACTCAAAAGGCACCCTAAAATAAATAAAAACCATTTAAATGTTTTTTATGGAATTCACTATTATAAGATTTCATTTGACTGAGTCATAGTTTTAGGTAAATTATGGCTATTCATTGGAGGCTTCGTGAACAATGTACTTGCTGAGCTAGGTGTGTTGTTTGGGGGCTTTAGTTTTGTTTTTAAATATGTTTTGTTGTTGTTGTTGTTGTTGTTGTTGTTGTTGTTGTTGTTTTGTGATACCGGGGACTAAACCCAGGGACATTCTACCTTCGAGCTACACCCCCAGCCATATATATATATATATATATATATATATATACATATATATATATATATATGTATATATATATATATATAATTTTTTTTTGGTGGTGGTACTGGGGTTCCTGGAACCCCTTTTACCTCCGGGCTACACTCCCAGACCTATTTTATGCTTTTTTTATTTTTGAAAACAGGGTCGAACCTGATAGATCCTCCTGTCTTCGCCTCCCAAGCGCGGGATTATGAGCGTGCGCCACCACACCCAGCGCCCTATTTTATTTTTTATTTTGAAACAGCCTCACTAAGTCGCTGAGGCTAGTCATGAACTTGCTATCCTCCTGTCTCAACCTCCCAAGTACTGGGATTACAGGCATGCACTACCACACCCAGCTTAGAATCTGTTTTAATGATAAGATGACATATGATTCCTGATTTAACTGGACTACAGAACAGTTAAAAATAAAAACGAGAAGGAGCCATCAAATCTATCTGGAAAATGACACTGGAAAATCTTCCTTCCCCTCTCCTAATGTTGCCACCTAAACAAAATACACCTTTCCCAGAATACACTCACTGTTAAGTATTCACTTGGGCAGTGCTAAAAATCACCCACAGTTTTTTATCAGGCAAATTTAATCATAGATGATTTAGTGATGGGAGAATCCTGAGTCATTATTATCAAAATCATGCAACCTCCAAGGGGAAAACCATTAGAAATGATTTATTGTAAGCACCAGTTCCACAGTTCCAGGCACTCTACTGGCATAAGATGCTCAACACCAAGCTTTCAGCCCCACAGTTCTTCCTTTGACTTGCCTCATAGCTTTTTGTTGAAGAGGATACAGGGTTTGGCTGCAGGGGAACTACTATGCAAATTAAGAGCGAAGGCTTTTTTCCAAAATCCAAAGGGGCTAAGTAAATACACAAGTTTTTTCATGTTGAGATATTTTGAATCTGTGAATAGTAGAAAAGGCCCAGAAAAACTTGGAAACTAATTAGACAATCTAGAGCTCAGTTTGCACAAATGAGAAATTGTTTTCTATCTGATCTCCACTGGCCTTCACAGTCCTACTATTCTATGTCTACAATGAAACATGTAATATTTATGTAATATGTAAATATGCAATATGTAAATATTATATGAAATAGAGTCTTCACTTTGTCTCATTTAATTCTAACAACATGACTCTGAGGTAGATATAATTTCTGCAAAAAATTAATTGTTCATTTTATATTTATTTTGATCCTTTTTTCTTTTCTTTTTCTTTTTTTTTTTTAACTTGGAATTCTACCTCAGAGCTACACCCCCAGCCCTATTTTTTTTTTTGTGTGTGTGTGTGTGTGTGTATGTATGTGTGTGTGTGGTACTGGGGATGGAACCAGGGGCTTTTTACCCCCGGGCTACACTCCCAGGCCTATTTTATATTTAATTGGAAACAGGGTCTCATTAAGTTGCTGAGAGCCTCACTAAGTAGCTGAGGCTGGCTTCGAACCTGAGCGATCCTCCTGTCTCAGCCTCCCAAGTGCTAGGATTACAAGCGTGTGCCACCATGCTCAGCTGATTTTTTTTTTTTTTTGAAACAGGGTCTCACCAAGTTGCAAAGGACCTCACTAACTGAGGCTGTCTGCAAACCATGATCCTCCTGTCTCAGCCTCCCAAATGCTGGGATTACAAGTGTGCACCTCACGCCTGGCTTGATCCTTTATTTTAAATACGATATAAACAAATATAATTCCCAATACTTTTTGACAAGTTGAAAATTATTTCTCCTAATGGATATTGCAAGTCACTCCTGTTGGAGTTGATTAATAAAAGAAAGGACTAGGGCTTGAAACCAGAAATGGGAGGTAAAGCAGGATATGGTGGTGCATGCCTATAATCCCAGTACCTAGGAGACTAAGTAATCTTAGATGAGACAGATTCAAAACCAGTCTCAACAGTTTAGGAAGGCCCTGCTTCATAAAATAGAGCTGGGGGTATAGCTCAGAGGCAGAATGCCCTGAGGTTCAGAAAGAAAGGAAGAGAGAGAGAGAGAGAGAGAGAGCGCAAATATAATATTTGGGGAAAAGCCTTTATAATCACAAAAGACGCTGAAAGACTGAATCTAGATCAACCTCAGAACTATATATCAAAGTCTGTTTGCAGTGAGAAAAAGGTAAGGCAATATTTTATAATATGAAGTTATCAACTAAGCTAAGAGAGGATAGGCCTGCAATCTGAGTGGGGTTGGTTGGAAAAATACTTTCCTCTGTGAGGGGACTGAAGTTACTCCATCACTGGAGCTGATAGGCTGTGGGGCAGAGGTGAAGAACCCCAAGTTACAGAATGTGAAGATACTAGACATCAGATAGAAGACCAGGTTTTTGCTTCCTGCACTAATTGCAATTAAGTGTCTCTCCCCAGGCCCACCTGGAATAAAATCTGTCCCTCATCATCTTAAGAGAACTCAAAACATCAAGCTGAGTATATCACAGTGTTTGTAGTCTTTCTGGTTACAAGAACTGAAGCCCATGGAATGCCAATCACCCATCCTCTCCAATCTTTTATTTTGTGTGTATGTGTGTGTGTGTGTATGTGTGTGTATGTGTGTGTGTGTGTGTGTGTGTGTGTGTGTGTGTATGTGGTACTGGAGGTGGAACCCAGGGGCTATTTTTACCTCCGGGCTATACTCCCAGACCTATTTTATACTTTACTTGGAAACAGGGTCTCACTAAGTTGCTGAGAGCCTCACTCAGTAGCTGAGGCCGGCTTCGAACCCGTGCAATCCTGTCCCAACCTCCCAAGCGCTGGGATTACAAGTGTGCGCCACCACACACTGAGAACAGATGCCAGGAAACAAATGAGAACCTCATTCACAAAGCATCTTTTATACAGAGTCAGGGAAGTGTTTAATACCCCCACAGAATTCAGGAACTCCTACTAAAACTAGACCAAGCAGGACCAAGTAAATATGCACATTAGGACCCACCTGTAGGGAAAGTTAGGTCTGCAGATGTGACCTCTTCATATATCCAGCCCAACTAAAACTTGTCCTACAAATGTGGTCTGAGCAATGGAGAGGATGATAGGTTTTCAGGCTGCCTTTGGTCCTGACTCAAGTAGGGGGTGGGAAGCAGCAGAAAGCCGACTGCACTTCTTGGTGATTCAGGAGACAGGACAGGCAAGAGAAAAAGAAAACCAGAGTTGAGGCTGAATCTTCATAGTGACGTGGTTCCCAAGTGGGGAAAGAGAAAAGAATTGTTCACTGTCATGCAGCTCCCTCTTGGAAAGAGAACTTCCATCTCCTCTAGGGACAGTGAGAGAGGAGGAGCACTTCTCTCTTTGAAAGTCTGTGTGCCCCATGGGTGACCCCACACACAGCCCACCAAAAAAATGTAGTCTTGTTTCCATTTTAATTTTCTCACTGAAGGAAGAACTCTAAAATTCCAATAAATTTTCACCAGTTCTTTTCATCGTCTACCTAGTATCCTGAAGACCTATTACACAATCTCTCAGAGGGGCTGCTGAGAACACATTATCCAGTTTTAGCATCTAGACACTAATGGCTAATTAAAGACTAGAGGACTAATCCCAATCTATCTCTTTCTTTTCTCTCTTTTTTCTCCTCTTCTCTCCTTTCCTCTCTTCTCTCCTCTTCTCTCTCTCCCTCTCAATCTCTTTCTCTCTCTCTCTCTGTCTCTGAACCCAGGGGCATTCTATCTCTAAAATACATCCCAAGCACTATATTTTTTATTTCAAAATAGTATCTCACTTAGTTGATGAAGCTGGCCTTGAATCTGTGATCTTCCTGTCTCAGCATCCCAAGTACTGAGATTACAGGTGTATGCCACCACTCCCAGCTCTACCTCCTTCATAACCCATCCTCTACTCTACCCACCTACATCAGGGATCAGCAAAGTTTTTCTCTAAAAGTCCAGATAGTAATTATTTTCAGGTTTGTGGGCCATTCAGCTTCTATCATACTACTCAATTCTACTGCTATAGCACAAAAATGGCCCTAGGCCATATTTAAACAAATGAGTGTGACTGTGATCCAGTAAAAAGTTTATTTATCCATTCTGAAATTTGAGTATATATCATTTTCATGTGTCACAAAAGATTCTTTTGATATTTCAACCATTTAAAACTGTAAAAAGTTTGGGAGGCTGAGACAGGAGGATTACAGTTCGCAGACAGCCTCAGCTACTTAGTGAGGCCCTTTGCAACTCAGTGAGACACTGTTTCAAAATAAAGAATAAAAAATAGGGCTGGGGGTATACCTCAGAAGTAGAATGCCCCTGGGTTCCATCCCCAGTACCGCAAAAAATAAAAAATAATAAATAAAAATGTACAAAGCATTCTTAGTTCACTATATAGGCTGCTGGTAGGGTTAACCCATGAGCTATAAGTGACTTACAGCAGTGACCTATTCACTGCTTTGAGGGATGCTGCTTCTTTGCTGTTTGATTATTTAGACATTGCAAATGAGAGGACTTTGCAGACTCAAGTACTGGAATTACAAGCACATGCCACCATGCCTGGCTCTCTGATTTTTTTAGTGTAATCAAATGAATGATGAAGTAACCATGATTTCATATTTTCTTTTTTTTTTCTTTTAACAATTTTTTTATTGAACATATATAGTATACATTTAAACTATATTTGGTGCCCTCTCCCCCCACCCCCGTTTTCCCTTCCCCCCTTTCACCAATGGTTGTCCAGGTTAACCATGTCATATTCATAATTTTACACATGTTCAGATGTAGACCCTCATTAATCAAGATCGGCCTTCCTCCTCTCCTATCTTACCATCCAAACTTTGCTGATATTTCCCCTCCAGTATCTGGAGTCCCACTGATATCCTCTGTGTTTCCTAGTTTGGGCATATTAGAGGAAACATATGTACCTTCTCCTTCTGTGCTTGGCTGATCTCACTTAACATAATGTTCTCCAGGGCTTTCCATCTTCTTGCAAATGATATAATTTTGTTCTTCTTTATGGCTGAATAGAATTCCATTGTGTGTATTTCCCAAAGTTTTGCTATCCATTCATCTGTTGATGGAGATCTGGGTTGGTTCCATATTTTGGCTATTACAAATTGTGCTGCTATGAACATAGGTATGCATATGTTGCTGTCTTTCTCTGAATTCAACCCCTTTGGAAAGATACCCAGGAGTGGTATAGCTGGATCATATGGTGGATCTATTCCCACCTTTCTTAGGAATCTCCACACAGATCTCCATAGTGGCTGAACTAGTTTGCATTCCCACCAACAGTGTAAAAGAGGTCCTCTTTCCCCACATCCTCGCCAGCATTTGTTGTTGTTTGATTTCTTTATGCTTGCCACTCTGACTGGGGGTAGATGGAATCTCAGTGTAGTTTTTATTTGCATCGCCCTGATGGCCAGTGATGAAGAACATCTTTTCATGTATCTATTGGCCCTTTGTATCTCTTCTTTTGTGAAGTGTCTATTTAGTTCATTTGCCCATTTCTTGATTGGGTTGTTTGTTTTGCTAGTGTAGAGTCTTTTGAGCTCTTTGTATATTCTGGATATTAGCTCCCTGTCAGAATGGTGGCTGGTAAAGATCCTTTCCCATTCTGTAGGCTTCCTCTTTAGGTTATTGATAGTATCCTTTGATGAGAAGAAACTTTTTAGTTTGATGTTATCCCACTTGTTTATTCTTGCTTTAATTTCCTGAGCTTTGGAGGTTTTGTTGAGAAAGTTACTGCCTGTGCCAATATGTTGTAGTGTTGAACCTATGCTTTCCTCTACTAACTTCACAGTCTCAGGTCTAATTTCTAAGTCTTTGATCCATCTTGACTTGATTCCTGTGTTTGGTGAGATATAGGGGTTTAGATTCATCTTTTTACAAATGGTTAGCCAGTTCTCCCAGCACCACTTGTTGAAAAGGCTGTCTTTTCTCCAGCGTATGTATTTGGCCCCTTTGTCAAAGATTAATTGACTAAAGATGTATGGGTTTGTTTCTGTATCTTCTATTCTAATCCACTGGTCAGTATATCTGTTTTTGTGCCAGTACCATGCTGTTTTTACTACTATTGCTCTATAGTATAGTTTGAAGTCTGGGATTGTAATGCCTCCTGCGTGTTTCTTGTTATTGAGAATTGCTTTAGCTATTCTAGGTCTTTTCTTTCTCCATATGAAGTTCATGATTGATTTTTCTAGGTCTCTGCCAGAATGTCGCTGGTATTTTAATGAGAATTGCATTGAACCTATAGATCAGTTTCGGCAGAATGGCCATTTTGATGATATTTATTCTGCCTATCCATGATCATGGGAGATCTTTCCATCTTCCAAGGTCTTCTTCAATGTGATTTCATATTTTCAACAAGAGGTCGTCTACTGGTGAAAACAGATCACATACTTTACAACATTCATTCATTCTCTCCTTCTCTATCTCTCTCTCTCTCTCTCTCTCTCTCTCTCTCACACACACACACACACACACACACACACACACACACACAGAGTTGCGGAGGGCCTCACTAAGTTGCTGAACCTGAGACAGAAGGATCGCAGGTTCAAAGCCAGCTTCAGCAACTTAGTGAGGGGCCCTCCGCAACTTAGTGAGACCCTGTTTCAAAATAAAATGATAAAATAGGTGACGAATAACAGTAGGAAATGCTGCCATCAATTGGGGTCTGACGGCAAGGATCGAGTTGTATTACTAAATTCCCCAAAGCAAGATTGATGTGATTACCACAATGGGTAGAAGAAATGACTGTTTAACCATTTATTATTTGATCTTCTGCATGGGCTAACTAATCATGTCTTTAGAAATTGAGTAGAATAGGACAGACTACAAAAGTCTTATTCGATTTAAATACACAACAAAGCTCTTGAGTCTTGGTGAGTGGTAGTTTGATTGGAATAAACCACTATAGAGAGCCACAGCCCCTAACACCAATTCCCAGACCTGAGTTGGTTCACAAACCCCTAAACGCTTTGAATAAGTAAGTGCGAGGCTGTGTTACCTTGAGGAAAGATCCTGCTACACCCAGTTTATCATGCCGGTGAAACGGCAACAAAGAAGAGCATTATTATGTTGGCTGGGGTGGTTGAGCCTGACTGCTAAGGGGAAATTGCATAGTTCCAACACAATAGGGCTAAGGAAGAGTGCATCTGTAATGCAGGCGATCCCCTGGAGCTCTCTTTTCAGTGCTCCCAGGTCCTGTGATAAAAGTCAATGGAATATTACAAAGAGCCAAATATAGGCAGCACTACCAACAGCGCAGACACTTCAGAAATAAACACTTGGATCACCCCATCAGGTCAGGAACCTTATTCATCTGAGGTATTTACTAATGGCAGTGTGACTGTGGACTGTCTATTAGAAAAAGGAAATTAAAAAACATCAGCTCTGACCAGATGCAGAAATAAGGACTGTAATAGCTATGAGTATTTTTTCTCCTCCTCCTCCTCCTCCTCTTCCTCCTCCTCCTCCTCTTCCTCCTCCTCCTCCTCCTCTTCCTCCTCCTCCTCCTCTTCCTTCTCCTCCTCCTCTTCTTCTTCTTCTTCTTCTTCTTCTTCTTCTTCTTCTTCTTCTTCTTCTTCTTCTTCTTCTTCTTCTTCTTCCTCTCCTCCTTCTTCATACTGGGGATTTAACCCAGGGATATTCAAGTTTCAGGATACATCTCAGCTCTTTTTATTTTGAAACAGTGTCTCCCAGATCTGCTGGGGGCCTTGCTAACTTTTTGAGACTAACCTTGAACGTGCAGTCCTCCTCTTTCAGCCTCCCAAGTACTGGAATTACAGGCGTGTGCCATGAAGCCCAGCATTTCCTCAGTTTGACATGAAAATATTTGTGTATATATAAACATTATTTTTCTTCCCTTCCCATCTAGTATAAACTATGATAACACTTAACCTTATATATCAATATGACAAAATATCAAAGAAGTATGACTCAGGCATAAGAATAAATATCACTCAAAGGTAGATAAAGGGCCCGCGCTTGGACGGCTGAGAAAGGAGGATTACACAGGTTCAAAGCCAGCCTCAGCTGGCTTAAAAGACCCTGTTCCAATTTTTAAAAAAATATAAAATTGGTCTGGGAGTGTAGCTCGGAGGTAGAAGGACCCTGGGTTCCATCCCCAGTACCACCAAAAAAAAAAAAAAAAGTGGATAAAGGGGAAATTTTTTTCTATTTTGGGGGAGAGTTGGCGTGTTTTCAGATTTTTTTTTTTGTCTTTTTTTTTTTGGACAGGGGATCAAACCCAGGGCAGTACACTTGCCAGGCAGGCTCTTTGCCACTAAGCTATATCCCAGCCCATGTTTTAAGATTTTTAAACCCATTTTGTCCTAACACCTATACAAACTTTAACATATAATATATAAGTGTAAAAATAACATATTAATTAATCATTGTAACAATATTAATATTATATGGGCTCTAGATTATGGTTGCCAACATATTTGAATGTACCTGTGTCCGTTTCATGAAATACTCAAGAAATTGAAAATTGGGACTTAATAGGTTAAGGCTGAGTGACCACTGCATCGGGTTAAGTAGCATTATCTTACTATTGTCTTTACTCAAAATTAAGTATAGTTAAAACAGGTGTCTATGGGTACCAATCTGACAAAGGATAGACTTCTGTGACTTTAGATGGTGTTAAGTTAGCTAAGCCAGAATGTTATTTCCCAGAATTTCCTTCTTTGTGTGATCCCAAGAGCGGCCACAAGAAACATTTGCATACAGTTTAGAAAACTGAAATGAAGCAGTGGCCTTACCCATGTGAAAGCAATCGGAGGACATCAGGTGCAGGTGCAGCTCATGCACTTTGACCCATCTGGTGACTCACCTGGCTGTGCGGGGCACAGGCAAACCTGCACGCCCTCCCGCTCCACATCACCTTCTCCTTGAGCTGCTCTGACTCCAACAGCACAAGAAGTTCCTGCACTAGAAGAAGCAGTCCCTTCTGCAAGCTACCTGAGTCACCAACGTTAGAGCAGGGAGAGAGACAGCAGGCTCCAGCTTGTCCTCATGGTGTTCACTTTGCCTTCTCTTGCACTTTATATCCAATTTTCTTTTCTGGACTGTCAGCCCTGTCAGCCTAGAGCAGCCTCAGGCCCCACCAGACAAGGAAGCAGCAGCCTCACAAGCACTTGGTGACCAGCTCACGCAGCTGACCATGGTCCACTCACCTTTCATTCATTCATTCATTCATTCATTCATTCATTCATTCTTTCTTTCTTTCTTTCTTCCTTTCTTTCTTTTTGCTCTGTGTGTGTGTGTGTGTGTGTGTGTGTGTGTGTGTGTGTGTTACTGAGAATTGAACCATTCTCCCTCTTGGCTATACCCCCAACCCTATTTTATCTTTTATTTTGAAACAGGGTCTCACTAAGTTGCTAAGTTGCTGAAGCTGTCCTCAAACCTGTGATCCTCCTGTCTCTGCCTCCCAAGTACTGGCATGCATCCTCATGCCCTTTTCTTACATATTGATGAATTCAGTTAGCTAAAATATTGTTTAAGATGTTTGTATTCTGTATTTATGAATAAGAATAGCTTATAATTTTCCTTTCCTATACATCTTTCTTTCATAAAAAATGAGTTGGGAGTGTTTCTCTTTTTTTTTTCTATACTATTGGAAGAGTTTGTATAAAATTGGAGCATCTATTTTTTTTTCCATTACTGGGGATGGAACCCAGGGGCATTCTACCTCCGAGCTACACCCAGCTCTATTTTTTTATCTTTTATTTTGAAACAGGGTCTCACTAAGTTGCAGAGGGCCTCACTAAGTAGCTGAGGCTGTCTGCAAACCTGGGATCCTCCTGTCTCAGCCTCCCAAATGCTGGGATTACAAGCATGCACCGCCATACCCAGCTGCTGAATATCTATTAGTCAATATTTAATTAAAGAATTTTAAATGGCAAGATTCCTTTTTTTATTTTTTATTTTTTATTTTTTTGGTGGTACTGGGGTTCCTGGAAACCCTTCTACCTCCGGACTACATTCCCAGACCCATTTTTTATATTTTTTTTATTTGGAAACAGGGTCTTCCTAGCCAGCCAGACCCATTTTTTATATTTTTTTAATTTGGAAACAGGGTCTTCCTAGCCAGCAATGCTGGCTTTGAACCCGCACAATCCTCCTGTCTCCGCCTCCCAAGCACGGGGATTACAAGCGTGCGCCACCACGTCTGGCCAAGATTCAATATTTTGACTATTGAATACTTTGAATGTTAATCATAGCATTATTTTCCTCCAGGTGTGGTGGTACATGCCTATAGTCCTAGCTACTTGGGTGACTGAGGCAGGAAGATCACTTGAGCCCGGGAGTCTGAGGCCAACATACCACACCCTATGTCAAAAGAAAAACATTATTTTCTATTTCTTGTTTAGTAGATTTATTTTTCAAAGAATTTTATATATACACAGAACAGAAGAGAATACAGAGTTTACACATACCCATACCTAGTTCCCCTGCTATGAACATCTTCTATTAGTATGGCACATTTGTTACACTTGATGAATGAATAGTAACATATTATTATTAACTAAATCCATAACTGTTTGGATTTTCTTACTTTTTACCTAAGGTACTCTTTCTGTCTCAGGATGTCACATTATTGTCATGTCTCCTTGACAGTTTTGAAAAGTGCAGGTCAGGTGGATTTGTAGGATTTTCCCCCTTTGGGGATCTGTCTGATTCTTTTCTCATGGTTTGTGTGGCCTTGTGGGTTTTTGGAAGAAAGACCACAGAGGTGAAGTGCCATTTTTATCCCATCACATCAAAGGGTACATAAGTGAACACGCTGTACCACTACAGATATTAACCCAGATGTTTGTTTTTACTCTTCATTCCATTATCTAGGGCAGTTTGAAACGACTTCTGGCTGAGATAGTGTCTGTCAAGGGTCTTACTCCACTCGGGCTGCCCTAACAGAGTATCATAAATGAGCCAGCTTATAACAGCATACATTTATTTCTCAACACTGCTGGAGCCTGGGAAGATCAAGGCGGCAGTAGCTTCAGTGTCTGACGAGAGCCAGCTTTCTGGTCCTAGCTGGGTCCTCTCATGCAGCGAGGTGCCGGCAGGCTCCCTGGGCTTTCCTTTGTGAGGGTCCTAATCGCAATCATGGAACTGCGCCCTCAACACCGAATCCCATCGCAAAGGCCTCTCCTCCTAAGGCCACCACCTGGGGAGGGCAGGATTTCAACATCTGGGCTTGGGGGAACACAAAACTTCAGATGAGCACATCAGTTTTCTTCCTTGTAAATTTAACTCTTTCCTCCTCTTGCCAGACCGTGAAGGAAGTCGTTATGTGCAGCCCACATTTAATCAAGGAATTCAGATTTATTTTCCCCTCCCTTGAAGATGGAGAATATCCGTCATTTGCTTGAAATTAATCTGCACACGTGATGTATCCTTTCTTCTCCATTGATTTAATCATTCATTTATACATTTCAAACTCATAGATATTCCCATCATATTTGAATGATGGCTGCTCCAACACTGTTCCGTCTTCAGTCAATGAGAGTTTTTTCACTTGGTTCCCATGTCCCTTCTACACACCTCCACTAATGTAGGCCTTTGTTTGGAACTTTTTTTTTTTTTTTAGCATTTCTTTACTTTCTGGCATTATAAGAAGCTCCAGGATTATCTTATGCATTTTTTTGCACATGTCCTTGAATTGGCTGTGTTTTCAAGGAGCTTGGGTTCCTTTTCATGGAGGATGATGGTAGAAACCAAAATCTGGGCATTAGATGTTTTCATTTCTCTCAGATGTCATTTCTTCTAGGCTCTTAGCTGATAGAGCAAAAAGAATGTGTTTATACTAACCTAAGTACATCTACATACGTAGGTCTAAATGAAACCATTTCTACCTATAATAAGCTATTGTCTCTAACCCATTTTCAAACAGATGATTCTAGCCACATCTCACCTTTTTTTATAAATTCCCTCTCCAACTGTGAGAAATCTGGCTTCCATAATCGGTCATCCATTTACTTAGTTGTTCAATTCCAGTATACATGGATAGAGGTGTCAGAGCCATTAACCTGGATCCCCATGGAAAACATTATTATCAACTAGGATACATGAACGAATGATATTATTCTCATTCATGGCACTTATCCATATGATATAGTCATCTGATGATACTATTGTTCCTAATACAGTATTACTATTACTACTTCTTACTTTCCATTCTCTCTTTTATATAGCTCATCCCAATCCCACTTTATTTTATTAATGTCACAAATTATATATTTATATATCGCGTGCCCATTAACACAATGTATCGCTTTTATGCATTTCCCTTTTAAATACTATAAAAGAATAAAAAGTAGAATTACGAACCTAGGTGAAGAAATTCAAAATATTATCAGAAACTACTTTAAAAATTTATACTCCAATAGACTTGAAAACCTGGAAGAAATTGATAGATTTCTAAGCACAGTTAACCTTCCTACACTCAGCCAAGAGGACATAGCAAGTCTAAACCAACCAATAACAACCAAAGAAATAGAAATGGCAATAAAAATTCTTCCACCAAAGAAAAGCCCAGGCCCAGATGGGTTCCCAGCTGAATTCTACAAAACCTTCAGTGAACAACTAATACCAATACTTCATAACATGTTCCGGGAAATTGAAAGAGATGAAACTCTTCCAAATTCCTTCTATGAGGCCAGTATCACATTAATCCCCAAACCAAATAAAGATACCTCAAGAAAGGAAAACTACAGACCAATATCCTTAATGAACATAGATGCAAAAATTCTAAACAAAATACTAGCTATACACATTCAAAACTATATCAATAGAATAATACATCATGACCAAGTCGGTTTCATCCCAGAAAAACAAGGCGGGTTCAACATACGCAAATCAATACATGTTATTCACCACATAAATAGAACCAAGAACAAAAACCACATCATCATAGCAATAGATGCTGAAAAAGCATTCGACAAAATCCAACACCCATTTATTTTAAAAACACTGCAAAAAATTGGGATAGAAGGAAAGTACTTCAACATCATCAAGGCAATATACTGCAAACCCAAAGCCAACATTATATTGAATGGGGAAAAACTGCAAGAATTTCCACTACAGTCAGGAACAAGACAAGGATGCCCACTATCACCACTCCTTTTCAATATAGTCCTTGAGACTCTTGCTGCAGCAATCAGACAAGAGAAGGAAATCAAAGGAATCCACATAGGAAGAGAGGAATTAAAATTATCCTTATTCGCAGATGACATGATCCTTTATCTGGAAGACCCAAAGAACTCAACCAAAAGACTTCTGGAGCTGATTGACAAATTCAGCAAAGTCGCAGGTTACAAAATCAACCTAAAGAAATCAGTGGCCTTTCTTTATGCCAACAACGAATCCACAATGAAAGAAACAAAAACAACAATTCCATTCACTATAACCTCAAAACCAATAAAATACCTAGGAATAAACCTAACCAAAGATGTAAAAGACCTCTACAACAAAAACTATAAAACATTAAAGAAAGAAATTGAAGAAGACCTTGGAAGATGGCAAGATCTCCCATGATCATGGATAGGCAGAATAAATATCATCAAAATGGCCATTCTGCCTAAACTGATCTATAGGTTCAATGCAATTCCCATTAAAATACCAGTGACATTCTTCAGAGACCTAGAAAAATCAATCATGAACTTCATATGGAGAAAGAAAAGACCTAGAATAGCCAAAGCAATTCTCAATAACAAGAAACACGCAGGAGGCATTACAATACCAGACTTCAAACTATACTATAGAGCAATAGTAGTAAAAACAGCATGGTACTGGCACAATAACAGATATACTGACCAGTGGATTAGAATAGAAGATACAGAAACAAACCCACACATCATCTTTAGCCAAGTAATCTTTGACAAAGGGGCCAAACACATATGCTGGAGAAAAGACAGCCTTTTCAACAAGTGGTGCTGGGAGAACTGGCTAACCATTTGTAAAAAGATGAATCTAAACCCCTATATCTCACCAAACACAGGAATCAAGTCAAGATGGATCAAAGACTTAGAAATTAGACCTGAGACTGTGAAGTTAGTAGAGGAAAGCATAGGTTCAACACTACAACATATTGGCACAGGCAGTAACTTTCTCAACAAAACCTCCAAAGCTCAGGAAATTAAAGCAAGAATAAACAAGTGGGATAACATCAAACTAAAAAGTTTCTTCTCATCAAAGGAAACTATCAATAACCTAAAGAGGAAGCCTACAGAATGGGAAAGGATCTTTACCAGCCACCATTCTGATAGGGGGCTAATATCCAGAGTATACAAAGAGCTCAAAAGACTCTACACTAGCAAAACAAACAACCCAATCAAGAAATGGGCAAATGAACTAAATAGACACTTCACAAAAGAAGAGACACAAAGGGCTAATAGATACATGAAAAGATGTTCTTCATCACTGGCCATCAGGGCGATGCAAATAAAAACTACACTGAGATTCCATCTACCCCCAGTCAGAGTGGCAAGCATAAAGAAATCAAACAACAACAAATGCTGGCGAGGATGTGGGGAAAAAGGAACTCTTTTACACTGTTGGTGGGAATGCAAACTATTTCAGCCACTATGGAGATCTGTGTGGAGATTCCTAAGAAAGGTGGGAATAGATCCACTATATGATCCAGCTCTACCACTCCTGGGTATCTTTCCAAAGGGGTTGAATTCAGAGAAAGACAGCAACATATGCATACCTATGTTCATAGCAGCACAATTTGTAATAGCCAAAATATGGAACCAACCCAGATCTCCATCAACAGATGAATGGATAGCAAAACTTTGGGAAATACACACAATGGAATTCTATTCAGCCATAAAGAAGAACAAAATTATACCATTTGCAAGAAGATGGAAAGCCCTGGAGAACATTATGTTAAGTGAGATCAGCCAAGCACAGAAGGAGAAGGTACATATGTTTCCTCTAATATGCCCAAACTAGTAAACACAAAGGATACCAGTGGGACTCCAGGTATTGAAGGGGAAATACTAGCTAAGTTTGGATGGTAAGATAGGAGAGGAGAAAGGCCGATCTTGATTAATGAGGGTCTACACCTGAACATGTGTAAAATTATGAATAAGACATGGTTAACCTGGACAACCATTGGTGGGAGGGGGGAAGAGAAAATGGGAGCGGGGGGGAGAGGGCACCAAATATAGTTTAAATGTATACTATTTATGTTCAATAAAAAAAAATTGTTAAAATAAATAAATAAATAAATAAAAAGAATTACGAACCTAGATTATAATGCTGTCTTGTGTTCTTTGTGTTTGTCCATGTATTTATCTTTACTGAAAAACTTTTATATTTTCCTATTTTAAATTAATTTTTGATATCTTTTCATTATGATTTGAAGGACTTCCCTTAGTATTTCTTGAAGTACAAATGATCTCCTTTGGCGCTTTTGTTATAATTCTCTATCTATCTATCTCTCTCTCCCTCTCTCTCTCCTACCTTCTCTCTTCTTTTGGTGCAAGCAACTGAACCCGGGATCATTCTATCTCTGAGCTACACCCTAACCCTTTTTATTTTTTATTTTGAAACAGGATTTCACTAAGTTTCTGAGGGTCTTGCCAAGTTTCTGAAGCAGGCCTCTAACCTTCAATCCATCCAGCCTCCCAAGTACTGGGATTATAGACATGTGCTACCACTACACCTAGATAAAACAGTATTTTAAAGTCTGTGTCTAGTAAATTTGATGCCTATGCTTCTTCAGTGATTTTGGGGGGGGATGATGTATTTTGTTCCCTGAACGCCTATGTTTTCTTGTTTCTTGTTTCTTTGTTTCTTTTGTAAAAAACTGAGCATTTTGGGGGAAAAATGGTTGCCTTTTCCAGTCATTGAAGACTGGCTCTGTACAGTGAAAGAGTTTCACTAATCATCCCAGCATAAAAGCTTCAGATCTTCTCAGGACTGTCCTGGGGATGCCTCTTCCCTGGGCCTGTGTGTGTGTCCACATGTATGCTTTATTTATTATTGAGAATTAATGTCTTAATTTCCATAAAAATCTTATCATTGCTTATTTTTAAGTCCTTGGTCACTGTGTGATATTCCCCAACCTGTAATCCTTTGCTCTAAGTGTTTGTGGGTTGTAACCTTCACAATTTTTGTGTGAGTGTGTGTGGTGCTGGGGTTCCTGGAAGCCCTTCTACCTCCAGGCTACAGTCCCAGACCTATTTTATGCTTTTTTTCTTTTTCTTTAAAACAGGATCTCTTAAGCCAGCGCGGCTGGCTTCGAACCTGCGCTATCCTCCTGTCTTCGCCTCCCAAGCATGGGGATTACAAGCATATGCCACCACGCCCAGCAACCTTTGGCAATTTTTATGAGCCATTTCCACCACTTCATGTGGCTTCCTCTGATAGTAGCTGTTGACCATTTTAGCTCCAAATTAGGCAACACAGAGACCAAGACAGCAGCCCTCAGAAAGTTTAGAACATTGCAAGTAAGGTCCATTCTACTACCTCCAATTTGCAGAACAGAACTGGGTCCAGAGCACTGTGTTTCCCAAATTCCATGGGACCATGCCATAGGGGAGAGGAGGAGTGGGGGCAGAGCAAAGGACTATGAAATTTCCTGCTGTTTGGATGTAGTTTTTTCTTGACTGGACATTCGGTTGGTTGCTGTAGATCTTGACTGATTTCCAGAGCACTCAGAAAGTTTGGGCAGTCTCTCATTTATTTAATATCTCCATAAGAAGCAAGCTCATGGTCCACCAGCTTGCTGAGATTGCTCCCCTTCTCGCTATCTTACTCTCCTGATGCCCCACAGTCTTCCTCAGCAACTCATCATATTTACTCTGAGTACTTCTAACCATTTGTAGTTCTAGCAGCCTCAGCTCCAGGTAAGCTGATCTTGGCTCTTTTTCTCCATATTCGCGTCTCTCTAGATTTAGGAGTGACAGTTTTTGTCTTGCAACCACAGTTCCCTGGTACGTCCAAGAAAAGCTGTTGAATTTTCAGTTTCTTCTGCTTTTTTCTTGTAAAGATGGGGATGATAATTTCCAAATGCTTTCTCTGTCATAACTTCAGTCCTAATAAGTTGTATTTTTCTGGTTGCTTATCCATTTTATCTATGTTTTTATTGGCATACATCTAACTTCCAGTTCTTGATTTCACAAGAGCATTCCCCTGAATAGGAAGCAAGATAAAGACCGATTGCCTTGTTGACCTTTTCTAAAATGTGAAAGTTGTTTTATTTTTGTTTTGCTTTTGTTGTTGTTGTTGTTGTTCACATTTAACTCTAAATATAACACATTGGGGCCCAGGTGTAATGCAGGAACTTTTAATTAGATCTCACCTCTTAACTAAGTACAATCTTTATCTACTCGGCAGAACAGGTAGAAAATTTTCCAGTTATCCAGGAATTGCAGAATGAAGGCTTGCTTTTGGTGCTCCTGTTCCTCCTAGAGTTCCACATTTCATTTTATTGTAATACTCCATGTATTTCTTAATTTTGTGCCAGCTCTTCATTGCATTTTAAAAAGACACTTTTCCAATATGATATATATGTCTGTGTATATGTATCTTAATTTATATGCAAGTGATCTATTTTTTCAGTTGAAAGAGTATGGTAGATTGCAATGTGAGCACACATTTCTCTCATCCCTATATGCACCCCTATGTCAGTCTTTCATCACTGTGACAGAAATACATTTTAAAAAAACTTAAAGCAGAAAAATAATTGTTTTGGCTCATGATCACAAGCTGTGGTTGGCTGGCTCCACTGCTGTGGGGCTGAATTGAGGCAGAGCATCATGATGGAAGGGTGTGACAGAGGAAAGCTGTTCAGCTCCTGGCACCTGAGAAGTGGATAAAGAGAGAAGGGAGCAGATGGGGCCAAGGTATAGTCCTCAAAGGCATGTCCCCAGTGGCCTGCTGCCTACAACCATGTCCTGCCTGCCTACCATTTTCAATACCTCCCAGTCGTCCATTCAAATAATGAATCCACCAAATGGATTAATCCATTCATGAGATACATGCTCTCATGATCCAATACTTTCCTAAAAGCTCTACCTCCAAACAATGCAGCACTGGGGACCAAACCTGAAAAACATGAGACCTTTTTGTAATACCAGTACTTGGAAGGTCGAGGCAGGAGGATCACAGGTCTGAGGCTAACACAGAGTAACTTAGTGAGGCCCTATTTCAAAATACAAAATTAAAAAGACTGGGCATGATGATGCATGCCTGTTATCCTAGTACTTGGGAGGTTGAGACAGGAAGATCACAGGTTTGAGACCAGCTTCACCAATTTACTGATAGCCTAAGCAATTTAGCAAGACTCTGTTTCAAAATTTAAAAAAGAATAAGATAAAAAGGGCTGGGAGTAACTTGGAGGTAGAATGCATCTAAGTTTGGAATGCTCCTGGGTTCAATCCCCAGTAACACACACACACACACACACACACACACACACACACACACACACACACAGATTAAAGATGACTTTGGAGAACATTCTATATCCAAACTGTCATACCCAATTTTTCTGCATTTTGATTCTAGGCTTGGCCACATGATCTCCTTTAACAAATGAGATATTAGCAAATGTGATAAAGGCAGATTTTAATAGTACTGGTATATTGGAGGTTGCCCTTTCTTGTGGTTGGAATCCCTGTTACTTGGGTTAACTAATACAGTCACTCACAGTATGAAGTTCTGTTAAACATGGCTTAAATTTTCTCCATGACATAAAAGCAAAATTGTCTGTTGGAAATGAGTAAGGTGAGTGACGGGTTCAGCCCGTCAGCGGTGGGGCTGAGAGCAAAAGTTGAGTGCCGACAGCCCCGAACAACAGCAACACACGGAGCCGGGAGACGTGTCAAGCAGGATCTCATTTATTTCTCTCAGGCAACCCAATTTAAAGCAAAAAAAAAAAAGAAAAAAAAACCCGCAAGGGGGATTTCCAACAGGAAACTATTCTAACCTATCAAGCTAAAGGTCACTCTTGCATGTGCAAAGCACATAACTTGCAGCCAATGCATGAGGGGTTCATGAGCACAGAAGCATTATTTGAGCCAATAAGGCTCAACATTACCAAATTGGGCTAGTGGGGGCAAGGAGAGTAGTTATACCCACCAGATCCGCTCGGCGCTACATGTTGCAGATTCATTCATCGGAAGTTCAGGTGGTTCTGCAGACCTGCGCTCGACGCTACGTGTAGCTTATTCATTGGAAGTTCTGTCAGGCAGTTGTACAGATGCCAATGTGCTTGGCACTACATGTAGCTAATTCATCGGAAATTCTGTCAGGCAGTTAAGCAGACCCCAACAGGTGAGGTTTAGATAGGGAGTTTGGGGAAAGTAATGAAACATTTGATATTTACCACAGAAGCAAATCATGAACAATAAGTAAAAAGTCAAAGAATGCTAATATCCTGGGTAGACCTCGGCCAGCTGCTGGGGCAAGGTGGCGGAGCAGCACGGCCTGTGGCCAATGGCACTGGGCAGGCTCATCTGTCTAGTTGGGGTAAGGAGTGGAGCTGAGCTCAGTTCCCTCAAAATTATAACAGCAAGAAAAACTCTAGACAAAGAAGTCTAACAAGGCCAGTGATTTCAACAACATAGCAAATTGGCTAACACCAAGTGAATTAGTGAGCCCTGGATCCCCAAGTGTCACCAGATAGGAAATAAGAAGCCACCAATTAGAAAAGAAAATGAAGAGAAAAAACGGCAAGAGCAAAGAAAACCGGGAAACAAAATGAGATGGTCCTGTTGAAAATGTCAGCAAGGATGAGGCTTCATCATCGATGAAAGAAAGCTAATAAGCACAAGTGGGTACCACTCCAGACAGCCAGGAAACACCTGGGTCCTGGAACAGCTCAAGATGTCAAGCAAAAGCCAATAGACTTTGGCTGACTTCTATCACCATTGACAAAATAATAAAACCGATACGTGGGGTAGGAGGCACGATAAAGAAAAGAGAGATGATCAGGATGAAGTGTCCAGTGTGAGAAGCGAGAGTGGTGCATCTGAGGTTCCTTTAGAGGCCGAGGCCTGTGCAGAAGACGAGGGAGAGGAAATCCTCAATGGAACTTTGATTATTTGAATGGTTACCGAGAACATGGTTAGAGGACTGACCTGCCTCTTCAGTCAGAACTTAATACCAGTTTGATAAATTACTATGATAATGGTACTGCTTAGGGAGTATATTAAATGTCAAATCTGATGCAAACACTGAAGAAAAGAGCCTTTGTATGGTCAGAAAGGGCCTGGCATGTGGCTATCAACTTCATGCCATTATTTCTGTCTTTTTTGTAACTTTTCCTGCCACATTCCTTCTGAGATTTGACCACGGACATGCAGCCCTGTGTTAGGACAGCTTCCAATGTGCTCATACAGGTGAAGGAGGGGCAGAGCTGCCTCAGTGTCGACACACATTCTGATCATGCAGTGTCGAATCCAGAGCTTCTGAGTGAATGTTACTTCCGTTTAAAAAAATTTGAAATGCGACTTCTCCAAAGGAAGATGGATGCACAAGGCCTCTGGCCTGTATCACTGGCTGCTGGATTTCATCTTGGGCAGGCTCTCACCACCAACCTCAGTCTCATTCTAGAAGCACTGAAGGATAGCACAGAAGTCAAAGGGGTAGATGAGAAAATGAGAAAAAAGGTAGAACCTGAAAATTGGCCAATCCCAGGCACTCCTCCAGGAGCTGTGCCACAAAGCGACTTTTCTCAATGGATTGATTGTGCAGAGTTCATACCAGGCCAAACCTCTGGCTCACAGACAGTTGGGCTGAGGAACCTACTGGTGCTCTTGGATGGCATTTGATTGGAATATGCAGAGGAATTAGTGACTCATGGAAATGCCATCATAAACACTGGAACAAATCACACTACAGAAATGAAAGCGACCAGATTGTCTTCCTTGTCTGCCCCCAGCCCTCCGAGAGGAGGGGGCAGCACCACAGTGGAGTTGCCACCTGTGTGATGATGTGAGGCCGACTAGAGGTCCACTGCTGTAAAGGAGCTGCCCATTTCCGTGTGATTGGACTTGACTGCAGAGGCTACTTTCATTCATAGCGGGAAAGTTAATTGTTACCATTGTAAAAATACTACAAGATTCTGTCTTTTGTTTCCAGACATATGTACATGTGTCTAGGTCAATAAAACAGAAAAAGAGAAAATTGAGTAACACTGCCCAGACTGTTAGGTCCTTGGCTATAAAATTTTCCCTTTACTATAGTGTACATTACCTAACTCACATGTTAGGATGTTGTACGTGGACTATAAGATTTGTTAGTGTGGATACTTAAGGGATAAGAAATTTAAGAAAAATGGGGAGTGTCTCTGAGCAGAAAGAAACCCTCAGGACACACTGAGTATCTCGCCCATACACACATGCCTGTGCTGGGCATTGTGCTGGGAGCTAAGCAATATCAAATGAAACACAGGCTCTGCCCTCCCCTCTGTCTCCCCACCAGAGGAGAGACAGGCTACTCATCATAACAAGAACCAGACTCCAAGGAGGAAAAGGGAAGGAGCTGAAGTGACCAGCTGCAGTCCAGTAGGATGTAATTTAGCAGTTCTTTCAGCACAAAGACGAGCTAAAATGTTCAGGGGCCAAGCTCATCACACTCTCCAATGATTCAGAGCAAAGCTCAAAACCAGAGGGGAGATACGCCAGTCTCACAGCAGAGGGCATGGCAGTGATGCCATATTGCCAGCAGCAGCAGCAGCAGCAGCAGCAGCAGCAGCAGCAGCAGCAGCAGCAGCAGAGAGTTCACCATGCCCGCGAGAGCTCCAGCTTAGCGTGCACTACAGTCATAAGTGAAATTGCAGCCCCTATGGGAGAAATCCCAGCATTGTACCCTCAGGGACTCAGCCAGCTTTGATAAACTTCCTGGGTCTGACATCTAGCAGTTCAACACAGTGCAGGAGTAGGGGTGGCAGAAATTACTACACCCTAGTCGCAGTTCCCTGAAAGAAAGAGCCTAGCCTGGTGCCCTCAGGGTCTGGTGCAGCTACAATTAACTCGCTGGTTTTGAGACTATGAGATACAACTCAGGGAAGGAGCAGTGATGGTGGAGATTACCATACCCCCCAGAGATCCAGAGCACAATAAGTGAAGTCATGGTGAACCAGAGAAGAATCCAGAGAAGGTGGGAGTGGGCTCGGCTATTGATCATATCAGAAGCTCAGACAGAGTCAGACTCAGATCAGTGGAAAGTGTGGGGGGAGTCTTATGCTTAACTCTAAACCCAATAAGTTGGATTGCTGGGAATACAACAGACATCCCAATTGTGGTGAACAGGGAGAAGTCAGATTAGTCAAGCCTAGCTGTGGAGAACTGAGACTCCTACATTGAGTTTGGTCTCCAAGGCATATGCTACCAACAGAGGCAGGGAGAGACCTAGACTCCAAATCTGTGGAACGTGTGGAGGGTGACCTTCACTCATTATTAAATCCAACCCCACTGATATCGACCATCTTCATAGACTGAGAAAACTCAGAGAATCAGATTCACAAAGGGAGAGGTGCTGGCAGCACTTGGAATTTACACACAGAGAGACTGCTGAATTTATTTGTAGAGTTGCATCAATTTGCTGTTGGGATTGTTTGGGTTTTTTTGTTTTTTATGTGTGTGTATACTTGATTTTTTTATTTGTTTTTTTTTTTGGAGGAAGTTTGTGGGGATTTTTGAGTGTGTTTTTTTTTGTTTTGCTTTGTTTTTATAATTTTTATTTTGCTTTATTTAGTTTTGTTGTTTCTAACCCTCATATCAAATCTTCTCCCAAGCTTCTTCCCTTGTACAAATCTACTCTCTCCTCTCTATCCCTCTTCTATCTTTTCTCTTCTTTTTATCGCTCCCATGTATTATATTAAATCCAATTCATATTACTATACCAGAAACTCTTCATTGGTTACTAGAATTCTACTACATTGGTACTATCTCTAATCTCTAGTATATATGACCTTAACAAACTCATATACTCATACTATTCGACCCTATCTGAGACCTTACCCTATTCTTCCATTTACTCCTTCACTTCCCTCCTTATTCAACCTTCACTGTTCAATACAACTTGCCCTTGAATATACCAGCTGACACCTAGAGAGTGAGAGAAATCTACCAGCAGCAGGTACAAACTTCTGAAATCATGGGAAGGAGGAACAACAACAGTGCAATGAGCTCTCACAACCCCACAATAACACAACATGATAACACAGAAATGCAGAGATCTCCAGAAGATCAAATCAGGATTGTAACTGTAGAAATAACTGAGGATTTTAGAAAAGAATTTAGAGAGAGTCTGAAAGAAATAAAGGATGCAATCATTGAAGTAAAGGCATCAATTCAAACTATAAAAAATTGATTAGACCACATGGAGAATAGAATCTCGCTCCTAGAAGATGATCACTCCAAAAATCAACACATAGTTTATAACATAGAAAAAATAATTCATCAACAGGAATTGGACATTGAAGAAATATGGGCCTATTTTAAGAGAGCTAACCTAAAAATTATCAGAATAGAGGAGGGAAAAGAAGGTGAAACCAAAGAGATCAACAATCTCTTTAAAGAAGTAATAGCAGAAAATTTCCCAAACATAGAACAAGAGGTCAA
Source organism: Muscardinus avellanarius (assembly GCF_963383645.1). Classification (NCBI taxonomy): domain Eukaryota; kingdom Metazoa; phylum Chordata; class Mammalia; order Rodentia; family Gliridae; genus Muscardinus; species Muscardinus avellanarius. The sequence goes on along the minus strand of NC_137797.1, from coordinate 22,829,621 downwards.
TACACAGGTTCAGGAAATGTATAGGACTCCCTTTAGACAAGATCTGAGAAAAGGTTCCCCATATCACTTAATACTCAAAATGATCAATGTAGAAGCCAAGGAGAGAATCTTAAAGGCAACAAAAACAAAAGGCCAAGTGACATTCAGAGGCAAACCTATAGAATCACCCCAGACTTCCCAAACCAATTCATGAAAGGCAGAAGGGCCTGGAGTAACATATTCCAAACTCTGAAAGAAAACAACTTCCAGCCAAAAATTTTCTACCCAGCAAAACTATCTTTCAGATTAGATGGGGAAATAAGAAGCTTCCATGACAAATAGAAGCTGAAGGAATTTGTGTCTTCAAAACCAGCACTAGAGGAAATACTCAAAGAGATTAACTACAAAGAAGAAATAAGTAATACATGCCAGAAACAGAGAAACAAGAATTTCCATCCAGCAGACAACTAAGCAAAAAAGAACAAAGAGTATTTCGAACTGAAATAAAATCCTAATATGTTAGGAATTAAAAATCATCTCTCAATAATCACACTGAATGTAAATGGCCTCAATTCCCCAATGAAAAGACATAAATTGGCAAAATGGATTAAAAACAGAAAACATCTAACTGCTGCTTGCAAGAAACACACCTTACAAGTAAAGATAGTAACAGACTTAAGGTAAAAGGCTGGAGCAAGGTAATTCATGCCAATGGAACTCAAAGACAAGCAGGAGTAGCAACTATGAGAAAATCATCAAATAAATAACCTAATGACACACCTCAAAGCCCTTGAAAAACAGGGACAATCTCACCCCAACACCAGTCGAAGACAGGAAATTATTCAAATCAGAGAAGAAATTAACAAAAGAAAGAATTTTTAAAAAATACAGAAAAACAACAAAACCAAAAGCTGGTTTCTAAAAAACAATTAACGAGCCGGGCGTGGTGGCGCACGCTTGTAATCCCAGCATTCGGGAGGCTGAGACCTGGAGGATCGCGGTTCGCGGACAGCCTCAGCTACTTAGTGAGGCCCTCTGCAACTCAGTGAGACCCGGTTTCAAAATAAAGAATAAAAAATAGGGCAGGGGGTGTAGCCCGGAGGTCAAATGCCCCTGGGTTCCATCCCCAGACCCGCAAAAAAAATAAATAAATAAATAAAAATAAAAAACAATTAACAAGATAGAAAACCACTAAACAAACCTGACTAAAAAAAAGAATCAACACAAATTTTGAAGATGAGAAATGAAAACGGAGATATTACTACTGAGATGGTGTAGAAATCCAGAGGATTATCAGAAACTACTTTGAAAAACTATAACAAAATGGAAAATATCGAGGAAATTGACAACTTTCTAGATCAATACAACCTTCCTAAACTGAGTCAAGAAGATATAGAACACTTAAACCAACCAATAGCAATCCAAGAGATTGAAACAGCAATAAAGAGACTACCATCAAAGAAAATCCCAGGTAGCACGCCAGACCCCTGGAGAAACCGGGCCCAGTAAGACGCTGGGTTCTGGGCGGGGTTCACGCGTGGGGCACGCCAGATGGGGCCCAGGTCGCGGGACTCTGGGCCCCAGGCCGAACTGCGAGTAGCATGCCAGACCCCTGGAGAAACTGGGCCCAGTAAGAAGCTGGGTTCTGGGCAGGGGTCGCGCGCGAGGCACGCCAGATGGGGCCCGGGTCGCGGGACTCTGGGCCCCAGGCCGAACTGCGCGTAGCACGCCAGACCCCTGGAGAAACCAGGCCCAGTAAGATGCTGGGTTCTGGGCGGGGGTCGCGCGCAGGGCACGCCAGCTGGGGCCCGGGTCGCGGGACTCTGGGCCCCAGGCCGAACTGCGCGTAGCACGCCAGACCCCTGGAGAAACCGGGCCCAGAACAGAAAAAGATAAAGAAAAATATCAGAGAGGAGGTAAGAAAGCCGTTATGGATGCCAGGACACTGGAGATGCAGACAAAACTTATCTAAATGCACTGGAACTTATGGAAAAATTCGCCGTGAAAGAGGACTGCTATTTCTCTATATTGTTAAGAATCTCAGACATCACATATAAGGAGAGAGTTTAGCGGAGACCAAGGAGAAATGCGGTGTTGAAAGAGTTCTCCGTGATGGTGGTGGAGACTTGTATTCAGGAGAAGCAGAAACCGGATCTTACCAACTTTATTTTTTTGGAGAAATTACACCAAATGTCGAATGCTACCATCACGCATGCTTAGGAACACTGGACAACATTCAGAGTGGAAAAAGAGCCTGGGAAGGATTTGAAACGGTGGAGGCAGTGGCAATGCCAGTGGCCAATACTCAGGGGAAGCAGAGATCTGATACATTACACCTGGAACCTTTGAAATAATAACCACAGAGACAGTGATCGGAACCTGCTGAGGGGTTAGGCGGGCGCCGGGGCCAGTGGCTGACATCGGAGCTTGCTGTGAGGCAAGGCCACTACTGAGGCCTCTGTGGCCGGGATTGGAACCTGTAGAGGGGTTAGACCGATGCTGGGGCCAGCGAGGCCGGCATTGGATCCTGCTGTGAGGCAAGGCTTGTGCTAGGGCCTCCGAGGCCAGGATAAGAGCCTGCCGAGGGGTTAGGCCGGTGCTGGGGCCAGCAAGGCCGGCATCGGAGCCTGCCGTGAGGCAAGGCCGGTCCTGGGGCCTCCAAGGCCAGGATAAGAGCCTGCCAAGGGGTTAGGCCAGTGCTGGGACCAGCGAGGCCGGCATCGGAGCCTGCCGTGAGGCAAGGCCGGTACTGGGGCCTCCGAGGCCAGGATAAGAGCCTGCTGAGGGGTTAGGCCGGTGCTGGGGCCAGCGAGGCCGGCATTGGAGCCTGCCGTGAGGCATGACCATTGCTGGGGTCTCCGAGGCCGGGATCGGAGCCTGCCGAGGGGTTAGGCCGGTGCTGGGGCCAGTGAGGCCGGCTTCGGAGCCTGCCGTGAGGCAAGGCCGGTACTGGGGCCCCCGAGGCCAGGATAAGAGCCTGCTGAGGGGTTAGGAAGGTGCTGGGGCCAGCGAGGCCGGCATCGGAGCTTGCCGTGAAGCAAGGCCGGTACTGGGGCCTCCTAGGCCGGGATGGGAGCCTGCTGAGGGGTTAGGCCGGTGCTGGAGCCAGTGAGGCCGGCATCGCAGCCTTCTGTGAGGCATGGCCGGTGCTGGGACCTCCGAGGCCAGTATCGGAGCCGGCCGAGGGGTTAGGCCAGTGCTGGGGCCAGTGAGGCTGGCACCGGAGCCTGCCATGAGGCAAGGCCGGTACTGGGGCCTCCGAGCCCGGGATTGGAGCCTGCCGAGGGGTGAGGCCGATGCTGGGGCCAGCAAGGCCGGCATTGGAGCCTGCCGTGAGGCAAGGCCGGTGCTGAGGCCTCCGAGGCCAGGATTGGAGCCTGTCTTGAGGCAAGGCCGGTACTGGGGCCTCCGAGGTCAGGATAAGAGCCTGCCGAGGGATTAGGCCGGTGCTGGGGCCAGTGAGGCCGGCATTGGAGCCTGCCGTGAGGCAAGGCCGGTGCTGAGGCCTCCGAGGCCAGGATTGGAGCCTGTCTTGAGGCAAGGCTGGTACTGGGGCCTCCAAGGTCAGGATAAGAGCCTGCCGAGGGATTAGGCTGGTGCTGGGGCCAGTGAGGCCGGCATTGGAGCCTGCCATGAGGCAAGGCCGGTACTGGGACATCCGAGGCCGGGATAAGAGCCTGTCGAGGGGTTAGGCCGGTGCTGGGGCCAGCGAGGCCGGCATCGGAGCCTGCCGTGAGGCAAGGCCAGTACTGGGGCTTCCGAGGCCAGGATAACAACCTGCCGAAGGGCTAGACCGGTGCTGGGGCCAGCAAGGCCAGCATCGGAGCCTGCCTTGAGGCAAGGCCAGCATCAGAGCCTGCCGTGAGACATGGCCAGTGCTGGGGCCTCCTAACCCAGGAACGGAACCTGCCGAGGGGTTAGGCCGGTGCTGGGGCCAACGAAGCTGGCATTGGAGCCTGCCATGAGGCTAGGCCGGTGCTGGGGCCTCCGAGGCCGGGATTGGAATCCTGCCAAGGGGTTAGACCGGTGCAGGGGCCAATGGCCAGCATCGGAGCCTGGCGTGAGGCAAGTTCACTCCTGCGGACTCCAAGGCCGGGATCGGAGCCTGCCGAGGGGTTAGACCGGTGCAGGGGCCAGCGAGACCAGAACTGGGGCCTCCCATGAGGCAAGGCCGCTGCTTGAGCCAGCGAGGTCTGGATCAGTCCACTGAGTAGCCAGACCACTACTGGGACCATCAAGAGTGGGATCGGTACTTGCAACGCAGCATGCACAGAGAAATATCGCAGAAAATATAAAACAGATGCTTCTCTTAATCAGCAATAACTAGGAGGAAAAGGGCAACAGGAAGAGGTTGAGCTATAGAAAGGGCCCTATAGTGAAGCAACTAATGTGACCAATCAGAGGGTATGTAATACTGGAGGACAGAGCCTCTTTAAAACGCAGGAGGTACAAAAACAAATGTATCAAAGTAAATCACCAAAGAGGCATGGGATGGAGGGATGGGGAGGGAATTGGATGGGGGCTGGAGGAGGGCTAATTGGATGATGTGTGCTTGTATATCCTCTCAAGTCTTGTACTCCAATGTGATTGATATATGACTACAATGCACCGATTTAAAAAATAAATTAATAAAAAAAAGAAAAAAAGAAAATCCCAGGACCAGATGGTTTCCCAAGTGAACTCTATAAAACCTTTATAGAAGTGATAATACTAATACTCCTCAATCTATTTAGTGAGATAGAAAAAAAACAGGACTCTCCCAAGTACATTCTATGAAACCAAAATCACATTAATACCAAAACCAAATAAAAACAGTTCAAGGAAGGAGAACTACAGGCCTATATCTTTGATGAGTTTGGATGCAAAACTGCTAAACAAAATACTAGCAACACGTATTCAAAAACACATAAAGAAAATCATACATCATGACCATGTAGGGTTCATCCCAGGGATGCAAGCCTGGTTCAACATACGAAAATCAATCCATGTAATTCATCATATAAACAGAACCAAAGACAAAAATCACATGATCATTTTAATAGATGCTGAAAAAGCATTTGATAAAGTCCAACATCCATTTATGATAAAAAGCACTGCAGAGAAGCAGAATAGAAGGAACACACCTCATAATCATAAAGGCAATCTATAATAAGCCCACAGCCAATATCATATTAAATGGGGAAAAACTTCAAGCTTCAAGAATTCCCCCTAAAAACAGGAACAAGACAAGGATGTCCATTATCACCACTTCTCTTCAATATAGTACTTGAGACTCTAGTCAGAACAATAAGGCAAGAAAAGGAAATCAAAGGAGTCAAATAGGGAAAGAACTCAAATTTTCACTATTTGCAGATGACATGATACTATATTTATAAAACCCAACAAATTCAATGAAAAGGCTTATAGAACTGATCAACAAATTTAGCAAAGTGTCTGGATACAAGATCAATCTTAAAAATTAGAAGCTTTTCTGTACACCAACCATAAATTCACTGAAAAAGAAATTCAGAAAACACTTCCACTCAGGATCTCCCACAAAAAAAATAAAATAAAAATCTTAGTAATAAACTTAACCAAGGAGGTTAAATATCTCTACAAAGAAAATAAAACACTGAAAAAGAAATCGATGAAGATCTTGGAAGATAGAAAGATCTGCCCTGTTCATGGATAGGCAGAATAAATATCATTAAAATGGCCATCCTTTCAAAAGTGATATACAGATTTAACTCAATGCCTATTAAATTACCAAGATCATTCCTCACAGACTTAGAAAAATCAGTCCTTAAGTTCATTTCGAACAACAAAAAGTGCAGAATAGCCAAAGTAGGAGCCGGGCGTGGTGGCGCATGCTTGTAATCCCAGCATTCGGGAGGCTGAGATGGGAGGATCATGGTTCGCAGACAGCCTCAGCTACTTAGTGAGGCCTTCTGCAACTTAGTGAGACCTTGTTTCAAAATAAAGAATAAAAAAAAAAAAAAAACAGGGCTGTGGGTGTAGCTCGGAGGTCAAATGCCCCTGAGTTCCATCCCCAAACTCGCAAAAAAAAAAAAAAAAAAAAAAAAAAGAATAGCCAAGTAGTGCTAATCAACTAAAACCACGCAGGAAGAATTACAATACCTGACTTTAAAGTATACTACAAAGCTACTACAAAGCCATTGTAATTAAAAACAGCATGGTACTGGCACAAAAACAGATACATAGACCAATGGAGCAGAATAGAAGACCCAGAAACAAGTTCACACACTTTCAGCCAATTGATTTTTTGACAAAGGGGCCAAAAACATACATTGGAAAAAAGATAGACTGTTCAACAAATGGTGTTGGCAAAACTGGTTAACCATATGCATAAAATTGGAAATTAATCCCAATTTCTCACCCTGCACAAAAGTCAATTCAAGATGGATCAAAGACTTGGAAATCAAACCAGACCTTGAGACTCCTTGAAGAGGACATAGGTCCAACACTGCAACACATAGGCACAGATAAACACTTTCTCAACAAGACCCCAAAGGCACAACAAATTAAAAGGTGAATCAATACGTGGTATTACATGAAACTGAAGAGCTTCTGTTCAGCAAAGGAAACTGTCAAGAACCTCAATCGAGAGCCAACCAAATGGGAGATTTTCACCATCTACTCCTCCGATAGAGGACTAATATCTAGAATATACAGAGAACTCAAGAAACTCAACACTAAGAAAACATATAATCCAATCAAAAAATGGGCAAGCGAACTAAATAGACACTTCATGAAAGAAGAAATTCAAATGGCCAATAAATGCATGAAAAAAATGCTTAGCATCATTGGTAATCAGAGAGATGCAAATCAAACTACCCTGAGATTTCACCTAACTCCAACTAGAATGGCAATCATTCAAAACACAAACAACAGATGCTGGCGAGGATGTGGAGAAGTGGGAACTCTAAGACATTGTTGGTGGGATTGCAAATTAGTGCAGGCACTTTGGAAAACAGTATGGAGAATTCTCAGAAGAATGGGAACAAATATACCATTCGATCCAGCAATACCACTTCTGGGTATCTACCCAAAAGAAAGGAAACCAAACTACCAAACTAATGCATGTGTAGCTATGTTCATAGCTGTACAATTCACCATAGCCAAACTATGGAACCAGCCAAGATGTCCATCAACAGATGAATGGATTACAAAACTGTGGGATATGTACACAATGGAATTTTACTCAGCCATTAAAAAAAAAAACACAATTGCAGCATATACAGGGAAATGGATGGATCTTGAGGACATTATGCAAAGTGAGATTAGTCAGTCACAAAAAGTAAGGAATTGATGATCTCCCTAATATGTGAAAGCTAAGGTGAAAGGGATCATAGTAGGAACTCCAGGTGAAAAGGGGGATCCTACAGAGAAGCAAATAAGGCGACCTAACTGTGGGGATGGGAGGGGGAAGAAGAAAACTCTTAAAAGCACACGATGTACTTATTCATATCATAGTCAACCACTAAGCCAAGCAAGAGAGGGAAGGATGGGGAGGGAGAGGGATGGGGACTGGTTGGGGGCTGGCTGGACGATGTGTGCACTTATGTCTACACAAGTTTTTTGCTTAATTATGATGTATAAATACAATGCACCAATAAAAAAATTTTAATGGGTATTTTTTCCATTAATATTCAGAATGTATTTTTGATACATCAGTATGAGAGATTTCTTTTGCTTTTATTAGAAAGCACTGCTGATGGACAGCCGTACAGACATCTCTGTTCCCTTTTCCCCAATCCTCTGCTTCTAATCCCAGCAAGCAGCTTGGACAAGTATTCTAAAATCTGAAGGAATGTGACATTTGTTTGTTTGTTTGTTTGTTTGTTTGTTTGTTTGTTTGTTTTGTGATACTAGGGATTGAACCCAGAGACATTCTACTTCTGAGTCACACCCCTAGCCCTATTTTTTATTCTTTATTTGGAAACAGGGTCTCACTAAGTTGCAAAGGGCCTCACTAAGTAGCTGAGGCTGTCTGCAAACCCATAGTCCTCCTGTCTCAGCCTCCCAAGTACTGGGATTACAAGTGTGCGCCACCATGCCTGGCCCAAGATGACATTTTTAACCAGTTTATGAACAATCATTGGTAAAATGGATAATATACAAAGTCCTTTTCCACATAGCAGCTAAGATACATCAGTCAAGTGGGTGGTGCCTGTCCATTAACCATTTATGCATTATTAATAAAAGTATGTGAAAATTATTCTGGGTAGTTCTGGAGATGTGAACCTCTTATAGTATTATTCTTTTATTCTGACCCAGATACGGAAGCAGATAAAGCAGGTTGTAGAATTGTTCCTGAGCTGAGTCTTTGTTGATTAAGTACAATACAATGATGCTGAAACTTCTGGCAAAAGAAACTCTAGATGGCTAGTCTACAGGAAGTACAGCCATCGTTTATTTAAAAGCTTTGTATGTGCCAGATATTTAACATGTATTATTTCACTTAATTCTCACAAGTTCTCAAGGTATGTGCATCTAAGACTGGAGTTTTTTTAATGCAGGCTTTTTTTTCCCCCACAAAGTATCTACCAAGAGTGAGCTTTAGGAACATTACACTAAGTAGTCCATCCTTGAGCTCCATATATGAATACTTTTGCCCCTTGCAGAATAATTTTTTTCTTTTTTTCTCTCTTCCTCCTCTTTCTCATCCTTCTTCTCTTCCTCCTCCTCCTGCTACTTATTGAGGACAGAACCAAGTGGTGTTCTACCACCGAGCTAGGCCCCAAGCCCTTTTTATCTTTTCGTTTTGAAGCAGGGTCTCACTAAGTTGTTAAGGATCTTGCTAAATTGCCAAGGCTGGCCTCAAACCTGTGATCCTCCTGTCTCAGCCTCCCAAGCGCGGGGATTATAGGTATGCACTAGGCCTGTCCTCGTTGTCATTTAATTGCACTGAAAGCCATTTCTTTTGCTTTTATCAGAAGCCATAGGACATCTATTGTCATATAGAATATGTGAAGGTTCTTGGAAATTTTGTCCACTACTCTCGTGAATCCTAAATTAAACCCCACATTGACAAAAACAATTAAGCTGTACTAAGATTTCTTATCTCATAGTCATTCTTTTTTCTTTTCCGATCATAACTAAGTAATTGACTCTTCCCCTTTATACAGTAGCTCCTTTTTTTAATTTTTTTTTTTTTTTTTTTTTTTTTTGGTGTGTGTGTGTGTGGTACTGGGGATGGAAGGAGCCCAGGGGCATTCGACATCCGAGCTACACCCCCAGCCCTATTTTTTATTCTTTATTTTGAAACAGGGTCTCACTGAGTTGCAAAGGGCCGCACTAAGTAGCTGAGGCTGTCTCTAAACCGTGATCCTCCTATCTCAGCCTCCCGAATGCTGGGATTACAAGTGTGCACCACCACGCCCGGCTACAATAGCTCTTTTCACATTGACATACTTGTGATTTTTTTTATTCTGATCTTTACTCTTTAGTTTACATATTTTGTCTTGATTTTTATTTTTATGTAGCAGTATTATATATATGTGTGTGTGTATTTGTTTTATTTTATTTATTTATTTATTTTTTTTTTTTGGTGGTACTAGGGGTGGAACCCAGAGACTTTCTACCTCTGGGCTATACTCCCAGACTTATTTTATATTTTATTTGGAAACAGGGTCTCACTAAGTTGCTGAGAGCCTCACTAAGTAGCTGAGGTTGGCTTTGAACCTCCGTGATCCTCCTGTCTCAGCCTCCCAAGCGCGGGGATTACAAGTGTGCACCACCACGCCCGGCTTTGTAGCAGTGTTATATTTGATATGTCTTTGTTATCAGAGGCATATGCTATCATTGAACTTGCTATCTGCTAGATACTGCTCTAGATAATAAAATGAAGAATAAAAAGAAATATTGCCCCTGCCTTCATCACTTCCAAACAGAATGCTAGGAATCAAGAAAAATGAATTACCTGTTCTATATTTTTCTTTCTTTTTTTTTTTTTTAATCAATTGAAAGCAGGCACAGGTAGCCGGGCGTGGTGGCGCACGCTTGTAATCCCAGTACTTGGGAGGCTGAGACAAAAGAGTCGCAGGTTCAAGGACAACTTCAGCAAGTAGTGAGACTCTCATTACCTAGCGAGACCCTGTTTCAAAATAAAAATAAAATAGGGCTGGGGGGGAGAGTTTGGAGGTAGAATGCCCCTGGGTTCCATCCCCAGTACCAAGAAAGAAAGAAGGGAGGAAGGGAGGAAGGGAGGAAGGAAGGAAGGGAGGGAGGAAGGAGAGGAAGGAAGGAAGGAAGGAAGGAAGGAAGGAAGGAAGGAAGGAAGGAGGGAAGGAAAAAAGCAAGCACAGGGAATATCTTGGATGTTGGTTTCTCTTTCAGCAAGTACTTTCAGAAACAAACTTACTTGGGCTTTATTGATATCTTGGAGCTTAGTTTCTCAATTTCAACAAGTATTTTCAAAGATTTATTCTGTGTGTGTGATACTGGGGGTGGAACCCAGGGGCTTTTCTACCTCTGCACTATACTTTGGAAACAGGGTCTCACTAAGTTGCTGAGAGCCTCACTAAGTAGCTGAGGCTAGCTTCGAACCTGTGCAATCCTCCTGTCTCAGCCTCCCAGGCGCTGGGATTCTGAGCATGCACCACCATGCCCGGCACAAGTATTTTCAGAAATAAACGCTTTGGCCTTAGTGAAACAAACGCACTCCGTGTTTTCATCATTCAGTAGCACTAAGTGTCTGCTGTGTTCCAGGAAGTCTGCCAGGTGCTGCAGATGCACCGGTGAACAAGGCAAACGTGACCACTACCTGCCTGGAACTCACCTTCTGTCGGGAAAAAGAGACGCGGAACATGTAGAAACAGACCCGTGTGGCGAGGCAAGTGCCCTTCGTGCTGTGGCACAAACAGCAGAGACATCTAGGGAAGTCTGGGAGAGGTCAGCAGAGGACTGGTCTCCAGGGAAGAGATTTAAACTGGGACTTGGAGATGGCAGGCAGAGCACAGAAGGAGCAAGAGGAAGCCTGTCCCACGCACAGAGCGCCTTGGGACACACCAGACCTCGCTCTTTAGAGGGCCACCATGCCCACATCGCCCTTGCTTCTTTAACTCTGTTCCTACCTTCTTATACTTACTTACATCTCCCAATCATGCCTGTATTCTTTATTGATTTTAGCTTTGCTAATGTTATGGAAAGTTCTCAAGGTCAAAATTATATATCATAAATTTTTTTTTCTAAAAATAAAGTTGCCTTTTTTTTTTTTTTTTTTGCGGTATTGAGGGTGGAACCCAGGGGCATTCTACCTCCAAGCTACAACCTTAGTCCTACTTTTTTAAAAATCTTTATTTTGATACAGGGTCGTATTGAGTTGCAAAGGCCTCACTAAGTAGTAGCTGAGGCTGTCAGAGAACTGCCATCCTCCTGTCCCAGCCTCACTAATGCTGGGATTACAAGCGAGCGCCACCACGCCCAGCTAAAGTTGCCCTTTCACCTGTATGTGGTCTCAGATCCCATTTTAACCAATATTTCTCCCCATTCAAAGATGCTATGTTCTTTATTTGAAGAAAACCAAAAGAAGTAAACCATGACTTTAAAAAAAAAATGTGGCCAGGCCTGGTGATGTACGCCTGTAATCCTAGTACTTGGGAGGCTGAGACAGGAGGATGGCAGGCTCCAGGCCAGTCTCAGTAACTTAGCAAGACTCTCGGCAACCTAGCTAGACCCTGTTTCAAAACAAAGAATAGGGCTGGGTGTGTGGTTCAGAGGTAGAGTGTCCTTGGTTCAATCTCCTGCCCCCCCCCCAGGAAAGAGCCTATGTATACCTTATGAATCAGTGATATGAATGGGAGTAGTTTAAAACAATTTGTCTGAAAACAAGCTAAATATGAAAAAATGAATAGTTAATTCTAATTGTCCAGCATACATATGCTTTTTAGTTCTCTTACACTAACAAAAAAAAACATGTGCAACTAATTATCTGCCACAACCCAAAGTCCTCCCACCTACCATATTCATGGGCTGCTTCTTCCTATTGCCCAGCTGAGGCCCGAGCCTGCCAATATGGGGACCAAGCTGGGTTCAATTTGGAGCCAAGAACAGAATGGAAGTAATTGTGAAATTTTTAGCTCACATCTGACTCAGTAGCTCACATCTGACTAAATGTATGTGTCCTCTACATTGGTACTTCAGTGCTTCCCAAAGCACCTCTTTTCAATTGTGTGTGTGTGTGTGTGTGTGTGTGTGTGTGAGAGAGAGAGAGAGAGAGAGAGAGAGAGAGGAGAGAGAGAGAAAGGGAGGAAGGGAGGGAGGGAGGGAGAGAGAGAGAGAGAGAGGAGAGAGAGAGAAAGGGAGGAAGGGAGGGAGGGAGGGAGAGAGAGAGAGAGAGAGAGAGAGAGAGAGAGAGAGAGAGAGAGAGAGAGAACGAGAGAGAGACTGGAGATTGAACCCAGGGGCATTTTATCTCTGAACTAAACTCCCAGCCCAATTTTTTTTTTTTTTTTTTTTTTTTTTTTTTTTTTTTTTTTGGTGGTGGTACTGGGGATGGAACCCTTCTAACTCCGGACTACACTCCCAGACCTATTTTATATTTTTATTTGGAAACAGAGTCTCTTAAACCAGCGAGGCTGGCTTAGAACCTGTGTGATCCTCCTGTCTCCACCTCCCAAGCGGGGGGATTACAAGCGTGCGCCACCACTCCTGGACTTCCAATTTTATTTCTTATTTGGAAATGGTCTCACTGAGTTGCGGAGGGCCTCGCAAAGTTGTTGAGGCTGAATTCAAACTTACGATCCTCCTGTCTCAGCCACCAAGTACTGGGATTACAAGCCTGTGCCACCACACCCAGCTACTCTTCCCAATTATAATACAGCCAGTTATGAAATTATGATGTGGTAATAGGAAAAGCACCAGAATTGTGGTCAGAAGACCTGAGCTTGAATGAGAATATTTGTGTTTCAATCCTGGTGTGACCCCTTCTTAGCTCAGAAAACTTGTCTAGCTACAAGTGCCCCAGGAGGCGTGTTCACTTGTGAGGGCTGCCCTAACAAAGCACCATAGACCCGGTAGCTTAAACACTAGAAATGTATTTCCTCACTGTTCTGGAGGCTCAAAGTCATGGCCGAGTATCGCAGGCTTGTCTTCCCTGTGTCTTCACACCGTTTTGCCTCCACATGTGTCTTTGATGTGGTCTCCTCTTAGAAAGAGACCAATCATATTGGATTAGAGCCTAAGCTAAGGTCTCATCTTAACTCAGTTGCTCCTTTAAAGATCCTGTCTCCAAATAAGTCACACTCTGAGCTGTTGGGGGTTGTGATTTCCACATATGAATTTGGAAATACACAATTTAGCCCACAGGAATGGGGCTATTTTAAGGATCAGGTTAAATGGGACAAAAATATTAAAGGCACATGGCTCTTAGTAGATGTTCAATAAATACTAACTCTAAACAAGTAATTTTTGAAGTAATCATTGTTTCTAATGTTATCCAAATCTCTGCTCCAGAAAGATGAATGATTTAGTGCCAAAGGCAAATTTTAAGTAAGAAATCTGTTCTTCTCAAAAGAATACACAGCTATAATCTTAAATTCAAAACGCTTGAACTAATTCCTTTGATGCTTTTGAGATTCAACAATTATCAGGAAGTTCTTTCCCTTTGCTATCAACATGATCATATTTTCTAGGCTTACAAAAATTTTCTCATTTTGGGAATTCTGAGTATTTTTTAATTTTAGTAATTGAAGCTGATTTTGCTCAAAGTTTTATTGTAAACCAGTCAAACATTTAAGTTGATTGTTTCACTTGGAAATTAAAACTGTATATATGTGTATTTATATGTTTCCTAGGCACATAGTAAAACTTTAAAACCAGCAAAAAAAAAATACTGTGGCAGTATTAATAAATATGTGATTAATGCAACTCAAATATAAAAATAGGGGAACCTTTTAGAGCTTTTTCAGGGAGTAAATCCAGGCTGGAAATTGAAAAGAAAAAGGCCCTCCAATATTCTCAATCATTGAATTACTTTTCTTAATAACTATCATCCAGTTTTATAATATTCAGTAGCTATGAAGTATCTACTTAATAAACACTATCACATTTACAAATAAGAAATGCAAGTACCACTTGACCCTAGTAAGTTTTACCTAAGATTCTGAATGAACGAGGACTAAGTCATGTATAGGACTTGCAATCTAAAACAAGTCTATTACTTATTTCTTGCTTAGATTATGATGTTTTAAGTTTAAAAAGCTAAACACACATATAGTTTTTTATTTCTCAACAAAAAAGAGTCTGAACATCTAGAGCCTACAAAAGCTGGAGAAAAGGAATTATACCATAGTATTTATAATCAGGGATGCATAGAAAAAAATTCTAGTATCTTGGAATGAGTAACATATGAGGAAAGAAAATACTAAAACATTCAAACTGTGAGGGTAGATAGGGGCTTGGTGAATTACTTTTTTTAAAAAACTCTGAAATAGACTAACACATTAAAAACACTTCCCAAGCTAGATGTGGTGGTACATGCCTGTGATCCCAGTACTTGGGATGCTGAGACAAGAGGGTCACAGGTTTGATGCCAGCGTTAGCAACGTAGAAAGATTCTCAAAAACCTAGCAAAACTCTCTTTCAGAACAAAAACCAAAAAGGGCTGGGGGTGTAGCTCTGTGGTAGAATCCTCCTGGGTTCAATCTGCAATATCACACACACACACACACACACACACACACACACACACACACACCTCCTATATGAAAGGTTTAGGCTGCATTATTTTTTATTGATGCATTGCAGTTGAGCATACATGATAGTGGAAGTCATCGTGACATATTTGTTTGTGCGCATAATTTCATCACTTTCATTCCCAGTATGTTCCGTTTCCCTCCTCTCCTCCCTCCCCTCAATCTCCTTCCTCTGTACTTTCCTGGTCTCCCTTCTATTTTTCTTGAGATCCTTTTTTTCTACTTCTTTCTGTCTAGCTTCGAAATAAAAGAGAAAGCGCACAACTCTTGACTTTCTGATTTTCACTTAATGTGATTCTCTTCAGTTCCAACCATTTTTCTGTAAATGACATGATTTTGTTCTTCATGCTGAATAAGCCTCCATTATGCTATGGATAGCACTTTTTTTTCATCCATTCATCTATTGATGGGCACGTAGGCTGGTTCCATAACTTGGTTAGTAAATCGCACTACTGTAAATATGGATATACACATATAACTATAGTGTGCTGGCTTCTTTTGGATAAATAATAAAGCATGAGCCAGCTGGGCATGTGGTGCACACTTGGAAGGATGACAGGAGGGCTGCAGGTTCATGGCCAACCTTAGCTACTTCGTGAGGCCTTGGCAATTTAGTAAGACTCTATTTCAAATAAAGAATTAAAAACAGAGCTAGGAGCGTAGCTCAGAGGTAGAATGCCCCTGGGTTCAATTCCACAGTATCAACACAGACACACACACACACACACACACACACACACACACACACACACACACACAAATTAAAGCAAGGTATAGCTGAGTTAGATGGTGGTTCCATTCTAGTTTTCTGAGTAACCTCCATACTGTATCCTCCATACTGACTTCCATAGTGGTTGCACTTATTTACACTCCACCAAAGAGTATACGTGTGTCTTTTCCCCCCACATTCTCGCTGCCATATTTTATTTGTATTCTTGATGACTGCCATTCTGACTGGAGTGAGATGAGCTCTCAGTGTAGTTTTGATTTGCATTTCCTTGATTATAAAGATGTTGAATATCTTTTCATGTACTTGTTGGCCATTTGTATGGGGAAGTATCTCTTTGGGGAAGTCTCTGTTTAGTTCATTTGACTGTTTGTTTGTTTGTTTTTGCTTTGGTATTGGGGAATAAACCTAGAGGCATTCTACCTCTGAGCTATACCTCCAGACATTTTTTTTAAAATTGTGAAATAGGGTCTCACTAGGTTTGGGGGAGTCTCGCTAAGTTGTTGAGGCTGGCCTTGAACCTGCGATCCTCATGTTTTAGCCTCCCAAGTACCAGGATTATAGGTGTGAGCTGCCACACTTGGCTTTGTTTGACCATTCATTGATTGGATTTTTTTGGTGTTTTTTATGAATTCTGTATATTAATGCTGTGTTGTAAGAGTAGCTGGTGAAGATGTTTTCCACTCTGAAGGCTTTCTCCTCATGCTCTGTTTCCTTTGTTGTGAAGCAGCTTTTTAATTTGATGCATCCCATTTACTAATTCTCGGTATTTCACTTCCTGACTTTTATTGAAGGCATTGCCTGTACCTATATGTTGGAGTGTTGCTATATGTTTGTTTGTTTTTATTGCAGAACTAGGAATTGAACCCAGGGGAATTCTACCTTCAAGCTATACCCATTTATTTTTTATTCTTTATTTGGAAACAGGGTCTCACTGAATTGCAGAGGGCCTCACAAGTTGCTGAGGCTGGCCATAAAGCTGTGATCCTCCTGTCTCAGCCTCCCAAGTACTGGGATTCCAAGTACCACCATGCCCAGCTTTTGCCATGTTTTCTTCTAGGAGTTGCAAAGTTCTGGTCTAATTCCTAGGTCTCTGATCAATTTTGAGTTGATGTTTGTGCAAAGGTGTATAGGGAGATCGTTTCATTCTTCAACATATGGGCATCAAGTTTTCCTAATACCATTTGTTAAAAGCACTCTTTTCTCTGTTGTATGTTTTTGATGCCTTTGTCAAGGGTCAGGTGACCAGATCTATGTGGGATTGTTTTGTGTTCTATTCCATTGGTTTACATATCTGCCTTTTGTTTGTTTTTGTTTTGTGAGTCTGGGGATGGAACCCAGGGGCAATCTACCTCTGAGCTGCATCCCCAGCCCTATTTTTTATTCTTTATTTTGAACAGGGTCTCACTAAGCTGCAGAGGGCCTCACTAAGTAGCTTAGGCTGGCTACAACCCTGAGATCCTCCTGTCTCAGCCTCCCAGGTTCTGGGATTACCTCGACCGGCTTACATGTCTGTTTTTATGCCAGTATCATGTGGTTTTGTGACGGTCATCCTGCAGTGAAACTTGAGGCCAGGTGTTGTGACTCCTCCAGCACTGCTGTCTTTGCTCAGAACTGCTTTGGCTACTGGTGTGAGTATGGAGGAGTCCCCAAACTGGTGTCATCATAGTCCTGTCAAGGAGAAGTTGGGTAACTTGCCAAAGGAGCGCAAAGAGGACAGCAGCAAGCCCCACCGCGCTGGGAACCCAGACAGGAGGGGACAGAGGTGAAGATCTGCATGACCTTGGATTAGACGGCAGTTTCTTAGAGAAAGCACAAGCAACTAAAGAAAAATATTTCTTCATAGTGATGACACAGGACAAAGAAGAATGGGTAAAAACATTGGCGAGCAACTCAATAAAGCATACGAAACCTTCCGACATGGACAGAGATTCTGCATTAAAGGGATTACACAAAAGACAGGACTGTGAGCAGGAGTACGCGAGCAACAGGAATGGCCGTCGCATCAGCAAACTATTATTGACAAGCTATAGGCTTTCTCTTAGACTCTCGATGCTTTCCTTTGATGAGCAGGAGCTTTTTAGTGTGATGCCACCCCACTTGTTAATTCTTGCTTTAATTTCCTGCACTTTGGAGGTCTTGTTGAGAAAGTTACTGCCTGTGCCTCTGTGTTGAAGCGTTGACTTCTGCCCTCCTTTAATAGCTTCACCGTCTCTGGTCTAACCTCCAGGTCTTTGATTCATCTTGAGTTGATTCCTGTGCTCAGTGAGAGGTAAGGATTTAGTTCCATTCTTCTACAAATGGATAGACGGTTCTCCCAGCACCATTTGTTGACAAGGCTGTCTTTTTCCAGCACGCGGGAGGCAGAGACAGGAGGATCAGGTTCGTGGCCAGCTTCAGCTACTACTTAGTGAGGCCTTTTGCAACTCAGTGAGACCCTTTTTCAAAATAAAGAATGAAAAATAGGGCTGGGGGTATAGCTCAGAGGTAGAATGCCCCTGGGTTCCATCCCCAGAAACACACACACACACACACACACACACACACACACACACACATACACACACAGGCTGTCTTTTCTCCAGCATATGAATTTGGCCCCTTTGTCAAAGATCAGTTGACTATAAGTGTGTGGTTAGTTTCTGTATCTTCTATTCTATTCCACTGGTCTGTGTGCCTGTGTTTGTACCAATACCATACTGTTTTCATTACTATCGCTCTGTAGTATAATCTGAAGTCAGGAATTGTGATGTCTCCTGAATGGTTCTTATTGCTGAGAATTCCTTTGGCTATTCTGGGTCTTTTGTTTCTCCATATGAAACTCAGGACTGATTTTTCTATGTCTATCAAGAATCTAAAAGCAGTTACTCCTTGTGAATTCCAGTTGAGATAACGGTTATGGCAATGTTTCCCTGCTTGAAGATGGTGAAACAAGGAAGAAGCATTTGACTCTTGATCAGCCACAGGATGAAGTAAAATCTGAGGCACCGAGAAAAAAACAAAGGTAAGAAGACAAGAGGTTTTTTCTCTCCTAGAAAGGAAACTTCACCATGGAGTCTTGACATTTCTTTATTCCATGAAAGGAGTAATAGAGAGATGACTTCTGGGATATGAAAGGAGAATTTCATAGACGCAAGCAAAAAGCACAAAATGACCGTTTAAGCAAACTTAATACACCAGACACTGCAACCGAGACCTAGTGCTCTGTGCTTATTCGATGTACAGATAACAGATAAACAAGAAGCACTGTTGAAGCCTCAGGCTAAAGACGATATAATAGAGGTGCACCATGCCTCACATCTGTCATGCCGAGGGGACGGGGCCAAGATGAGGAAGACACCTCTTTTGAATCACTTTCTAAATTCAGTGTCAAACTTCCACCTCTGGACAGTGACTCTACCTTTGCACATCATGCTTCAGAGAGACCCAACATCTTTGGTCCTGCTCTATCTGAGGCAATGTGCGCAGAAAAATTTAATATGAGCTCAGAGATCACCCAGGAAACTTGGTTAAAATGGAAGAAACTGTTTGAAATTCAGGAAATCAACCCCAGAGCTTTAGCTATACCGAACTTTAAAACATCTGACAATATTTAAAGCACATGATGTACTTAAATATATAAAAGTCAGTCACTAAATCAAGCATGGGATCGAGGGAGAGGGAGGGAATGGGAGGCGGATCGGATAAGGGCTAATTGGGTGATGTGTGCTTGTTTATCCTCACAAGTCTAGAATTCCACTGATGTTTGACTACAATGCACCAATAAAAATATATTTTTAAAAAAGTATTCGGAGAAAGAATGGCAAAACATTAACACATCCTAAAAGGGATTGTAAACTCCCTACCACTGTCATCACTCTTTGTAATTTCATATTATGTTACATAATTTAAAATGAAATGTTTCATTTAGAAATAAATAAATAAATAAATAAATAAATAAATAAATAAAACATCTGAAAAACCCAAACCCTCGAGTTTTGTAAACTCTTCTAGCAGAACTCTGGATAGGATGCTTGCCACCTGCAGGCCATACTGCATTGTATGTAAACACATTCCCACCTCAGGACCCACCTGGGCATCTTTTCCCTCACTGGATTTCCCCGGGAAAGCTCTGAGAGAACCACGGCAGCCCCGTGGAAGCCCTCTCCTAGTCAAGACGGTGACTTCGTGGTACGAAGTGGCTCAGACTCAGAACCATATATTCCTCACAGTGAATTCTGCCAGGCACTTTTCCCACCATCCTTTACGTCCAGGGGAGGTTTCCTCCCGCATCTTAATTCACACTTGAATGGGGAGACTTAAGACACACTTGAAAACAGATGTGCCAAGATCTAAGTGATGATTTGGGGTTACTAACACTATAAATACTTGATGGTAAACTAAATTTGAGATTCTATTTTTATAAATAAATCTGGTGTCAGCACTATTGGATTTTTTTTCTAAAGCTATATTGTTACCTTTTATTATCTTTTAAAAGATGATTTTGTAACGCCAGACCCCTGGAGAAACCGGACCCAGTAAGACGCTGGGTTCTGGGCGGGGGTCGCGGGCTGGGCACGCCAGATGGGGCCTGGGTCGCGGGACTCTGGGCCCCAGGCCGAACTGCGAGTAGCACGCCAGACCCCTGGAGAAACCAGGCCCAGTAAGACGCTGGGTTCTGGGCGGGGGTCGAGCACAGGGCACGCCAGCTGGGGCCCGGGTCGCGGGACTCTGGGTCCCGGCCTAACTGCGCATAGCACGCCAGACCCCTGGAGAAACCAGGCCCAGTAAGACGCTGGGTTCTGGGCGGGGGTCGCGGGCTGGGCACGCCAGATGGGGCCCGGGTCGCGGGACTCTGGGCACCAGGCAGAACTGCGAGTAGCACGCCAGACCCCTGGAGAAACCAGGCCCAGTAAGATGCTGGGTGCTGGGCAGGGGTCGTGCGCGGGCCATGCCAGCTGGGGCCCGGGTCGCGGGACTCTGGGCCCTGGGCCAAACTGCGAGTAGCACGCCAGACCCCTGGAGAAACCGGGCCCAGAACAGAAAAAGATAAAGAAAAATATCGGAGAGGTGGTAAGAAAGCCGTTATGGATGCCAGGACACTGGAGATGCAGACAAAACTTATCTAAATGCACTGGAACTTATGGAAAAATTCGCCGTGAAAGAGGACTGCTATTTCTCTATATTGTTAAGAATCTCAGACATCACATATAAGGAGAGAGTTTAGCGGAGACCAAGGAGAAATGCGGTGTTGAAAGAGTTCTCCGCGATGGTGGTGGAGACTTGTACTCAGGAGAAGCAGAAACCGGATCTTACCAACTTTATATTTTTATTTTTTTTTTTTGGAGAAATTACACCAAATGTCGAATGCTACCATCACGCATGCTTAGGAACACTGGACAACATTCAGAGTGGAAAAAGAGCCTGGGAAGGATTTGAAACGGTGGAGGCAGTGGCAATGCCAGTGGCCAATATTCGGGGGAAGCAGAGATCTGATACATTACAACTGGAACCTTTGAAATAATAACCACAGAGACAGTGATCGGAACCTGCTGAGGGGTTAGGCGGGCGCCGGGGCCAGTGGCCAATATCGGAGCTTGCTGTGAGGCAAGGCCACTACTGAGGCCTCTGTGGCCGGGATTGGAACCTGCCGAGGGGTTAGACCGATGCTGGGGCCAGCGAGGCTGGCATTGGAGCCTGCCATGATGCAAGGCTTGTGCTAGGGCCTCCGAGGTCGGGTCCAGAACTTGCTGAGGGGTTAGGCCGGTGCTGGGGTCAGCGAGGCCGGCATCGGAGCCTGCCGTGAGGCAAGGCCAGTGTTGGGGCCCCCGAGGACGGGACCGGAGCCTGCTGAGGGGTTAGGCCGGTGCTGGGGCCAGCGAGGCTGGCATCAGAGCCTGCCATGAGGCAAGGCCGGTACTTGGGCCTCCGAGGCCAGGATAAGAGCCTGCCGAGGGGTTAGGCCGGTGCTGGGGCCAGTGAGGCCGGCATCAGAGCCTGCCTTGAGGCAGGGCCGGTACTGGGGCCTCGAGGCCAGGATAAGAGCCTGCTGAGGGGTTAGGCCGGTGCTGGGGCTAGCAAGGCTGGCATCGGAGCCTGCCTTGAGGCAAGGCCGGTACTGGGCCTCCGAGGCCAAGATAAGAGTCTGCTGAGGGGTTAGGCCGGTGCTGGGGCCAGCAAGGCCGGCATCGGAGCCTGCCTTGAGGCAAGGCCAGTACTGGGGCCTCGAGGCCAGGATAAGAGCCTGCTGAGGGGTTAGGCCGGTGCTGGGGCCAGCGAGGCCGGCATCGGAGCCTGCCGTGAGGCAAGGCCGGTACTTGGGCCTCCGAGGCCAGGATAAGAGCCTGCTGAGGGGTTAGGCCGGTGCCGGGGCCAGCGAGGCCGGCATCGGAGCCTGCCTTGATGCATGACCAGTGCTGGGGCCTCCAAATCCGGGATCGGAGCCTGCCAAGGGGTTAGGCCGGTGCTGGGGCCAGCGAGGCCGGCATCGGAGCCTGCCTTGAGGCAAGGCCGGTACTGGGGCCTCTGAGGCCGGGATCGGAGCCTGCCGAGGGGTTAGGCCGCTGCTGGGGCCAGTGAGGCCGGCATCGGAGCCTGCCGTGAGGCAAGGCCGGTACTGGGGCCTCCGAAGCCAGGATAAGAGCCTGCCGAGGCGTTAGGCCGGTGCTGGGGCCAGCGAGGCCGGCATCGGAGCCTGCCTTGAGGCATGACCAGTGCTGGGGCCTCCGAGGCCGGGATCGGAGCCTGCCGAGGGGTTAGGCCGGTGCTGGGGCCAGCGAGGCCGGCATCGGAGCCTGCCTTGAGGCAAGGCTGGTACTGGGGCCTCTGAGGCCGGGATCAGAGCCTGCCGAGGGGTTAGGCCGCTGCTGGGGCCAGCGAGGCCGGCATCGGAGCCTGCCGTGAGGCAAGGCCGGTACTGGGGCCTCCGAGGCCAGGATAAGAGCCTGCTGAGGGGTTAGGCCGGTGCTAGGGCCAGCGAGGCCGGCATCGAAGCCTGCCGTGAGGCAAGGCCGGTACTGGGGCCTCTGAGGGCAGGATAAGAGCCTGCCGAGGGGTTAGGCCGGTGCTGGGGCCAACAAGGCCGGCAGCGGAGCCTGCCGTGAGGCATGACCAGTGCTGGGGCCTCCGAGGCCGGGATCGGAGCATGCCGAGGGGTTAGGCCAATGCTGGGGCCAGTGAGGCCGGCATCGGAGCCTGCCGTGAGGCATTACCAGTGTTGGGGCCTCCGAGGCCGGGATCGGAGCCTGCCAAGGGGTTAGGCTGGTGCTGGGGCCAGTGAGGCCGGCATCAGAGCCTGCCTTGAGTCATGACCAGTGCTGGGGCCTCCGAGGCCGGGATCGGAGCCTGCCGAGGGGTTAGGCTGGTGCTGGGGCCAACGAGGCCGGCATTGGAGCCTGCCATGAGGCTAGGCCGGTGCTGGGGCCTCCGAGGCCGGGATTGGAATCCTGCCAAGGGGTTAGACCGGTGCAGGGGCCAATGGCCAACATCGGAGCCTGGCATGAGGCAAGTTCACTCCTGTGGCCTCCAAGGTTGGGACCAAAGCCAGCTTAGGTGTTAGACCGGTTCAGGGGCCAGCGAGACCAGAACTGGGGCCTCCCATGAGGCAAGGCCGCTGCTTGAGCCAGCGAGGTCTGGATCAGTCCACTGAGTAGCCAGGCCACTACTGGGACCATCAAGAGTGGGATTGGTACTTTCAACGCAGCATGCACAGAGAAATATCGCAGAAAATATAAATCAGACGCTTCTCTTAATCAGCAATAACTAGGAGGAAAAGGGCAACAGGAAGAGGTTGAGCTATAGAAAGGGCCCTATAGTGAAGCAACTAATGTGACAAATCAGAGGGTATGTGATACTGGAGGACGGAGCCTCTTTAAAACGCAGGAGGTACATAAACAAATGTATCAAAGTAAATCACCAAAGAGGCATGGGATGGAGGGAGGGGGAGGGAATTGGATGGGGGCTGGAGGAGGGCTAATTGGATGATGTGTGCTTGTATATCCTCTCAAGTCTTGTACTCCAATGTGATTGATATATGACTACAATGCACCAATTTAAAAAATAAATTAATTTAAGAAAAGATGATTTTGTATAAAACTGTAATCCATTGATTCATGTTCATACAATATTTTATCCATAATTGAAAGTGATGTGACATTCAGAGTTACGTAATCATAATTTACGTTTGTATCAAACATCCAAGATTATTGTTTGGATTTCTAGTGAGATATTTTATATTTTGAATCTGGTGATGTCATAGGATCTTTCTTTGTTTTCATTTAACATTTTAGATTTTTTTTTTTTTTTTTTTTTTTGCGGATCTTGGGATGGAACCCAGGGGCATTCGACCTCTGAGTCAAAACCCCTGACCTATTTTTTATTCTTTATTTTGAAACAGGATCTCACTAAGTTGTGGAGGGCCTCACTAAGTAGCTGAGGCTGTCTGCAAACCGTGATCCTCCTGTCTCAGCCTCCCAAATGCTGGAATTACAAGCGTGTGCCACCATGCCTGGCTTAGATTATTTACACTTTAGGTAATGTTATTTCTAAATAAACGTATAGTAGAGAATAGCAGACAACAAAAACATCTAAATAAATACAATATCAAAAAAGAATTATTTTGGCTACTCTGAGCTTAAGAATGATTCTAATTGGTAACCTTCTTCTTTACGTATATATCATTTATGTTTATAAGGATAAGAAGAAAGAAACTTTTAAAGAACTCTTTTCCCGTTCCCTTTTCCCTTTGTCTTCACCATTAGCACCTTCCTTCCCCCCAAAATCCAGGTATCCATTACTCAAGGGAGATATTGAGACTCTAACCTGAAGGTCTCCTTCTAACTTCTGGCTTCCAAGAGCCTAGTCCTGTGGGAAAAGAATGAAGCATTTCAACTTTGGAGAGGTAGGAAGCTGAGAATAACAGGGTGTCTCACTTCAGTGCCTTCCTTAGAAAATTATTCCTAGGCTAGGTAGATTAAAAAAAAAACTGCAGGAAAGTAAATACATGAGAGTTGGGATCATCTGCACCCACAGTTAACTCTTAGTGTCAACGTGAGTTATATTTACTTCAGGCAATCTTTCCCAAGAAGATATGCTATGAGCCAGTATAGAATTCCACGGTGCCCACAAGGAACGTCTTTATGATAGATCTGAGTAAACAGTTCATTCGTTTGGGCAAACAGGCTCTTCTTAGTAGACAAATGTACAAGTAGAAAACTATACACTGTCTTGATCACCCCCTCCAGGGTTTGGGGACTGTGATTAGGTGGGGATTCTATACCTTCTTTGCCTTTGAGCTGCTTTACAACTCTCTGTAAGTTGTAGGAGACTGGTAGCAATGTAAAGTAATTCTTGTACATGGAAATAAATTGTCCAGTGACGGTTCAGCTGACTTCCCTCCTCCTCTATAGAGAAAGCCAATTTTTCCCCCGTTTGCATATTCATTCCAATATTTCTGATCTAAGGAGAGATAAAAGGGATGGTTAATGGGTATAGGGTACATTTGGATAGAAGAAATAACTTCTAATAGTCTATTGCCTGGTTGGAAAACTATGATTGACCAATTAATTGAATGTTTAAAAGTAGAGAGTAGAGAGGATTGTTGAGTGCTCCCAACACAAAGAAACAATAAATGTCTGAGGTAATGGATATGCGAATTGCCTTGATCTGATTATAACACATAGTATACACATACTGAAATGTCACGCTCCAACCCATAAAAATATATAATTTTAAATGAAAATATATTAGAGGCTGGAGGTATAGCTTCGTGGTAGAACACTTGCCTAGCAAGTGTGCTAGGTCCTGGGTTCTATCTCCAGAAAAGAAAGAGGAAGAGAGAAAGAAATAAAAATATATTTTAAAATATTTCTTATTTATAAGCTGGGAGTTATGACACACATCTGTAATTCCAGTACTTGAGGGGTTGAGACATAGGGATTGCAGATCTTTCTCAGCAAGTACTTAGTGAGACTCTGTTTTTAAAAAAGTATATGTGAGGGAACAGGCGTTGTGGTGCATGTTTGTAATCCCAGTACTTAGGAGGCTGAGACATGAGGATCTGGGTTCGCGGACAGCCTCAGCTACTTAGTGAGGCCCTCCACAACTTAGTGAGACCCTGCTTCAAATATAAAGAATAAAAAATTGGGCTGGGGGTGTAGCCCGGAGGTAGAATCCCCCTAGGTTCAATCCCCAGCACCACAAAAAAGGGGGTTGGGGATAAAGTTCAGAAGTGGAATGCCCCTGGATTCCATCTCCAATACCAAAAAAAATTTTTAAATCTGACTTATAAATGTGTTTGTTTTTTGGATTCCCTTTTAAACCATTCGACATCTGAGTTCTTCATATCATAATAACAAATAAAATCTTCATCTGGATGGGTGTGGTGATGTATGCTTGTAATTTCATTACTTGGAAGGCTGAGACAGGAAGACTACAGGTTCTCGGCCAGCCTCAGCTAACCTGAAACAGACCCTGTTTCAAAATATAGAGAATAAATAGGGCTGGAGGTGTAGCTCAGAAATAGAATGCCCTTGGGTTCAATCCCTAGTACCACAAAAAAATAAAATAAAATTTTGTGCTGAATGTGGCAACACATGCCTGTAATCCCAGTACTAGGGGATCTGGGACAGGACTGCAAGATTGACAGGATCACTTACTTATTACTGACTTAGGCAATAAGGTAACTAATCAAATAACTGTTTACTTATTAGATTCACTTCAAGAATCTGATCTCATTGTTTTCACCCATCCTAAGTTTCTGTCTTGAACATAACACTTACTTTCTTTCTCTCTCTCTCTTTCTTTCTTTCTCTCTTTCTTTCTCTCTCTCTTTCTTTCTTTCTTTCTTTCTTTCTTTCTTTCTTTCTTTCTTTCTTTCTTTCTTTCTTTCTTTCTTTTTTTCCAGTCCTGGGGATTGAACCCAGGAGCATTCGACCTCCAAGCTACACCCCTAGCCCTATTTTTTATTCTTTATTTTGAAACCGGGTCTCACTGAGTTGTAGAGGGCCTCACTAAGTAGTAGCTGAGGCTGTCCACAAACCACAATCCTCTGGGTCTCAGATGGGATTACAAGCATGTGCCACCACGCCCAGCTTTGTCTTGAACATTTTCTAATCCACACATCTTAAGGCTTTAAAAGACTGGAGTCAGGGCCCTAATTACCCCTTCTGAAGCACTACAAAAGTCCTGTCAACATGGGATTCCCCTTTCCTGCAGAAAGTTTAATCAGTTCAGGTTTGCTTGATCAACACTTATTTGGGTGGCCTGTCTATGGGACCTGGCAATCTACAATGCATAACATAATGGCTTTCTAATTTTTGTGCTGGTGACCCATAGTTGAGAAGTAAATTGTTGTGTGTGTGTGTGTGTGTGTGTGTGTGTGTGTGTGTGTGTGTGTTATTGGGAAATGACCCAGGGAAATTTGACCCCCAATCTATACCCCTACCTTTTTTTATTTTTTGCTTCAAAACAGGGTCTCTCGGCTGGATGTGGTAGAACATGCTTGTAATCCCAGTACTTGGGAGACTGAGAAAGGAGGGTCTCAGGTTGAAGAATAGCTTAAGCAGCCAGTGAGACTCTTATCAACCTAGCAAGACCCTGTTTCAAAATAAAAATAAATAGGACTGAGGATGTCAGGTTCAAAAATAAAAACCTACACACACACAAGGTCTCTTTGGGCTTGAGTCTCGATACACTGCTGAGACTGTCCTTAAGCCTGAGATGCTCCTGTCTCAGCCTTCCAAATATTGGGATTATAGGTTTGCACCACCACCATGCCTGGATGTTAAGAAGTGAAATTTACACTGCAATGTAGTAGACCCCAATGCCTGAGTATGTATTTACATTTACTAACAAAATTTCATGAAGCTGGGGGAAAAAAATCTTTTCTATGAGCAATGCACTGGGATAGTTTCTATTCTATGTCAGTTTTAAAATGCTGATGATGAACATTAAGTTGACAAGGCAGGATCCACATTTTAAAAGGCCCATATATCAAAGATGGCTACTCTCTGCCGTGCAACCCAGATCAAATGAAAGGGGAAGAGCAGCAAAGTCCTCAAATAGTTTTGTGGACCCCCAGGAGCAGAGTGGACCTAATGGCTTTGTCCCGGGGACAGAGCAAGACCCTAGAGAAGAAACAATAGTGCCATTTGTCTACAGTTCAACTGACTCCTCATAAAATTACCTGCCCTTCCTCACGGTGCAGCAGGACGACTCTTGCATCTGAGGACTGCACAAGGATGGGTATTCAAATGAGAATATCTCCAGGAACACGCAAGGCCCAGGAGAGGTGATGAATACTTCGCGGTTGTCACAGGTAAAGGAAACAGAAGGGGTCAGATGGCCCCGACTGCGTGCGCCTCCCAGAAGCTAGCCAGCCACAAACTGAGAGTGAGGTGTATGTATGTGAAGTGCAGAGATACTGAAAGCCCTAAATTATGTAAGCGAGATTTCTGCCTCCTTGGCAGAATAAAATTATACAGTGAAATTAAGCTGAGTGCTGGAAACACATAAAAAATAGTTGCACTTTGCAAAAATGAGTTTACGTCCTGAGATACATATTCATGCCTGCAAATCATTTTGAAAATCAGATTCATGTCACAGAAATTATATTCTTCAGATAAAGTTTCTGAAATACTGTACTATGAAGGCCATAGGTGCCACTTTAGAGTAGATGTTAGTGATTTTATCATCACTTGCTTTCACTCAGTACTCTTTGGGACCAGAAATTCTGAACCGTTAGCTGTCATGACTTTCAACTAAATGGGGGTTTACAAGGAAGAAAGAAAGTTTAGAAGAAACATAATTGGAAACATATTTTTCTTTTTCTTTTTTTTTTTTTTTTTTTTTTTGAGACAGGGTCTAGCTATGTTGCTCAGGCTGCCTTGATCTTCTCAAGCAATCCTCCTGTTTCAGTTTCCCAAGCTGCCGGTATTACAGGCATGCACCACCATGCCCGGCTAGGACACATATTCTTAAGGACTCTAGTTTGCTTGAGAACATCAAATCCTCATTATTCACTAACTGTATTATTCAGCTAAGGCTACAATAACAAAACACCACCGACTGGATGACTGAAATAGCAGAAATTGGTTTTCTCACCATTCTGGGGGTTGCTAGTCCAGATCCAGGCACCAGCAATTTGGCGTCTGGTGAGGTCGGTCTCTTCCTGGCATCCGGAAGGCTGCTCTCTCACCGCGTCCTCACATGGCCTTCCTCTGAGTCTGTGCAGGAGGAGGAACTAGAGAGCAAGCTCTCTGGACACCCATCCTGTTGGATCAGGATTATGACCTCATTCAACCTTAATACCTCCTTTACAGGCTCGGGCTCTAAATGCAGTGACATGGGGCTAGGTCTTTAACATATGAGTTTTAGGGCAGACACAATTCCATTTATAGCACTAATGTTTTGGGATAAAGACCTAGAAATGGGACCGTTTTATAGGATCAAAGTAATTTATTGAACTTGCCCTAATTCTCTTTGCTTATTTTTACATTCTTATCTAAAGAGGCAAATGAAATTACTTCATTCAAGACAATGCTAATAAAATAAATAGCATTCTGAGGATAAGGTTTAACTACAAATGAATGTGTTATGTTTAGTTAAGAGAGAAAGAAACTATTTTTATATTCAGCCCTAGAAATTATTTTAAATCTCAAGTGACTGTTATATTTCTTCTCAAATGAACTGCTATTGCAATAAACTATTATTCCAGAAAACAATTTGTGAAAAGCATCATTGATTGTTGGCAATGTGCTCATTTCTTTGTTAACAGAAATGCAATTCTTTTGGCCTGCTTATAGAGCCCTATGATTAGAAACCTTGATACAGAATCAGAAATTAAAAATTTAATCTTTTAATAGTGGATGGTAGTGATAACAATAGTGGTGGCAAAGATGATGTAGAGTAAAAAATAGCTTGGAATAAGTTTATTATCCCCTGTGCAAATTTTTTATTTATTTGAATAAATAATATATTATTCACAGTGACTTGACCAACAAAATACCACCAACTAGATGACTGAAATAGCAGAAACATTTAAGATATATTTCTTTTTAAGCTTTTTTTTTGTGGTACTGGGGATTAAACCCAGGAGTGTTCTGCCTCTGAGCTATACCCCTAGCCCTATTCTTTTATTTATTTTTGAAACAAGGTCTCCGAGAGTCTAAGTTACTGAGGCTAATCATGAACCTGCAATTCTTCTGTTTAAGCCTCCCAAATACTGGAATTAAAAAAATGTGCCTCCGTGCCCAGTTTAAAATATGTTTATGATTTTATTTAATTATTTTTATTTTTATTTTTGCTGTACTGGGGATTGAACCCAGGGGCATTCTACCTCCGAGCCACACCCCCAGCCCTATTTTTTATTCTTTATTTTGAAACAGTCTCACTAAGTTCCAGAGGGCCTCATTAAGTAGCTGAGGCTGACCACGAACCTGGATCCTCCTGTCTCAGCCTCCCAAGTACTGGGATTACAAGCGTGTGCCACTATGCCTAGCAATATGTTTAGGATTTTAATGCACAAAATTATAATCTAGAAATCAACCATATAAATATTTTTATTACTTTCGTATTCCTCAATTTGCTACAGATATATGAAATTAAAGGATAATTGAACATCAAATAATGAAATTTTACTATTATTAATCATGATAGCCTACAAATTACTTACATTAACATATATATTTTTTGTGTGGTACTGGGAATTGAACCAAGGGGCAGTCTACCTTGAAGCTACACTCCCAGCCCTGTATTGTCTTTTCATTTTGAGGCTAAGTCTCACTAAGGTAGCACACACTGGCCTTGAACTTGTGATCCTCCTATCTCAGTCTCCCCAGTACTGGGATTGCAGGCCAGTGCCACCACACCCAGCTGATTAAGCATTTTTAAATATGGGGCTGTACTGAACAAAGACATTTATGCTTCATAGAAAATGGAGGCATTTTGATCCGATGCTCCAGCACGCCCCTGCTGACAGCGCCACCACCGTGGAGGACTTGAACGAGTACAGCAACATGGAGGGGTTTGCAGGGGGATCCAAGATCAACGTCATGTGAGCAAGCACCGGCAGGATGATGGTAAAATGTCTGTCGGAGGCTTGAACTGGGATACAAACGAGAAAGATCTAAGTATTTGTCTCAATTTGGGGAAGTTGTAGACTGCACCATTAAAACAGATCCAGTCACTGGAAGATCAAGAGGATTTGGTTTAGTGCTTTTCAAAAATGCTGCTAGTGTTGATAAGGTGTTGGAACTGCAAGAACATAAACTGGATGGCAAATTGATAGCCCCCCAAAGGGCCAAAGCTTTAAAAGGGAAAGAGCCCCCTAAAAAAGGTTTTTGTGGGTGGATTGAACCCGGATACATCTGAAGAGCAAATTACAGAATATTTTGGGGCCTTTGGAGAGATTGAAAATATTGAACTTCCCGTGGATACAAAAACAAATGGAAGAAGAGGCTTTTGCTTTAGCACACATGCAGATGAAGAGCCAGTAAAGAAGTTGTTAGAAAGCAGATACCATCAAATTGGTTCCAGGGTGTGTGAAGTCAAAGCTGCACAACCCAAAGAGGAACACAGGCAACAGCAATAACAAAAGGGAGGAAGGGGTGCTGTGGCTGGGGAAGAGGAGGTACTAGGGGTCGAGGCCAAGGTCAGGGCCAAAACTGGAAACAAGGATTTAATAACTTTTATGATCAAGGATATGGAGATTACAATAGTGCCCATGGTGGTGATCAAAACTATGGTGGCCATGGCGGATATGATTACACTGGGGATAACTATGGCAACTATGGATATGGACAGGAATATGCAGATACAGCGGTCAACAAAGCACTTACGGCAAAGCCTCTTGAGGCGGTGGCAATCACCGAAATAATTACCAGCCGTACTAATGGAGGACATTAGAGAAAACAGGAGATGCTAAAGAAAACCATCTTGCAGGATGACACTGAAGATTGGTCTTCTGTTGACCTAAGGTATTATTTTGTAAAGACTTTCTAGTGTACAAGACACAACTGTCCAACTGTATACAGCCGCCATTTAGTTTTGTTTTTACTTTGTCCTTTGCTATCTGTGTTATGACTCAATGTGGATTTGTGTTTATACATTTTTTTTTTGGTGGTACTGGTTCTTAAAAACACTTCTACCTCCGGGCTATACTCCCAGACACCTATTTTTTATATTTTTATTTGAGTCTCTTAAGCCAGTGAGGCTGGCTTTGAGCCTGTGCAATCCTCCTGTCTCTACCTCCCAAGCACGGGGATATACAAGCATGTGCCACCACGCCCGGCTACAAATTTTATTTGTATGATTTCATGTTAATCCTCAAATAAATGCTTCCTTATGTAAAAATAAAAAGAAAATGGAGGCATTTTGTTAAGTATTTTACACTGATACTTGTTGGGAACAGTTTCTTTGCTGAAAAACAATATTTTCTTGCTTTCTTTTTTTTGGTGAGAGAAACCACCTTGTAGTTTAATGCATATACCCTTAAAACCATTATTGAAGCATAATTTATCTGCCATAAAGTTCACCCCCTTTAAGTGTAAATAAAGTTGTACAATGCTTAGAGTTGTACACCCACCATGGGAATCATGTTCTAGAACACTTTAATCAGAGCCCCTAATTTCCTTACCCCCTCTGCAGCCCAGCCACCTCCTCTCCTCCTCTCTGTAGCTTCAAGGCAAGACCTGACCTGCACTCTGCAGTTCTTCAGCATTTCCCAGACTTTCCTATTCATAATCGGTCTTTTGTGTGTGATTTCATTCTTCACCAACTTACCGTGATATGTTTGAGGCACATCTATATTGTTGTTTATTTTTTCTAGTACTGAGGATTGAACCCAGGGGCATTCCACTTCTGAGTTACACCCCAGCCCCACTTTATTTTAATTTATGCAGTACTGGGGATGAAACCCAGGGGCCTCTACCTCCGGGCTACACTCCCAGACCTATTATATATGTATATTTTTGGAAACAGGGTCTCATGAAGGTACTGAGAGCCTCACTAAATAGCTAAGGCTGGCTTCAAACTTGCACGATCCTCTTGTCTCAGCCTCCCAAGTACTGGGATTACAAACAGGCGCCACCACACTCAGCTCTATTCTTTATATTTTTGAAACAGGGTCTCACTGAGTTGCAAAGTGCCCCACTAAGTTGCTGAGGCTGTTCTTGAACCACCATCCTCTTGTCTCAGCCTCCGGAATGTTGGGATTACAAGCGTGCGCCACCACGCCACCACGTTTAAACAGGGTCTTGCTAAATTGCTAACGCTAGCCTTGAGCCTGCACTCCTCCTGCCTCAGACTCCCACGTATTGGGATTACAAGCTTGCACCACGACGCCTGGCCTTCCATGTTGTTCTTAATGTCAGTATATTCTGTCTCATTTGCTAAGTTATTTCTGCTGAATACATATACCACCTTTTGTTCATACAGTCATCATTCCATGGCTATTTTCTAGTGTTTGGCTACTATGAATAATGCCACTATTAACACATGTGCAGTCTTTGTGTGAACACAGTTTCATTTCTCTTAGATGATCATCTAGGAGAGGAATCTGTTGAGTCCTTTGGCAAATGTAGTTTGTCTGTCGCTTGCTTGCTTGCTTTGGTACTGGGGGTTGAACCCAGGGCCATTCTACCTCCAAACCACACCCCAAACCCTATTTTTAAATTTTTATTTTATTTTTTAATTAATTAATTTTTGGGGGTGGTACTGGGGTTCCTGGAAGCCCTTCTACCTCCGGGATACACTCCCACGGGCTACACTCCCAGACCTATTTTATACTTTTATTTGGAAACAGGGTCTCTTAAGCCAGCGAGACTGGCTCCAAACCAGCTCGATCCTCCTGTCTCCGCCTCCCAAGTGCGGGGATTACAAGCGTGCGCCACCACGCCCGGCTTAATTTTTATTTTTAAATAGGGTCTTGCTAAGATGTTGAAGGTCTCACTAAATTGTTGCAATTGACCTTGAACTTGAGATCCTCCTGTCTCAGCCTCCCAAGTACTGGGATTACAGGAGTGTACCACCATGCCCAGCTCTTTTTTTTTTGTTGTTTTGTTTTAACATACAAATCTTTAACATATAAAACATTCACATTCCTCCCAACAGTACTCCAAGGCTTGGCCACCAAATAAGTTACACACACCCTCAGGTACTAGAAGGTGATTGTAGAGCTCGCTGGCCGAGTCAGGGCCAAGTGGTCACTTCCCCACAAGCAGACTCCTTGTAGCCCCCTGCAAGGGCGCCTTTCCTGCACAGCTGCGAGGACCACTGCCACGGAACCTGGCCTCTGGACTGGAAAGCCAGGAACAGCAGCCCCCTTCTCCGAGTGCTGCTTTTACTGAAGTAGAGCTTTCTCAACAGGGAGCCCGCCACCCTGCATGCTCAGTAGACTAGTGATTTCCTGTGGTACGCCACGTTGAGGCCAGGCCCTTGACAAGGGAAGATTTGGCAGCACGTTCCTGAAGACAGAACCGTGGCCCAGGCTCAGAGATTCTCTTCCTCATGAATATGATTATATGCTACTTGGCCCTTGACTTTTTTTTTTTTTTTTTTTTTTTTTGCAATTCAATGGTTTTGATGAATTTGCTGTGATCCAGGAGTGTTCAAGTACTCGTGGTGGTCTCTGGCTTGGATTATGCTTTAGCAGTCTTGAAATGAAATGAGGTCCCTGGCTCCCTTTGTCACAAACTCTGGGAATGTGGATTCAACGCATGATATTCATATTTTGTAGGTCTCTGGGCATTTTTGCCTCAAAAGGAAGCTTCCCAACCAACGCATCACAACAAAGAACTCTAAGGCTCCAGAGATCCACCCACCTTCTCATCTTGCATCTCGGAGCACAGGCAGTCGAGGGTGCTACACAGAGTGGTTCTCCTGGAGGATGGAGCATGTAATGACCACCCCAAATCTGCAACTTTAAGCTCTCCAGCTGACCTGAGAAGCAGGTTCTCTGGCTTCATGTCTCTATAAACAATTCTCTTTGAATGACAATAAGACATTTGCCAATTCTGTAATATAAGTAACAGATCTCTGCTCATCAATCTTAGAAATTCTCTATAGATTGTTCCAAGTGGTGCATAGTCTAAAATTAGGCAATCCTAATAGCATCATAAAAGTAACTATACAGGAGCCTGGCATGGTGGCACACGCTTGTAATCCCGGCACTTGGGAGGCTGAGACAGGAGGATTGTGGTTCGCAGCCAGCCTCAGCTACTTAGGGAGGCCCTTTGCAACTCAGTGAGAGCCTGTTTCAAAATAAAGAATAAAAAATAGGGCTGGGGTGGTAGCTCAAAAGTAGAAAACCTCTGGGTTCTATCCCCAGTACTGCAAAGGAAAAAAAAAACTATACAGCCTAGAATATGATGTTGAGAGACTATATTTTACTTCTCTTCTGAGCTGATGCTCACCAGCTGGGCTTTAAACAACAGTCCAAGGACCAGAATAAATTTGCTTGGGTTTTCTCTTGTCAAGTAAACATTATTGAACTTTCCTTTATCTAATGGATGACCGATGTCAAAATCTTCCAAAGAGGGCCAGGCATGGTGGCGCACGTTTGTAATCCCCGCGCTTGGGAGGCGGAGACAGGAGGATGGCGCAGGTTTGAAGCCAGCCACGCTGGCGTAAGAGATCCTGTTTCAAAAATATAAAATAGGTCTGGGAGTGTAGCCTGGAGGTAGAAGGGCTTCCAGGAACCCCAGTACCACCAAAAATAAAATAAATAAATAAATAAATAAAAATCTTCCAAAGAGTGTCACCTTTTCTTTGAATTTTCACTTTTCACGTGGTGCTGAACCCAGGAGCATTCTACCTCTGAGCTATACCCCAAGCCTTTTTTTGTTTGTTTTGAAACAGGGTCTCTCTAGGTTCCTGAGAGTCTTGCTACATTGCTGAGGCCATCACTGAATGTGGGACCCTCCTGCCTCAGCCTCCCAAGTATGGGCTTGCGCCGCCACTCTCACCCACTTTTCAGTTTTGGTACCGGTTCCTTCTCAAGGTCATTTTCAAGTGCTGATGGCTAGAGCTGCTCATTGTTCTGGGTATTGTTCACTGGCTGGTAGGACGAGGTACACTGGATGCCTCTGAACTAGAAGCAATTGATTTCTGACTAGAGACGAGCTTTTTTTTTTTTGCAAAGGAACACACTGAGGAGAATTTGAAGTACACAAGACCCGCTGAGTCTGGCTACTGCTTGCAGATGCCATGTTCCACCTGCCGGCTCCCATCCCAGCCTGCCCGCCCTCCCTCTCCCCGCCCCCATTACTGTTTATCTTGTTACTAAATTGTAAAAGCTCGTAATTAGATCTGGATGCAAATGCTTTGTCAGATCAAACTCTTTGCAAATACTTTCCCCAAGCTGCATCTTGCCTTATATTAATAGTTTCAAGCAAAAAAAGTTTAATTTTTTAAAGTATATATAACAGTCAGGCATGATGGTTTATGCTTGTAATCCCAGTACTTGGGAGGCTGAGACAGGAGGATCTCAGGTATGAAGCCAACTTAGCAAGACCCTGTTTCAAAATAAAAATTAAAACATGTTTGGGGATGGTGGAGGTATAACTCAGAGGTAGAATATCCCTTGGTCCAATCTCCAGGAACAACAACAACAACAAAAAGACAAAAAATCATTATTATGAGAAAATTGAAGCCTAGTAAGAACACCCTTGGATCCGAACTCCAGCACCCTCACCAGCGCTGAGCCCTAGTCTGCTGATTCTGCCACCACTGCACTGTCTACCTTTCCCCTTTGACCTTACTTCTCCCTTTGCTCAGGTGCTATGGGTTGAACTGTGTCCCCAAAAACATATGCTAAAGTCCTAAGTCTTGGAACCTGTGACGGTGACCTTAGTTGAATACTGGGGCTCTGCAGAGGTGTCAAGTTAAGATGTCTTTAGAGTGGATCCTAATCCTGTGTGACTGGTGTCCCTAAAGGGGAATTGGGAAACAGACACAAGGGAAGGTGATCATGTAAACATAGAGGTAAAAATTAGAATTATGCACACACACACACACACACACACACACACACACACACACACCACACACTATACCTCCCCAGAGGCTTCAGAAGGAACCTGGCCAAAAATCCTGACTGCAGATTTCTACCCTCTAAAACTATGAGACAAATTTCTATGTGTGTCAGACTTCCGGGAAGATGGCGACCAAGAAAAGCGGGGCTTAAGAGCCCCGCTAACAACAAACCTCCATTACCACAAAATCAGCGCCTTTCATAGCCAGAAAACACCATCACCAGTGAAACAAAAAATCACCAGGCTCCAGAGAGAAAGCGGACTGAGAACAGAGCCACAGAGGAGATAACCGGCCTATCGTCCGAGGACGCAGCAGACGCGGCGGCAGCAGCGCCATACTGCCGGCGAATTCACGAGACGGCTACAGCAAGCCGAGGTGAGCCACTGCGGAACAGCCAGGCGGGATTTCTCCGCGCAGAGAGCATCTAAAGTTCCCAGTGGCCGAGCTCAGCACACGCTGCAGGGATTCAGAGTGGAAACCAAAACCAAGAAGAAAAACACCAGCCCCACAGCCGAGGGCGTAGCAGCGGCACCATATTGCCACCGGCGGCAGCAGCACCAAATCCAGCAAGGCCAGTACAGCTACATCTGCGTACTCAAGAACAGTGAGTCAAATTGCGGGCCACAGAGGAGAAATCCCAGTACTGTACTCCCTGGGACTTGACCCAGTGGGGGAGGGGCGGTGGCAGAGATATCACACCATAGGAGAACGCCCAACCTGGCACCCCCCCACAGTCTAAAGCAGCCTCTATCGACTCTCTGGGTCGGAGACTCTGTGATAAAACCCAGTAAAGGAGTAGTGGGGTCTGAGATACTACTGACTCGAGATCCAGAGCACCTTAAGTGAAGTCATAGTGACCCAAGGGAAGAACCCAGAGAAGGCACAAACATCCGAAATCATGGGAAAGAGGAATAATACTGGAGCAATAAATGCCCACAACCCCACAACATCAGAACCCGATAAAACAGAAAATCAGAGATTTCTAGAAGATCAAATCAGGAAAATAACTGTAGAAATAATAGAGGTGCTTCGAAAAGAACTCAGAGATAGCCAAAAAGAGATAAAGGATGCAATTAATGAAGTAAAGGCCTCAATTCAAAGCACAAACAACCGATTAGAACACATGGAGAACAGAATCTCGCTCTTAGAAGATGATCATTCTAAAAATGAATGCATAGTTTCTAATCTAGGAAAAAATATCCGACAGCAGGAATCTGATATTGAAGAAATATGGGCCCATTTTAAGAGAGCTAACCTAAGAATAATTGGAATAGAGGAGGGAAAAGAAAGTGAAACCAAAGGGATCAACAATCTCTTCAAGGAAGTAATAGCAGAAAATTTTCCAGACATAGAGCAAGAGGTCGATACACAGGTCCAGGAAACTTATAGAACTCCCTTTAGACAGGATAGAAGAAGAGGATCCCCACGCCACATAATTGTCAAAATGACCAATGTGGAAGCCAAGCAGAGAATCTTAAAGGCAACAAAATCAAAGGGCCAAGTGACATTCAGAGACAAACCAATTAGAATCACTCCAGACTTCCCAAACCAAGTTATGAGAGCCAGAAGGGCTTGGAGTAACATATTCCAAACTCTGAAAGAAAATAACTTCCAGCCAAAAATTTCCTACCCAGCAAAACTTTCTATCAAATTAGATAGAGAAATAAGAAGCTTCCATGACAAACAGAAACTGAAGGAATTTATGTCTTCAAAACCAGCACTAGAGAAAATACTCAAAGAGATTAACTACAAAGAAGAAATAGGTAACACACATCAGAACTAGAGAAACAAGATTTTCCATCCAACAGACAACTAAGATTGGTTATCTGTGGAGATTCATTACTTATGTTAGTCTTTTACCTATCTGTAAAGAGTATTGTTTGCCTTTATTGTTGTTAATTTTTAGGATTTCTAGTTGGAATATTAATATAGCTTCAGATATAGCATTTGGAAATATTTTATCCCATTCTATTAGTAACTGTTAACTCTGTTTACATTGTCTTTGGATATACAATTTTTTTTTTTTTAGGGAGTCTGTATACTCCTCTGTTGCCTGTGCCATTGAAATCATAACCAAGAAATCACTGCCAATTTCAATGTTGTGAGGTTTTATGACCCAAATTTTCTCCTAAAAGTTTATAGTCTTAAGATTTATATTTAGGTCTATTATCTATTTTGAGTTAATATGTGTATATGGGATTAGGTAAGGGTCCAATTTTATTCTTTTCCATGTAATTATTATTTTTTAACAATATTTAGTTAAAAGATTATCACTTCCACCACCAAATGTTCGTGGAAACCTTGTCAAAAATAACTTGACAATATAGGGAAGAATTTAGCTCTAGGCTTTTATTTAACTCCAATGGTTTATATATCTGCCTTTAGAATAGTACTACACTGTTTCAATTATTGTAGCTTTATATGGTTTGAAATCAGAAAATATATATCTTCTAGCTTTGTTCTTTTTCAAGATCATTTTGGGTACCTAGAGTCCATATTCCATATTAGGATAGATTTTTTTCTGAAAAATAAATATATAAATATATGATAGTTTCACCTAAAAATAGAAAAAAAATATTCTCTGGTAAGAAAGAAAGCAAAAAGAAATATTGAAATGTTATCTTTAAGTCATCAAAAGCTTGGTATCAGACAAATGAAACTGTTATGTGAGATTATCATTTTTAATTTTAGATAAACTGCCATAATACTAGATGTCAACTACTAAGCCAAGCATGGGAGGGAGGGATAGGGAGAGAATGGGGTGGGGATTGGGTGGGGGCTGACTGGGAAAAGTGTGCATGTATGTCTACAAAAGTATGTATCCTACTATGATGTATGAATACAGTGCACCAATAAAAATAAATAAATTAAAAATAAATAAATAAATAAATAAATAAATAAAATAAAAAAAAGAAAAAAAAAATTTCTATGTGTGTGTGTGTGTGTGTGTGTGTGTGTGTGTGTTTACTGAGGACTGAACCCAAGACCACTCTACCAGTGAGCTACATCTCCAGACCTTTTTTTTTTTTTTTTAATTTTAAAACAGGGTCTTCCTAAGTTGCCCAGGCTGGCCTTGAACATGTGATCCTCCTGCCTCAGCCTCCAGAGTTGCTGGGATTACGGGGGTGTGCCACCACACTCTACTAAATTTCTGCTGTTTTAAGCCATCCAGTATGTGGAACTTTGTTACAGGGGCCCTAAAAACTAATCATAACTGGGCATGGTGGTACATGCTTTATAATTCCACTACTACGTGGGAGGCTGAGACAAGAGGATTGCAGGTTTGTAGTCAACCTCAGCTACTTAGTGAGGCTCTCCACAACTTAGTGAGATCTGTTTTAAAATAAAGAATTAAAAATAGGACTGGGGGTGGAGGTCTGAGGTAGAATGCCCCTGGATTAAATTCCCAGTAACACATACACAAAAACAAAAACAAAAA
The DNA here is from genome assembly GCF_963383645.1 of Muscardinus avellanarius. Classification (NCBI taxonomy): domain Eukaryota; kingdom Metazoa; phylum Chordata; class Mammalia; order Rodentia; family Gliridae; genus Muscardinus; species Muscardinus avellanarius. Next base: position 22,789,771 of record NC_137797.1, on the reverse strand, counting down.
ACAGTGAATATGCCAGGTTAAATCATACAATCATGATAAAATTATTGAATGGTCAAATAAAGTCATTCCTCTGCCTATACTCTGAATACTCCTGCCTTCCTCTTACTTTATTGTACTTGCATTAACAATAAACCCTCAATAGATTCAATTTTCTTTCCTGTCTAGCAGACTGTAGAAAAACACACAACTAGCCGGGCATGGTGGTGCATGCGTGTAATCCCAGCATTCCAGAGGCTGAGACCGGAGGATCGCGGTTAAACAGGGCAGGGGGTGTGGCTCGGGAGTAAAATGCCCCTGGGTTCCAACCCCAGATCAAAAAAAAAAAAGAAAAACACACAACTGTGTTCACTGGTCACTTCCAACACATGAGACTAACCAACTAGACCCTGATGTTGCCTGGCAATCTCATTGTATTTCTTTATTCCATTCATTCATTTTCCATAAAATTCTTCATATTCTTTCTCAATATCCCCCTCTTCACTAATCCTGTGCTGTTTCAAGGAGAGAATAGAGAACTTTCCACCAGCTCCATGACCACACCAGCTCACCCACCTGCATTTGTCCTCAGTGTCTTCTAAACATGCTCCTCGCTAAAGCAACCCTTAAATCATGCACCAGATACCATCCCCACTTGCTTATGCAAGGACATCGCTTGGTGTCCTTTTACTCCATCACAAACTTTCTTCTAGATTATTCCATTAGCTACTATGTTCCCATGATTAAAAAACTAACACCTGCACTCTATCCGACTCCCAGTCATGGCCCTCTCTCTCCCATTTCCTTCACCACAATAATATTTTTTCCAGTTGTCACGACAGTTCCAGTTTATACTTAATTAATAACTCTTGGCTTAATTATTAATGGTGCCCTTTTCAAATGTGTTTCAGTTTCCATTGTAAACTGTGCAGATAGTTTCTCTTCTAATGTAAAACTACTTGAAAGAGCTGTTTATGCTCATTCTGTCCAATTTCTCACCTTCTATTCTCTCTTGGGTTACACGGGCCTTGTCCCCGTTCCTCCAGTTCGGGTCACTGACCATGTCCATGTTGTTAAGTCTGTCAGCTTTCATTTTTCATCCTTTTTCCTTTTACCTCTTAGAAGCATTTAACGTTATTATTCCCTCCTTCATTTCTTCACTGGTGTTCAGGGCTACCATCTCTCTTAATTTTTCTCCTATCACTCGGGAGAAAATAGATCTGTATTCCAGCTGGTAGAAAGGAAAAATGAATACAGACAAGTCCCTCCCTTTAGAGAGAAGTAGCACGTAACTCTGATGCTAGGTCACATGGTTACCTTAGCTGCAAGAGGCCTAGAGTTATATTACGCATCTAAATGTGCAGACCTTCAGCCGGACATGGTGGCGAACCCTTGTAATCCCAGCATTCGGGAGGCTGAGACCCGAGGATGGCGGTTCGCTAACAGCCTCCGCTACTTAGTGAGCCTCTCCACAACTTAGTGAGACCATGTTTCAAAAAATAATCAAAAATAGGGCAGGGGTGTAGCTCAGAGGTCGAATGCCCCTGGGTTCCATCCCCAGACCCGCAAGATAGATAGATAGATAGATAGATAGATAGATAGATAGATAGATAGATAGATAGATAGGCATACCTTCTGGATATATATACACACATACATTTATAGCTATATAAATACATATATCTCCAAGCAACTACCTGAAAACTGGGGATTCTATTATTGTGGAAAAAGAGAAAAAATACTGAGGAATAATAAGCACACTAATTCTCAAGTTTTCTATAGGATTGTACATTTTAAAACAATATGAAGAAACAATTTTAGAGCCAGGTGTGGAGGCACATGCTTATAATACCAGCCTTCTGAGACAGGAGGCTGAGACAGGAGGATTGTGGTTCACAGACAGCCTCAGCTACTCAGTGAGGCCCTTTGCAACTCAGTGAGACCCTGTTTCAAAATAAAGAATAAAAAATAGGGCAGGGCTGTAGCTCAGAGGTAGAATGCCCCTGGGTTCCATCCCCAGTACCATAAACAAAACAAACAAAACAAACTTTAAAAGCGGTGAAAATAAAAAAGTTAAGGAATAACAAATATACTTTGGTTTCAGATTATTTGAAAGGTTTCCTTTCTTTCTTCAATGAAATTTACAAGTACTGTGTACCAACTAAAATGTATTACATCATATTTTTCATAAATGTGATATAGTTGAGTAGTTTTAACAGCGTTTCTATAAATAGCCCATATAATTGAAAGGTAAAATGCTGAGATCCCAACAGTGAAAACAAATTTATAAAACAAAATATACACTTAGCAAGGCCCTCAACAACTTAGTAATACTGTTTCAAAATAAAAAAATAAAAATGGGGCTAGGAGTATAGCTCAGAGGTAGAATGCCCTTGGGTTCAACCCCCAGTAAACAAACACACAAACACACATACATAAACACACCATACTTAAGCTTAATGTTCCTTAGTATTTAAGAGAAATGAATTAAAAGAACAAGATGTGGACTTACGTAAAAAAAAATTTGTGTTGTATGGTACTGGAAATTGGGCCCAGGGGGCATTCTACCTCTGCATACATCTCCAGCCCTATTTCATTTTTCATTTTGAAACAGAATCTCAGCTGCTAAGGCTGGTTTCAAACCCACCATACTCCTTAGTCTCCCAAGTACTGGGACTACAGGCATGAGCCACCATGCCTGGCTTTGTGTTTTTAATGATGATATCCACTACTGGGTAAGAGTGTGTGCATGTATATCCCTATCATTCGACATCTCGGTGTGATGTATAGTTATGATGTAAAAATAAACGTATTTTAAAAATGAAAAAAGTGTTTACTTAGAATATAAACTTTGAAGCTGGGTGTGGCAGCGCACACTTGTAACTCCCAGGGATTGGGAGACTGAGACAGGAGGATCGCACAGCTTCGAAGGCAGCCTCAGCTACTTAGTGAGGCTCTCAGCAACTTAGTGAGACCCTGTTTCCAAATAAAATATAAAATAGGGCTGGGGGTGTAGCCTGGAGGTAGAAAGCCCCTGGGTTCCACCCCCAGTACCACACACACACACACACACACACACACACACACACACACACACATACACACTGCTAAGTAATTTGTGTACTCAGGGAATAAAAAGAAATAAAATTTAAAAGTATTTAGTATATGTAAAAAATGCATTGAAGGGGGATATGAGAACTTGGTGGACAATTTAAGCAATTGTGCTAAAAAAAAAAAATACAACCAGAAGTATAAAGAGGTATGAGGCAGAATGGTCTCAAAGATGTTTATCTCCCTCCCCAGAATCTGTAAGTTACACAGCAAAAGGGACTTTACAGAAGTAGCTAAAGCCACAAATGTCATAATAGAAAGATTATCCTGATTATCCAATGAGCCCAATCTATCCTAGAAGCCCTTTACAGAAGACCCGCTCCAGGTAGCAGCAGAGGAGATGAGGTCAGAAGGACTTGGCATCTGAGAACTTGTCCTGCTGTTGCTCTGAAAGTGAAGGAAGGGGATCAAAAAAAAGGCATGTGGTTGGTCTCTAGAAGCTAAGGACTACTCCTCCCACAGGCAGAAAGGAAAGAGAATGCCAATCCTAAAGCTGCAGAGAATTGATTTTGGCCATCGGCCTGAATAAACTAGGAAATAGACCCATCCCAGAGCTTCCAGAAAGGAATGCAGCCCTGAGGACACCTTGCTCTCGGGTTTTGATTAATAAATGACCCAGCTGAGCTGTACCAGGATGTCTCACTACTGTCTTGTGGTAGTTTGTTATAGCAGCAGTAGGAAACTAATAAAAAGGGTGAAATGTAGGTCAGTTTAACAAATGCCTGCTGTGGATTATAAGAGGAAAGGAATATCCAGTTTTCACATACACGTTATTTCTAGAAAGACATAGTATGCAGAACCTAGAAGAAAACTTTAATTAGAGTTCTCCCCCAAAAGGGGCAAGAAAGAACAATGATGTATTAAGGGCACTAAGTAACTTGTGGTGTGAGTTAATCAAGGGAAAACTGTATGGTCATTCAAGAAGGCCTGCTTGGGAATCTGGGCAGAGATGTAAGGAGTGGGTGGTGGTATGGTTGGATCTGGACTGTCCTCCAAAGGCTCATGGGCTGAAGGCTTGCATAGTGCCCGGTGTAGCAAAGTCCAGAGGCGGGGCATTGGGGAAGTGATTGATCATGAGGGCTGAGATCTCATCAAGAGGTTAATCCACTGATGGATTCTTAACTTGATAGCACTGTAGGGAGGTGGTGAAAATCATAGTGGGTAGAGCCTAGGTGGAGGAAGGAGGAACCAGGGGCACACTCTAGAAGAGTATTGCCTGTCCCTGGTTCCTCCTTCTCTCTCTCTGGCTTTCCTGACTGCCGTGGGGTTAGCAGCCTTCCTCTGCAACGCCCTTCTGCCATGATGCTCTGCCTTGCCTCAAGCCCAAAGAAACAGAGCCAGCGTGCCATTGACTGAAACTTCTGAACCATAACAAAGTAAGCTTTGCCTTTGTTTTTCTCAGATATTTGTCATAGTGATGAAAAGTCCACAGTGAACAAATCCATAACTTAGGCATCTGGAGAGTAGCTTAGCCCGGTTACTCTGGTGAAGTCCATACAGTTAATAAAATCACTGAATTAAAGACCCACACTGTGTCACGTCCTTCCCGTGTCATCCTCCTTACGTGAGACAGGCTACAATGAGGTGGCAGATCGCCTTCCTAGTGCTGGGTGTAAGTGACCTTGGGACCAGAATGCTACAGGTAAGCTAGGTTTAGAGAAGAGTTTGTACATATTATTATTTACAGCTAATTTCAATCTACTGGCAGAGTTGAGTAGCTGCCAACAGAGACTACAAAATAGTTCATCTGGCCCTTTGCAGAAAAAATACTTCTGACTCCTGGCCTAATAAATACTGAGCCTAAACAAAAATAAAGTGAGGTTTATTTTAAGATTAAAAAAAAGTAACTGCAAACATATAGGAGAAACCTGACTCAGCAGGCATACACTTGGATGAAAAAGTCTGATGGTTACAAATCAGCTACAGAAAGATAAGTAGCCTAAAAACCAAGTAAAGATAATCTTGACCCTAAAAGAAACAATATCTGGACCTGTAGTTGCTCCTTACCTGGCATTGTCTATGCTCCAACTTGTCTCCAGCTGTTCCCCTGCTCAGCAATGGACCCTGTGGCTGACACTTATTACAGACTTTAGCTTCAACATCATGTCTTCTAAGAAGGCTTTGGTTCTCCAAGACTAGCTTACATTACTTACTTTCCCATAGTATTTTTTTTTTAATCATACTGCGATTGACTTTGTCTCTCTCCCCCACTAGACTGAACTCATGTGGGCAGGGAAGGAGGCAGTCTTCCAACAGCAGGCCCATTGCCTGCCACAAAAGAACTTTGCCTTGTTGTTCACAATACTGGGAATTGAACCCAGTAGCGCTCTACCACTGAGCTACATTCCCAGCCCTTTTCGTTTTGAGACAGGGTCTGGCTAAGTTGAATTTATGATCCTACCTTGGCCTCCCACGTGGCTGGGATACCACTGTGCCTGGCTATGACCACTTCTTTTCAAATGTGTTTATTAAGTTAATGCATAAATGCCATAGTCCCATTATATTCCTCATCAATCCAGACTACATGGTGTAAGTATTCCGTTTTGGTGAGAAGCAGACTGTTGATGACTTACTCAAATCTATCCTCTTCCTTGCCCTCCTGGTAGGCAGAAGCCCAATTTTAACTGGGTTCTCTCCTCTGGTCACCATGTTCAGGGTAGAATCAGTACACCAGGCTGAGGAGTGATTAAACCTAAATAATGAGGCTTTAGGCAGGAATGCAATATATTAGAGTTCAGTGAAATGAAAGAAGGCCACTGAGGAAGTCCTGGAAGAGAGTGTGACTTAAAAAGAAATGTGTGCAGGAGAGTGCTTTCCCTGGCCTTTGCATATGGTTATATTCACAGAGGTTTTGCTAAGAGCTTCCTGCAAACAGGAGATTAAGTATGAGGATAAAAATCCCCTGCATTGAGGATGGTAGAGATGCAAGACATAAAAATCTGGGTTCCTGATAACACCAACAAGAAGCATCTGGAGTCAGGCCATACACCCGTAATCCCAGCACTTGGAAGGCTGAGACAGGAGGATCACAGTTCAAGGCCACCTCAGCAACATGGCAAGCCAACTTACTGAGACAGTTTCAAAAAAATAAAAAAGGGCTGGGGTATGGCTCAGAGTAAAATAGTCCTTAGTTCAGTCCCCGATACCAAAAGACGAAAAAGCACCTGAAACCATCTCATCTTTAGATGCTGCACTATTTTGTCATATGAAATAATCAATATTTATAGTTAAATCATTTTCTAGGTAATACTTTTAACTGGGCTTTACTTATAGACAAAAGCATACTCACTATATAAATTTGAAGAGAAACATTGGCAAATTGGGAAACCTCTAAATGACAAAGATGTAGTTTGGAAACCACGTCTTTTTTTGTGTGTTACTGGGAATTGAACAGACGCACTCAACTGCAGAGCTATACCACCATCCATTCATTCATTCATTCATTCATTCATTCATTCATTCAAACAGTCTTACTAGGTTGCTAAGAGTCTGCCAAGTGCTGAGGCTGTTCTCAAAACTGTGGTCCTTTCGTCTCAGCCTCCCAAGTTTACTTAGGGTTAAAAAGTCTTTTGAGACAGCCAGGCATGGTGGTGCGCACTTGTAATCCCAGTGCTTGGAAGGCTGAGAAAGGAGGATCACGTAGGTTGGAAGCCAGCCTCAGCTACTTAGGAAGGCTCTGAGCAACTTAGTGAGACCCTGTTTCCAAATAAAATATACAACAGGTCTGGGAGTGTAGCCCAGAGGTAGAAAACCCCTGGGTTCCATCTCCTATACAGCAAAAAATCAATCAAACAAACAAAAAACTTCACTATAACGTGAAGGCTTGTGCTGGGAGTATTCTGGATACACTCTGGTGAGGGCCTTGAGCTGGAGAGGTCTCAAGTTTCCTTCCAACTCTTAAAATGCCATGATTTATTATTTGACTTTATAATATGCAGTGCACAAATGACTGTACGGGAAGGAAAAGTAAATACATATCACCAGTGTATATTTTTATATTCTTCATGCTTCAATCTTCAAAATTGGTCACACTAAAATGGCATCTGGGCATATTAATGAAACTACTCAAAAAGCAGATTAAGATAAAAGTTGAAGGCTAAATAATAAAAAATGTTAACAATGAATTCTTCCAGAAGGCAAAAAACTGGAGAAGGGAAACTATTAATGATACATGTAAACCTTGCAAGTATTAACTGGGTCCCTAATAAGATTATAGAAAAAGCTCACATATGCATCTAGTAGTTCTCAGATAGCTGATAAGGAGACCTTAATTTTTTTTTTTTTTTTTTGGTACTCGTGGTCAAACCCAGAGGCATTCTATCTCTGACGTACCCTCCCAGCCCTATTTCATTTTCTATTTTGAAACATGGTCTTGCTAAGTAGAGGCTGGCCTCAAAACTGTGATTCTCCTGTCTCAGCCTTCCGAGTCCTGGGAATATAGACATAAGCGACCATGCCTGACTCAGGAATACTTCTGATCTATCCTTTTCTTATTTAACCTTTGCTCATCTGTCCATTTTAAAATTTCATTCATTCTTGAGGGTTTAAGGTTCTTGTCATTATTAATCAAAATGTTTTGCTCAACACCTTACTGTACTCCTAGCTTCTAAAATATTCAAGTAATTTTCAACATAGTCAGTGAAGAGTTAAGTCAAGAACATGAGAAATCTCACTTTGCCAGAGTTTTGTACAATTTATAAAAAAAAAACAAATTGTCTTCTGAGTGATGACATGAGGGACACTGAAAATAATGAATTTATGTTATATAGTATTTAGCCTTTTTGTCTAAATGGTTTCTTAATTTTTAAAAACTCAGATTTTTCTTAGTAATGAAGTGATTGTCCTCTAAATCAAAGAGCTTATTACACATTTTATAATATATACAAAGCAGAAGACATGAATTTGATTTCACATTTCTCAATATTCTTCCCTAAAACTTGAATTTGCTAGAATACACAATAAAGTTGGCAACATCGATGATAAATTTCAATATTTTAACACTAACATGGATTTCTCTCCATTTAATTCATACATACATCAAGAAATATCACACTTACATTTTGTATCATGTTAATTTTTGTTCCTCTCAAAAAAGACTACAAGAATCAAAACAAAATTTGTCAAGTATTATAATTTAATGATATTAAGTTCTTAAAGCATTACTGCTTTAGCCAGGCATGGGGGCACAAGCTTATAAACCCAGTACTTGGAAGACTGAGACAGGAGGATTGCAGGTTCAAGGCCAGCCTCAGTAAGTTGGCTAGGCCTCAGCAAATCAGCAAGATCTTGTTTCAAATTTTAAAAACTAAGTGGGGGAAGAGCTATGTGTGTATAGTTTGGTGGTAGAATGCCCCTGGGTTCAATCCCTAGTACTAAACTAAACCAAATAAAGTATGTATGTTACTGTTTTAGTGTTTATATACTATATAATTCTAACTTTGGGGGGTGGGGGGGTCTGGGAATGTAATCTAGAGGCATTCAACCTCCGAGCTACACCCCTGCTCTATTTTTTATTCTTTATTTTGAAACCGGGTCTCACTGAGTTGCGGAGGGCCTCACTAAGTAGCCGAGGCTGTCCATGAACTGCGTTCCTCCAGGTCTCAGCCTCCCGAATGCTGGGATTACAAGCGTGCGCCACCACGCCCGGTTTAGAATTTAGATCTAACTTTTGATAATTAATATATTCTAGGAGAAAAAATATGGCTCGAGATTTATTTTCCATAGCACTTCTAGCTAAAATGAGATTGTCTGCAGTGCAAGGAGTTAGGCACAACTAAAATTAATTCTGAGTATCAGCTTTCTGAAAAGGAAATATTTCTGCGATTCCTCTTTTGGCCTTATTTCTGTTCTGTTTAGCAAACGGGACTGGCAGATCTCAACAGCCACAACACCATATGTTACAGTCAAAGCCAGCTGACACCCTGGCACCGCAGCACACCCTGATGCCACGCGCTTGTTTTCCACGTTGTGACAAATCAACCAGGAGCTCAGGTATTTCAATTTCTCAACATGGTGCCACACATGCTCCCACGCGCCTCCTCCCAACTACCTTTCTGCCTGTGCAGTATCTCCTTTCAATCCAAATACAGCAAGTCAGAACCTGCAGAACCTCCTTGATGCCTCGTCCATTCATTTTATTCTTTCAATAAATTTACTGAGCACCCCCTATGTGCCAGGAGTAAGAAATACAAAGTTGAACGATGGAAAAAACACAGTTCCTGCCCTCGTGGAGTTTACAATCTGCTAGTTCTAACATTCATCGAAATGCAAATAAATTTGCAAGGCATTAAGTTCTAGAGGTTCGTGGTCGCGTGAGGATGTGTCACTGTTGTTCTTACTCTGTGGCAGGAAACGGGGACTGTTTCCCTAAGAAAGTGAATGCGCTGAGATCTGAAAGGCAAATAGGAATTAACAAGGCGATGGGGAGGGATACGTATTTGAAGCCGGTGGAACAGCATGAACGAAGGTTGCACGATCGGCTGGACCCCCAGCACTGCCAAAAGAAAGAAAAGAAAGAAAAAAAAGACTCCAAACCAAGTCTTATGATGAGCGAAGTGCTGTAATTCTCACTCTAGATACTTAAGAAGGTGGAGCCCAGACTAACACACTCTACAGAAGGAGGCTAAGTGGTAATGAAACGCTACAGAGCGTTTTTAAGTGTTGTGCCTACCAGTGTTCTAAGATATTAACTCATTTAATATCTGTTAACTCACATAATATCAGACCTCATGGGCCACATAAGAACACTTAAGTGTTTCAAACTAGGAATGAGACTTGGGGTACGTAAAATGTCATAAGTTTTACTTTGAAAAAAAATAAATAAATAAAAGTGTGTCCTCATTCTGAACTGCAATGCACTCCACCTCCTTGAATCCATGTGCTGAGGCCTAAGGTCAGGATGTGACTGCGTGTGGAGATGAGGCTTTTACGGAAGTGACGGAATCAACATGTGGAAGGTAAAGTGGTACCTTCACAGAATAAAGAACCTGGCCATGAGAGACTCCAGGGACAGCAGAGAAGAGGAAGACCACGTGACGAGGCGTGGAGGAGGAGGCCACCTGCAGCCCGAGGAGAGGCCTCAGCAGAACTGACCTTGGACTTCTAGCCTCTAAGAATGTAAGAAAATACATTTTTAATGTTAAAAAAAAGTTACAAAAGAAAGAATTCTACTTAGAGGAAAGAGACTGAGTCTTGAGAGGGCCAGAGTAGCTACAGGAGGTCCAGCCAGACGACTGCAGGAAGGCATGCAAAAGGTGCCCGTGGCAGCTTAGGGGTAAGCGGTGAAAATGACAGTCCTACAGTCCCAGGTACACAGCAGCTGAGGCAGGAGGACAGCACGTTCAAGGTCAGCCTTGGCAACTTAGTAAGACTGTCCCTGATAAACAGGGCTGGTGATCTAGATGAGTGGTAGGGTGCCCCTGGGTTCAATTCCCAGTGTGGGGGCAAGGACTGCTGAGAGTAGATTTAAATGTTCTTACTACACACACACACACACACACACAGAGAATATGAGGTACGTGAGGTAACGTATATGTAAGCTGCTTGATTTAGCCGCTCCATCTGTGTACATATCAAAATATCACGTTATACACCACAAATATAGATGGATTTTCTTATGAATTAAAAATAAAAAGAAAAGATGCCCCCCACACAAAAAAAGCACAATTACCACTTCCACCCTCTGATCATTACTATATACCTGTCAGAGAATTAACCAAAAAAAATTTTTTTCAAGGTAAAATAACCTTGTTTCTAATTCAAAGTCATTTAAAAACCACATCTAGGTTTATCATAGGTTTATTCCTGTATTTTTCACGTTGCTAACTAGTTTGGGGTTAAATTAATGAAGCAAAAATTGTTTCCCTCCCTCCTTCCTTTTTTTTCCTGTGGTACTGGAGAGTGAACCCAGGGGCATTCTACCCATGAAACAGCCCCTAAGCCCCGTTTTATAACACAGGGTCTAGCTAAATTGCTGAGGCTGGCTTCAAAACTGTGATCCTCCTGTCCCAGCCTCCCACGTTCTAGCATTACAGGTGTGTGTCACCATGCCCAGCTTCGTGATCTTTTAAGTAGTTTGAATAATGTACATATACTAACACATATCCATCAATACACATACACACACTATTAAAAATATTATAGTCTTTCTAGCTGAATATGGTGGCTCATAACCATAATCCCAGTACGTGGGAGACTAAGATGGGAAGATCACAGGTTCAAAGTTAGCCTCAGTAATTTAGCAAGGCTCACAGCAACTTAGCCAGGCTGTTTTAAAATAAAAAATAAAAAAAGTATAGGGATATAGATCAGAGGTAGAATGCCCCAGGGCTCCATCCCCAGCACCACACAAAAACATTATAGTTGCCGGGCGTGGTGGCCACCGCTTGTAATCCCCGCGCTTGGGTGGCGGTGACAGGAGGATCGCGCTGGTTCGAAGCCAGCCTTGCTGGCTTAAGAGACCCTGTTTCCAAATAAAATATAAAAATAGGTCTGGGAGTGTAGCCCACAGGTAGAAGGGTTTCCAGGAACCCCACAAAAAACAAACAAAAAAAATTATAGTCAAAATAAAAAGGGAAACAGATAAAACAGACAAAGATCTCCCTCTCCCCACAAAAATCTGTGAATTCATGATTAAGCAAAAGTAAAAGCCTTTAGTAGACATTAAGACCAAAGACCAGGTCACCAACTATGATTCTGGTCCACTTACTTGTCCTTTCTGATAGTTATTTTGTTTTCAAACTTCAAACAATTGGATAATATCTACGTCTCAGAGGTTTGATGTGCGAATTACAATGTTTCTGAAGAATTTTATGATTTTTATAAATATAAAATAGTATTCCTTATAAATAAGAAAAACTCAAAGAAGCATACTGAATGTTCACATTAGTATCATCTCTCTTGTTTATGTTTGTTTTAGGAAAGCTAGATACACTTAAAGGAATAAGAAAAACATTCAGTTCTATAACAATAAGCAATTTTAATATACCATCAAAGCTAAAAACTCATAGAATAGTCAATCCTGATAAACCCTGCCAGCTCAGAAGTTAATGTCCAGTTCAGATCTTCTTTTTCAGAACAGACTGCTTTTGCTGACTTTATACCTACAAATCAAAGGTTCTCTAAGGACATAAGCTATACATTTCAACTCTTCAACCAGATCCCTGCGTTTAATCTAAGGGCATTATACAGTTTTAGATTAACACAGTTTAACACAATTGTTTAAATATTCTGAGGTAAATATTAACAATTTGTTCTTGGCTATATTCTCAACTCCTCCAAAAGTGTTTTATTTTTAGTGGTACCGAGGATTGAACCCAGAAGCATTCTACCTCTGAGCTATGCCCCTATCCTTTTTATTTTGAAACAGGATTTCACTAAGTTGCTGAGAGACTGGATAAGTCACAGCGGCCGATTTCAACCTGTGATCTGGATTACAGGAGTGGCCATCATGCCTAGCTCAGTGTTGTATTTTTAAGTAATATCAATGAAAATGGATGACACAGAGGAAGAAAAAAAAAAGCCAATACTGTTTCCAATAAAACTGAAATCACTCCAACACTTAATGTAACTAAAATATGTATCCCCAGCCCCAAGCACTCAGATATAGGGATGGCAATATAAGTCAACAGCAAACCAAACAAGCAAAGCACCATAAAGTGTTGCAATGTGGTTTTGAATTTTCAAGTATCTTAAAGAGAGAATAGTCCAGTTGTTTCATTTCCTTCTTGTATATATTTATGTTTAAGAATGTGAATTTTAAAATAGACACCACTAAATTTAATTATCAGAAATATATTTTAAATCTTCAAAAGCCTATGTCTTAAACACCATGAACTTTTATTTCATAATGCATAATTAGATTCTTTCTCATGTCATTTCCAACCTTAATTCCTAAAAAAACAGAATTCAAAATTTACCAATGACTCTTATTTATAGGGATACTCTGTGTCACTGATAAATTTTGAATATATATCAGAGCTTTAATCAAAACTAGCTTTATAAATTCGGTGTGTGCCAACATCCATCTAATATGATACTACAAGAAAGGTATGAAATTATTTTATGTGCATGAAAAGCAAATTCTCTGAAAATATTCTCCTCAAAGAGGAAAGATAAAGAAATAATATAAATAGTAGTTAAAATTATTATAGTTATTAATGCTGCCAAATTTAGCAAGACAGTTACTCTTTTACTTCTAACAATAAAAATTTCAAGGAATGTACCAGTAATTCTTTTTAAATCACTTGGCCATATATGCTAATATTTGTGCTTTTATTTTACAATTGTACCATGTTTTGTTGAAAATTATAGCTTCTACTTACACAATTTACCCATTATTTAAAGTGATTTTTTTCACATTTTCAAGTTACTTCATAAGTTCAGTACTGTGAAGATTTTTCAGAGTTCTTAAACTCATTATATAATTAATTTGATTGGACATTTTACAGTAATTAAATAATTACAGATTCAAGTACATAATTTTAATAACATTTAAAATGTAACCTTCTGAATCTTTGTAAATAATAGTAAATTATTAACAAATAGAAATAAATTCAGCAATCTGTGTGAACACAACAGGTTTTCATTTATCTTTTTAAAAAATGCCTCCCTCAAGATGAGATATCAAAATCAGGAAATGACATCTACTTTCTATTAGGCATGTAGTTATTTTACAGTGGGCGCGGATTTCCCCCAAATAATACCAGTTTAAGAGAAGGCAAAATCCTAATATACAAAACAATCAAAAGATCATAATGCTCGTACCTAATACTTTCTAAACTGTTTTTAGAACAGTCACTACTACGCATTCCATTCTGTTTTATTTTCATCAACAGGAAAGTCTTCGCTAATTGGTTAACATCACATTTTAAATAAAGCCTTCCTGCTCCAGAGCTGTGATGTGAGGCTGACAGCCTCTCTTGCTATTCAAGTGCCATCTTTTTGATTTGATGAAGAAGTGCATCTTTCTCCAAGTGGGCTTCTGCAAGAGCCATTTTAGCTTTAGCCAGTTCCTGCTTAAGGGATTCATTTTCTTCCATGAGCTGAAAGAATAAATTTAAAATATTAGAGAACTTAATAATTCCCAGAAAATATAGACTGTGTTATATAGTATCCAAAAGTGTGACACTGGACAGCTGTATAATATGGTATAGCCATATTCCCAGTTTTCTAAGAAATCTCCACACTCATCTCCATAGCAGCAGAACTAGTTTGCACTCCCACCAACAGTGTGAAAGAGTTCCTCTTTCCCCATATCCCTGCCAGCATTTGTTATTTGACTTCTTTATGCTTGCCACTCTGATTGGGGTTAGATGGAATCTCAGCATAGTTTTGATTTTCATCTTCCTAAAGACTAATGATGTTGAACATCTTTTCATGTATCTATTGGCCATTTTTAAGTATGCCATTTTTAATACAATCCACATAAAAATAAAAAATAACCTGTTATCTATATGTGTATTATATATTTTTATGTATGTGTTCCCCATGACTTGAGTTCTCCAAGGTGACTCTTCACAGTGTTCAGTCTATGTTCACTGAATAAATGCTATAATGGGGTGAGGGGGAGAACCCTTTAGCCAAGCATGGTGGTGCACACTTGTAATCCCAGCATTTGGGAGGCTCAGACAGGAGGATCAGGGTTGGAGGAAAGCCTTAGCTACTTAGTGAGACCCTGTTTCAAAATAAAGAATAAAAAATAGGGCTGGGAGTATAGCTTGGAGGTAGAATGCCCCTGGATTCCATCTCAGTACTGCAAAAAAAAAAAATTCAGTTCATATCTATTAGATTTTATGACTGGTCATCTTCTGTCATCTGAGTCACTCTTTTGGGTGATCTCATCTACTCTCATGGCTCAACTATCATAGATAGTCTGATCCAACACAGACTGGTCTCCTGAAATCCAGACTCACTTCAGAATACACAATTAGACATTTTGTACTAACTAGACAGCCACCAGATCTCCATTCCCCTCTTTAAAACATAGTTCAAGTACTGTGGCCTCTTAAGAGCCATTTCCTAACCCCTGAGTTTTAGGATACCAAACTAAGGACTCCTGCATTTACACAAATACATTAATAATAATAATAATAATAATAATAATAATATTATTATTATTATTATTATTATTATTATTATTTTGGTGGTACTGGGGTTCCTGGAAGCCCGTCTACCTCCAGACTACACTCCCAGACCTATTTTATATTTTTATTTGGAAACAGGGTCTCAAGCCAGCACGGCTGGCTTCAAACCTGTGCGATCTTCCTCTCTCCGCCTCCCAAGAGCGGGGATTACAAGCGTGCGCCACCACACTGGCAACATTATTTGCTTTTAATTTTAAAGAGTTCTCAAACTTATTTTAGTCCCAGATTAACCATTCCTGCTTTATAGATTAGTGATACTGTTCCCTATACCTTCTCCATTCTCTAGAATGAATAGTGTTTGATGCGATATGTTGTGACTGCCAAGTGCAAACTTTTGAGTTAATAGAAAGGAACAATATACTGCCTAGTTATATAATTCCAGCTCTGAGCTGTCAACCAATAAATCCTTAATGAACAGATGAACTTACACTGTCGTTCTAAAACTGAGAATTAAAATTCTGCCGAACATTTTGTTTATACAGGCAAAAAAATTAGAAGCAACTTGAATGTTAAAAAATGTTAAGAAGATTCAGAAATAATAATATATCCATATATTACTCGGCCATTAAAGTAAATATGAAGCAAATGTAAAATGAAAAAAATGTATGTTAAATGTTAAGTGAAAAGAGTACATTAACTTTAAGAAATGCAAAACATCCAGAGGAGAAATCTCAAAATTACTGACAGCACTGCAAGAAGAGAGAAGGAATTACTGTTTTCTTATCTTGCTCAACAGCATAACTACAATATCTATTACAGTGCCAAGGCACAAGAACAAGCATTTAAATAAGTAAAGAGATACTGCTTTAACTATTAGTACTTAATTATGTTAATCGCTAAAACTGAGTCTGAATTAACTTTCCCATTACCTTTTTTCTATCAGAGAATTCAGGAAAACTAGTTGGCTGAGAAGGCCAAGGAAACTCTGGGCTCGTCTGAATGGCTTGGCTGACACCGTGCTGTTTCTTCGGATCATGCTTTCCACTGATCAACAACACTGAATCACTTTGGACATTTTCTTTCAAATCATTTTCAGTGTTAAGCATATGAGAATCTGATCAAACAAATAAAATACTCAGAATACATTCCAAATACTTGATAAACCTTTAAAAGTTCTTCTGTGAAACACTTTTTATTTTATTTGCGGTACTGGGGATGGAACCCAGGGGCATTCTACCTTCAAAGTATATCCATAACCCTAATTTTTATTCTTTATTTTGAAACAGGGTCTCATTGAGTTGCAAAGGGCCTCACTAAGTAACTGAGGCTGTCCGAGAACCCTGTTCCTACTGTCTCAGCCTCCTAAGTGCTGGGGTTACAAGTTCGCATCACCACGCTCAGCAAAACTAATCTTAAAAAGATATCTCCTTATTTATATCATTATATATACACATATATACAAGTATATATGTATATCCCTATTAGTATGAGGACAGTATTATGAGATAAAAATAAGAAAAAAATCAGTAAAATAAAAAGTTGATTCTTTGAGAAGATAAAAAAAATGAATAAAGATAAGCCTTTAGTTAGACTGACTAAAATTAAAAAATTACATGAATCAGAAGTAAAAGAGGGAGCCAGGCATGGTGGCGCATGCTTGTAATCCCAGCATTTGGGAGGCTGAGACAGGAGGACCCAGATTTGCGGACAGCCTCAGCTACTTAGTGAGGCCATTTGCCACTCAGTGAGACCCTGTTTAAAAATATAGAATAAAAAAGAGGGCTGGGGGTATAGCTTGGAGGTAGAATGCCCCTGGGTTCCATCCCCAGTATTGTTAAAAAAAAAAAAAAGAAGAAGAAGCAAAAGAGGGAACATTACCATCAACCTTACAGAAATAAAGGCATAATTATGCCAACAAATTAGATAACTAAGATGAAATAAATTCCGAGGAAGACACAAACTACCCAAATGAACTCAAGAGGACAATACAAATAGACATATACAGCTGGCAAAGAGAGAGTCAATCACTAATTAAAAACTACCCACAAAGAAAAGCTGAGGCTCAGATGGCTTCAGTGGTGAATTCTTAAACAACAATAGCCGTCAAGTGTGTTGGCACATACCTGCAATCCCAGTACCTGAGAAGCTGAGACAAGAAGAGTGGAGGTTTGAGGCCAGCCTCAGCAACTTAGTGAGATAGTTTCAAAATAAAATAGGGCCAGGGGTATAAATCAGAGGTAGAATGACCACGGGTCATTCTATCCCCAATATCACAAATAATAATAATAACAATGACAACTAGTAGTAGTAGTAGTAGTAGTAGTAGTAGTAGTATAGCAACTTAACAAGACCCTGTTTCAACATTTAAAAAAGGACAGGAATGTGGTAGAATGCTTGCCTAGCATGCATAAGAACAAGAATTCAATCCTTATAAAACAACAACAAAGAAATAATACCTAATCTTTGTAAGTTTTATAAAAATTTCCCAAAAAAGATTATGAGCACTTCCAGACTTCTTTTCTGAAGCCAGTTTTATCAAAGCCAAATAAATCACAAAAAACTATGATCAATAAACTTAAAAATTCATATTCTTAATAAAACACAAGCAATCTGAATCCAGTAATATATAAACATTATTTATAGTGAAACTGATCCCAGAAGGAAAAGGTTAGCATAAAAAACAATTAATGCAAAATATTATATCAACAGAAGAAAAATAAAAGCCAAATCATCATCTCCATAGATGCAGAAAAAGCATTTGACACAAATCCAATACCTTTACATGATAAAAACAATCAACTGGAATATAAGGGAGCTTTCTCAATCTGATAAAGGGCATCTATGAACACCCCATAGCTAACAGCATATTATCATGAAAAGACTGGATACTTTTCTTCTTTGCCTAAATCAGAAACAAGTGTATCTGTTCTTATCATATCAATGTTGTCCTAGAGGTTTTAGCCATAGCAACTGAGCAAGAGAAAGAAATAAAAGGCATCTGATTAGAAAGAAAGAAATAAAACTCTCTCTATTCACAGATGACAGGATCTTTTATACAGAAAAAAGCTAATGAATCAACTAAGAAACTATTAGAACTTAAGAATGAATTCATCAAGATTGTAAGATACAAAATCAATATAAAAGTAAATTTCAATTACATATACTATAATAAGGAATAATCTTAAAATGAAATTAAGAAAATAATCCATTTAAAGTATCTTCAAAAAGAATATACACAAGATCCTGGTTCTATCCCCAGCAGGGCCAAATACAAAACAAATTATTTGTTGAATTGTTCAAGGAACTAAGATGATCTAAATAGAAAAAATTCCCATGCCCATGGATTGGAAAACTTAATATTAGACAGAAATGTTCCCCTAAATTGATTTACAGCTTTAACACAATCTCTATCGGAATTCAAACTGCTTCTTTAACGAAATTATTAAGCCAATTTAAAAATTCATATGGAATTGCAAGGGACCCAGAAAAGTCCAAATAATTCTGGAAAAATACAACGTTGGAAGACCCAATGTCCCAATTTCAGTTTCTTCCAAAGCAAGATGGTAATCAAAACATGTGGTACTGTCATAAGGACAGATATATAGATGAACGGAATGGGATGGGGAAGCCAAAAATAAGCCATGTGTCTACTGTCATTACCTATACACCAAATTAAAAAAAAAATAAACTCAAATGTATTATTCTGAGTTAAAGAGCTTAATTTAAAACCTAAATCTTTAAAACTCTTAAAATATCGGGTTTGTAAATCTTCATGATCTCAGATTGGCACTAGTTTGAGATAGGATGTCCAAAGCAAAAAGCAAGAAAAGAAAAAAAGCCCACATAATCCTAGGTGTATTGGGGGACTGTTCAGAGCTACTACACTGCCTTTAAAGGTAATTAACAAGAGATGACTTTGTATAACATAAATGCATACAAATGCAAACATTTTGTCTTTTTCACCTAAAGTATTAGGTTATCTAAGTAGCCAAATTTCACTGGAGCAAAAAGGAAATTGAAGTGTATCTTTGTTATTTTCTGAAAAATTATTTGAAGTTTCTCCTTAAGGTCTTTACTGAAAAATGGATAATTGTTTTTAAAACTTTCCTCGGAAGTGTGAGCTACTGTGATAATCAGCAAAAAGGTATAAAACCATGAATTCTTTAAAGAAAGACTTTAATCACATCTAGAACCACTGTAAAGTACAGCTTAGAATATATTAAACAAAAAGGAAGGCGTGAAGAGGAAAAATATTAGGCAAGTTGCCATTATCACCAGCAAACACCTTAATATAATTTTTAAAACAGCAACTAATGAATGTCGATCCTTCCTAAGTAAAATTTACTTTGAGAAGAGAAAAATGTAGCGTATCTTGAAATTTCTTAAAGAACTACTTGAGAAAGGATATTCAAATCATTCCCAGTGGCCTTCTAAAATTCTAAACAGAGCATGGTGTTACAACATGGTGGCACATGCTTGTAATCCCAGCATTTGGGAGGCTGAGAGAGAAGGATCACGGTTCACGGACAGCCTCAGCTACTTAGTGAGGCCCTTGGCAACTCAGTGAGACCTTGTTTCAAAATAAAGAATTTTTTTAAAAATAGGGCTGGAGGTGAAGCTCGAAGGTAGAATGCCCCTGAGTTCCATTCCCCGTACCGCAAAAAAAAAAAAAAAAAAAAAAAAGGCAAAATAAAATAAGATCCTAAGCAAATAAAGTTACTGTTAGATATTTATCATATCTGACATATTAGTAAATCAGTGATAGATTAACATATAAGCTATTATGTGTGGTAAAGTAGGCTATGTGTTACACTAAACATTTCATGTATTCAAGACCCTAATGCAATTAAATTCTACAATATAAGAAAAATGTCATAATCTGCTTCATGACACTGCTTTTAGAAATATACTGAGTTAACCTTGGCGTGGTGGCACACGCTTGTAATCCCTGTGCCTGGGAGGCTGAGAAAGGGTGATTGCACAGGTTCGAAGCCAGCCTCAGCTACTTAGTGAGGCTTTCAGCAACTTACTGAGACCCTGTTTCCAAATAAAGTATAAAATAGGTCTGGGAGTGTAGCCCAGAGGTAGAATGCCCCTGGGTTCCACCCCCAGTACCACCAAAAAGAAAAAAAAAAGAAAAAAGAAAAGAAATATACTGAGTTAAAACAAGAGGACATATATATAAAATAAAGCCTGATTCTTTATGTTAAATCCTTTAAATGCTAATGGAAAACTAAAGTAAATTATCCTGGATATTACACAATATTAATAATCTGAAGAACATGACATACTTTTCCATCATACCATTGAGCTTTGAAAAATACATCTATTATTTAAAACACAAGAGAACTGCTAAATTCAATGTTAAAGAAATAACCAAACAAAATCCCCAAAAGGGATTTCACCTAACTCCAACTAGAATGGCAATCATTCAAAACACAAACAACAACAAATGCTGGCAAGAATGTGGAGAAGTGGGAACTCTAAAACATTGTTGGTGGGATTGCAAATTAGTGCAACCACTTTGGAAAACAGTATGGAGAATCCTCAGAAGAATGAGAACAAATCTACCATTCGATCCAGCAATACCACGTCTGGGTATCTACCCAAAAGAAAGGAAACCAAACTACCAAACTAATGCATGTATATCTATGGTCATAGCTGCACAATTCACCATAGCCAAACTATGGAACCAGCCAAGATGTCCATCAACAGATGAATGGATTACAAAACTGTGGGATATGTACACAATGGAATTTTACTCAGCCATTAAAAAAAAACTCAATTACATCATTTACAGGGAAATGGATGGAACTAGAGGACATTATGCTAAGCAATATAAGTCAGTCACAAAAAATAAGAAATCGGATGCTTTCCCTAATATGTGAAAGCTAAGGTGAAATGGGTCATAGGAGGAACTCTAGATGAAAAGGGAAATACTAGAGAGGAGAAAACAAGACAACCTAAAGGAGGAGAAAGGAGGGAGGAAGAAGGAAATTCTCTAAAACACACAATGTACTTAAACATATCGAAGTCAACCACTAAGCCAAGCAAGGGAAGGAGGGACGGGGAGGGAATGGGGTGGGAACTGGGTAGGGGTTAAATCAGCGATGTATACATGTATGTCCACACAAGTTTTTTACAAAAAAAAAATCTCCAAAAGGAAATAATTTTCATACAAACATATAAGTTCCCTGTACCAGTGAGATTTATTTTTGCCTTTAGCTCAATATCAAATATAGTTATAAGCTTTATATATGCACTTGACTTTATACAATAAATATAGGTGAGAAATATAGGGGGAAATACTAAGGAAGAAATTCAAAGAAACTGAATTTTTAAATTAGTTTTTATCACCAAGTTAAATTTTAATTTTGTATTTCTCTGATAGGTCTATTCAAGTAGATTTTTAAAAACCTGTAATTTAAAAGAACTTTTTGATTTAACAAATACTAATTATTTATTAAGTCAGGTACTACATTTGGTGATGTGAAAAAACACCAAGAAAGATTATTTAGAATGATATTTTAAAGCAGGGTAATGTGTTACAAATAACCAAATTTTACTCTCCCTTGCCAATAATTCTCCAAGAATTATGTTGTCAAAATAATTATTTTATTTTCTACTACAGTTTTGTTGCTGTTTTTTTAAACAGGATCCCACTGAGTTGCAAAGGGTCTTGCATAAGTAACTAAGGCTGTCTGCGAACCGCTATCCTCTGGTTTGGGATCCTCAGATCTCCACCTCCCAAATGCTGGGATTACAACCATGTACCACTACGCTTGGCCTACAGTTTTGTGTTAATGACACGCTCTGTTGCACAGAAATTAGAAAAATGGCTTGCATGAATACTATGTTTTAAAATCTATGGAACTTTTTTTTGAGACTTTATATGTTTCATGGGTACTTGAAATTTCCTGTTTGTCAAATCCAAAGATAAGAGACAGGTACTTTGTTTGTAATCCTAGTACTTGGGAGGCTGAGATAGGAGGATTGCACAGGTTCAAAGCCAAGCTCAGCTACTTAGTGAGGCTCTCAGGAACTTAGACCGTTTCCAATAAAATATAAAAATAGGTTTGGGAGTATAGCCCAGAGGTAGAAAGTTTCTGGGTTCCATCTCCAGTACCACCAAACAAACAAACAAACAAACAAACAAAAAATGATTAAGAATGTTATTCAAATTCTCCATAATCAAAATAGTTTTTGAGCTGGGCGTGGTGGTGCACACTTGTCATCCTAGGACCACCCTCGGTACCACAACCTGCAACTCTCCTGTCTATTCTTCCCAAGTATTGTCCTCCTCCTCCTCCTCCTCTCCCCCCCCCCCAGTACTTAGGGTGGAACCCAGGGGCATTCGACCTCTGAACTATACTCCTAGCCCTATTTTATATTTTTTATTTTGTTCTTAGCTTATTTTTTTAAAGGGGGTTCTTTTTTTTTTTTTTTTTTAACTTTCTTGGAACTAGGAATCGAACTCAAGAGTGCCACACCTGCAAAGCAGGCGCTTTGCCACTGAGCTACATCCTGGCACCTATATTCTTTATTTTGAAACAGGGTCGCACTGAATTGCAAAGGGCCTCACTAAGTAGCTGATGTTGTCCCCAAACCACGATTCTACTTTATCAGCCTCCCAAATGCTGGGATTATAAGTGTGCACCACCACGCCCGGCTGTGCCTGGCTTCTTAGTGGGTGCGTGTATGCCTGCGTGCATGTCTCCTTATTTTCAGTGTTCCTGTATCATTTTGTTTTGGGGAAATATCTTCTATGTAGCATATAATAGAAGTCTGTTTTCAACTGTATCTTAGAGTCTTTTTAGTAAGAAAATTTGAACCGTTCATATGTATTCTGATGACTTAATTCCTGTCATTTAATTTAATGTCTGCTCTTTAGCCATCCTTTCCTTTTTTTCTTATCTTTTCTTGGATTGATTGGATATTTTTGGTCTAGTTTTTTCTGCACCCTAATGGTTCAAAAGTTATTATTTTTCATTATTTGAGGTTAATAAGTATATATTAATACTCATTATTTAAACTTATATTGTTCTATCAAAGTAAAATGCTATCTTCCCCCTAAAAAATGACAAAATTTCTTTTAGATCCCTAATACTCTTTTCCTCCCCTGCAATCTCTCATGTGGTATCTGGAATTTTAGTTGCACACTAAAACACCAAACAAAACAAAAGCTACAGAGAGAGAGAGAGAGAGAGAGAGAGAGAGAGAGAGAGAGAGAGAGAGAGAAAGAAAGAGGGGGAGGGAGGGAGGGAGGGAGGGAGAGAGAGAGAGAGAGAGAAAGGGGGAGGGAGGGAGGGAGGGAGGGAGGGAGGGAGGGAGAGAGAGGGGGGGGGAGGGAGGGAGGGAGGGAGAGAGAGAGAGAGAGAGAGAGAGGAAGGGAGGGAGGGAGGGAGGGAGGAGAGAGAGAGAGAGAGAGAGAGAGAGAGAGAGAGAGAGAGAGAGAGAGAGAGGAGGAAGAGAAGGGGGTGGGGGACAGAGACAGAGACAGACACTGAGACTGAACCCAGGGGCATTCTATCTCTGAACTACACTCCCAGCCCTTACTTTTTTTCTTGAAGCAGGATCCTGCTAAATTGCAGAGGCTAGCCTCGAATTTGAGATCTTCTGCTCTCAGTCTCCCAAGTACTGGGGTTATAGTCATCTGTCACTGTACCCAGCCTCAATATTTTCTATTCAATCAGCTAGAAAATGTTTCTAGCTTACAATTATAAATACTAATTGGCCCTGTTTTCTTATATGTTTGAGAATTAGAAGAGGTATATTTATCCCACTTTCTTGACAGTGGATGCTGTTTCTTCATTGTAGCTGAACTCTAATGGTTGTGGAAGGAAAGGGAGTTGTGCTACTTGGGAGACATATGAATTAATCAACCAAACATGGGATCACTCCTTTCCTGGAGTTTAGCAGCTAAAGAATTAACCCTTAGCCAATATGCAAACCCTACTGGAATCTCCTACTAGGTAGGAACACAGGTGAATATCTCAAAAAACAGTGCTCAGACTCTACTGTTCAGGGGTCCCATTTTAATCCCAGTGTGTTGTTAGGGAAATTTCTCTTGATTCTGAGGAGAAACTTCCCTAGAGAATTCTCCTCCACTCTCTTTGTGGCATTTCTCACCTCTTCCTTGGGAACAAGGCATGACTCATCTGATTGGTGAGTTTAGAAAAAAGAAACTATTTATGTGTGGTTCAATCTCTTCTCATTTTGGTATAAATACCTTTGCCTCCAAAAAGGGCACATTCTGTTCTGCTTTTCCTATAAAACAGACATGAAGTTTTGGAAGCTAAAACATTAGGAAGAAAGCGCTGTGCAGCAAGCATATCTCTTCACAGACTTAGGTTATGTTCTCCATCTGAGCTATGACCAGGAATGAAGCTGATGTTTGGATCTCGGTTCACCTCGCTCTTGTGTCTCAGAATCTGCAGCTGGTTCCAAACTGCAGAAAGAACGACGAGCGCTAAGTGTTCTTCACACAACACTCTGACCTCAGCAACAATTCTCTCCTTCATGAGTTCATGGGCACATACCATCTACTTTTGCCTCTCTAGTTTGCTCCCTGGTTGAGTTTTTTGAACAACATCTGACCCTTAATGGTACTGAATTCATGTTTAGAAATACTGTAAATAACATTATTCTTCTTTTTCCATGTTCATTTCATCAGGTTTTTGAACAATTAAATTAATGCCTGTGTCAGTCACTCATGTTTCACCCTGAACAAGCTACTAAAATAGCGAGGAGGACATCTGAGTCTACTGACACATGCTTGTTCTGCTACTCCACATTCCTTAACAGGATGCAAGGTTATTACATTACACACCTTAAATCCTGTTCGAGTGAACACACGAGCATTAAAAGAGAACTAAATACCTAGCAATAAACTGTAAGAAACTTATGTACCGAAAAGTAAGAACGCTAAAACCTATAAGACCTCACATCAATGTGTAAAGAAAGCTATACTGAAAAGAAGTTTGAGATATCTTTGGAAGGATGCATAAAATTTACACAGGGGATGAGCAATTCTTATGAGGAATAACAGGGCGAAGAAGAACATGGAGATGCAAGGCAACTTCCACTGCAAGGAGTACAGCAGGGCAAGGGGAGAGGATACACAAAACAACAACGGGAAGTAAAGCTAAGAAGAGTTCAAGTAAGAGTGACATAGGAAGATCAAGAGTTGTGTAGGAGCCGGGCGTGGTGGCGCACACCTGTGATCCCAGCGCTTGGGAGGCTGAGACAGGAGGAATGCACAGGTTTGCCAGCCTCAGCTACTAAGTGAGGCCCTGTTTCCAAATAAAGTATAAAATAGGTCTGAGAGTGTGGTCCAGAGGTAGAAAGCCCCTGGGTTCCACCCCTAGTACCACCACCACCAAAAAAAAAAAGTCATGTAAGACCACAAAAGGCTCTCACGCTTTCATTCAAAACATACTTGTTGAACAAGTATTAGGCCAACTATTGATGAGTTGTGTCTAGGGTCTGTATATAGATGACATTTAATTACAATGTACCCAAAGTGTCCCTCAGTCTCTGCTACTGCAGAGTAGTAAATATTGAGTGAAATGAAATAATCAGCACATAAATAAACTTTAAAGTCTGGGGTATTCATTGACATTATTCCCCATATTACCTCTGATATGAAACGAGCCGTCATCATTTCTCTCTACCACAAGGTGATCGATGTGCACAGTCACAGGAGTTGGTTCAAGGGTCGTGGTACTACTCCGAGGACTATCATCCTATAGGAAAGAGAAATCCGATTGGCATGTTCTTATTAAAGTAAATAATACAATTAAAATAATCACTTAAACACTACTTCAGCAATCACTTTAATGACTTAGAAATACATCTACACATGCTTTATTTGATATAACAAAAAACTTCCAGCTCTATTTTGACATTAATTTCTAAGGGGTTCTATTCCATTCACCATGAAGACCAACAAACTCATTTTAATCAGCACTGACAGAGTATATCTTACAGAGAATGCATTTTACTTGGATATGAATCAAATCCCAACTAGACAACATGAACATTTTTAACATGAAAACATAAAATTAACTTTTAACATACTTTTAAATTTATTTTTGTGTTAGAAACTTCTATCTTCATTGGCATGACTGTTGCAACTGTTTCATCTTCCAAAAAGTGTTGGATATTCATAAGAGAAGATATAAGAAACTCAGTGCTAAAGTTTTCGATGTGGCATTGCAGAAATCCATTTTTTTCTGCAAGCAAAGAATGTATTACAGCACTGGGCCCACTTTCAAACCTCAGAGAAATCTCAGGAGAGGATTTGGAATACACTGCAGCTTTCTGATTGGCACCTAAGGAAAATGAATATTAAAAAATCATAATTTTGTAAAGCTCCAAAAAAATCACTATTATTTATCATTAAGAGGTTATAGTCATTTTTATACTAAAGTACTAATAGATAAAATGGTTTTAATATTTACTGTGGAGGGTGGTACTGGGGATTGAACCCAGGGGCACTCTTACACTAAGCTAGACCCCTGGCCCTTTTTTTTTTTTTATTTTTGAAACATGGTGTCACTAAGTTGCTGAGACTGGCCACAGTCTGGGATTCTCCTGTCTCAGCCTCCCAAGTACTGGGATTACAGACGTGTGCCACCATGCCTTGCTTTATTTGCTCCTAATTTAAATGACATTGTATACTGCATATAAAATACACAATATACACTATAAATCTAATTTTTCTAGGCAATTTTCTACTACAATAAATGGATAAGTAAACAGAGAAGACATTAAAATGTTTCTATTAGAAGACAAATCTAAAACTGAAATTATTTTAAATTATATATGTAGAAATATATTTAACAGAAGTACCTATATATAGAAAGCTTTGAGTTTATGGAAATATAATACTCAAGTTTAAGGGATTTTTTAAATTTCAATAAAACTCTAATAGATATCTAATTTTTAAGAATTTACTAGTGATATCACTAAAGTAAATATTTATGGTTTGACACTCATGGTAACTATTTTGCTTATTTCTTTTCCTCCAAAATAAATAGGAGGCAACATGCACACCGTATAATAGGATAAAATAATAGGGGAAAAGAATAGAAGTAAAAAGATGAAGACAGATGGTAAGGTTAATAGTCTCAAATTCATTATTTAAATATTTGTGCTCAAAGTGGACCAAAAATAAGTTTCTTGGAAATAAAGTAAAAAATATGATCAGTTTCATAATTCGTGAAACCCATGAGAAAAAACAAATGTTGTTCTGGAAAGGCAAAGCCATTTCTGTTTCTAAGGCATAGAAGTTATTTATCCCAAGGATCCTCATAAGAAGACTCCACTAATTAAATTTATAATGGAAAAACATTTTATTTTTCCTCAGCATGGCTGTGAGTAGTCTTACTGGGGACAAAGGTATCCGCAATTATAAGGGAGAAGTTGCAAGAATTAAAGCTGAGCCGGGCATGGCGGCTCACGCTTGTAATCCCAGCATTCGGGAGGCTGAGACCGGAGGACCACGGTTCACAGACAGCCTCAGCTACTTAGTGAGGCCCTTCACAACTTCATGAGACCCTGTTTCTACAAAATAAAAAGACTAAAAAATAGGGCTGGGGGTGTAGCGTGGAGGTACAATGCCCCTGGGTTCCATCCCCAGTACGGCAGAAAATAAATTAATTCATTAATAAATTAAAGATGTGTATATTTATGCACCATGGATACATCTTCACATGCAAATTGAAGTGGAAAGTTGTTCTTGAAATTTCATTTCGGGCATAGAGTTATATTTGATTAATACTACTATTATTTATTAACATTCAAAATAAATAAATGAAATAATACATCAAATATAATTCTTTAAAACCTCAGATAGTTTAATTTTTTAAAAAGTAAAAGCAATAGCCATAAATTGATAATGCTGAATGTTCTTTCCTATATCAAGAAAAACAACAACTGCTAACTTGTTAAGATTTTTTTCTAAACATTCTAAACAGGGTCTTGCTGGGTCGGCTGAGAGTCTTGCTATTGCTGAGTCTGTCCTCCAGCCTGTGCTCCTCCTATCTCAGCCTCCCAAGTACTGGGACGTAGGTGTGCACCACCAAACCCAGCTAACTTGCTGCTAAATTAGTAGTGAGAGAAATTCACAACCAACTACTTAGTTAATGTGATTCTCCTCTGCCTTTCCTCTCTCTACGCAGACATATCTACAATTACCTACGTACCCACACACATACACTCGCTCAAAGGAGTTGAAAGCCATATTCAAACAAAAAAAGAGTATTTTGGTGGGGCTTTTTGTGTAGTTCAGTGGTAGAGTACTTGCTTAGCATGTATGAAGCCTTGGATTTGATCCCCAGCACCACAGGGAAAAAGAAAGAAAAAGAAAAAGTGTTTTAGAGCAGAGATAAAATCAAAACAAATACTTTGTTAGTCAAAATCACTCCTGTCTACTATCTCTTGTGCTCTGGGACTAGTATGCCATGTCTCTCTAGGAAAGGAATCCAAGATCCACATTCTATAGAAAAAGCAATGAAATTAAAAAAACGTTAACTTTGCAATATTCATGTGATGTCAGATTGATGGTAGTGTATAAAACCTGTAGGCTGAACAGTATCTTTGTTAATACGGCTTATTATTCTTTGAAATGTGCAAGCTCACAAGCTCAACTACTTGGTGATGCTCTTCTTTTTCCTTTACTCTTTTTTTTCTTTTTTTTTTTTGGTGGTACCGGGGTTCCTGGAAGCCCTTCTACCTCCGGGCTACACTCCCAGACCTATTTTTTATAATTTTTTATTTGGAAACAGGGTCTCCTAAGCCAGCGTGCACGGCTGGCTTCGAACCTGCGCGATCCTCCTGTCTCTGCCTCCCAAGCGCGGGGATTACAAGCGTGCACCACCACGCCCGGCTTTCCTTTACTCTTACCCCTTTCTTTTCTTTCTTATCTTCAAAAAAAACCAACTGAAACAGTTGGAGAAAAATAAGGTAGTAGCAAACACAGTATAACCCACACATACAAGGTATTCTCAAATCATTTATTCAGTTAGAAACAAATAGCATATGGTATTAAGGTGAACCATAAATGTAAATAATAAAATAAATTGTATAACTGGAAATAATCTAAGGGTACAATCCGAAAAGAATATGTGTTGGATACAGAACAAATTCAAGATTTTAAAATTTTATTTCAAATCATTTGTTTTGTCTTTTATCTACTAAAAAACTTTTTCAAAAACAAACTACTTGGCGTCCTCCAGTTTGCATATTATTAAGATTTACACTTGCTAATATGCAAGTCCTGTTCTTTTGTTTTGTTTTGATCAAATGTATTACAAACCACAAGGCCTAACAGAAAAAAGCCAAATGCCAAAAAAAATTACATAAAGTATTTTATGTGGAAAATATTTTTTAAAAATCTTACCAACTGGCCGATTACAGAGGTAATGCCGAAGACGGACATTGCCTAACTGATCTGGTGTCACCTGGTGCACTTGAAGGCAGATTTCGGTATCTTCTCCTCGGATGCCAACTTCCCCATTAATCCCGGTGATTTTAAACACCACGACTGACATCTATCAGTGATTAAATACATAATATGAGCATACCAAGTAATTAAGAATAAGGTTTAAAAATGATTTTAAAAATTACTATTAACCACTAAAAATATAATTATGACCTATCAAACCAAAACTGTACATGTGACCTACAGAATATG
Organism: Muscardinus avellanarius; assembly: GCF_963383645.1. Lineage (NCBI taxonomy): Eukaryota > Metazoa > Chordata > Mammalia > Rodentia > Gliridae > Muscardinus > Muscardinus avellanarius. The sequence continues at coordinate 22,759,903 of NC_137797.1, read as the reverse complement.
GTTGTTTTATTATATGAGTTGAACACTCTTAATTAAAAAAACAGGAATTCAAATTTTTGAATGACAATATGACACAGGAGAAAAATTACATACCATAAAACTTCTTTTTCTTTTTGTGGGTCTGGGGATGGAACCCGGGGTATTCGACCTCCAAGCCACACCCCCTGCCCTTGTTTTTTTGTTGTTTTTTTGTTGTTGTTGTTTTGGTGGTACTGGGGTTACTGGAAGCCCTTCTACCTCCGGGCTACACTCCCAGACCTATTTTTACATTTTTATTTGGGAACAGGGTCTCCTAAGCCAGCGCGCGCGGCTGGCTTCAAACCTGCGCGATCCTCCTGTCTCCGCCTCCCAAGCGCAGGGATTACAAGCGTGCGCCACCACGCCCAGCTATTTTTTATTCTTTACTTTGAAACCGGTTTCACTGAGCTAAAGTAGCTGAGGCTGTCTGTGAACCACGATCCTCCGGTCTCAGCTTCCCGAATGCTGGGATTTCAAGCATGCGCCACCATGCCCAGCTACCATGAAACTTCTGTTTCATGCAAAAGATTATTAAAAATACTATATAAAACTGCCCTTAGGCTATGTGTACAAGGTATTTATGAAACATAAATGAATTTCCTGTTTACACTTAGGTCCCATCCCCAAGATACCTCATATGTATGCGAGTGTTTCAAAATCCATAAAAATCTGAAATTCAAAACACTTCTAAGAATTTTGAATAAGGAATAGTCAAGTTGTAGTGGCAAACTTTAGTTCTTTTCTTTTTATTCAGCCAACAGAAAATATTTTAGATGATAAAGATTAATTATATAACATTTCCATGTAAAATGGTTTTCACTAAAAGCAGGGCATGATGTATTTTTTGTGTCTTTCACAAATATTTTACTGGGTCAGGAGGGTTTTAAAGAAACAAGTAATCTATTTCATTTGTTAAAAAAAAGACCCTCAGTATAAGGACTACCTACTTTTCTTGCCATCAAACTTTATAAAAGCATTTTTGTGTGTATATATGGTACTAGGGATTGAACCCAGGGTCATTCTACCCACAAACTACATCCCCAGCTCTAATTTATTTATTGTTTTGAAAGTGTCACTAAGTTGCTGAGGGCCTCCCTAAGTTGCTGTGGCTGGCAACAAACCTGTGACCTCCTGTCTTGGCCTCCCAGTTACCGGGAATATTATATGCATGCACCACCATACCCAGCAGAAAGTATTTTTAAAAGAAGCTAAAATGTAGGTCAAAAACAAAGGATAAGACAGACCTGCCCCTCCTCAATATAAATAAGTTTAAAAAAGTGAAACACTAAAAAAAAATTGATTAAGCGAAAAGAAAGTATTTTCAAGAGTAAATGGAACAAGGTAAATCTACCATCTAAGAATTCACTTTATATACTAATGTCTTAAAATGTCAAAATATCAAATATGAAATAAACTCGATGGCATTTCTTTTCACAAAGTCCCTCTAAAATGATTACCAGGTCGTCATGATTTTCTTGAGCACCCTCTGAATTTGTACTAATGGCATCTGGTGAAGTTTCACCATAATTCTGCAGATTTGCACTGGTGTTCGTCCTCTCTGCTGGGCTCTGGTAGCTTGTAGTTGAATTCTTTTTAATTTCTGAAATAATACAAAAATAAATAAACTCAAAACAGTTTTATACATGACCTAGCAATGTTATTTTTATCTAACCAACAGGGATTATCCTTTTAACATAGCCTTGTTTAAAAAAAACATTAAGCAAAGGGTGTGGTGGTGCATGCTTGTAATCCCAGCATTTGGGAGGCTGAGACAGGAGGATCGTGGTTTGCAGACAGCCTCAGCTACTTAGTGAGGCCCTTTGCAACTCAGTGAGACCCTGTTTCAAAATGAAGAATAAAAAAAATAGGACCGGGAGTGTAGCTCAGAGGTAAGATTGTCCCTGGGTTCCATCCCCAGTACCGAAAAAAAAAATTTTTTTTTAATTAAAGAAAATTAGTTTAAGATTAGTTAGCAGCCAGCTATGGTGGTGCACGCTTGTTTAAAAAAAAAAAAAAAAAAAAAAGCCAGGAGTGGTAATCCCCACGCTTGGGAGGCAGAGACAGGAGGATCACACAGGTTCGAAGCCAGCCGTGCTGGCTTAAGAGACTCTGTTTCCAAATAAAATATAAAATAGACCCGGGAGTGCAGCCTGGAGGTAGAAGGGTTCCATCCCCAGTACCACCACCACCCCCAAAAAAAAGTTAGCTGGATGTCTTGGCGCACACTTGTAATCCCAGCATTCAAGAGGCTGAGACAGGAGGACACGGTTTGCGGACAGCCTCAGCTACTAAGTGAGGCCCTCTGCAATTTAGTGAAACCCTGTTTCAAAAATAAAGAATAAAAGCCAGGCGTGGTGGCGCATGCTTTTAATCCCCCTGCTTGGGAGGCTGAGACAGGAGGATTGCATGGGTTCAAAGCCAGCCTCAATTGGCTTAAGAGACCCTGTTCCCAAATAAAAGATAAAATAGGTCTGGGAGTGTAGCCCGGAGGTAGAAGGCCCCTGGGTTCTATCCCCAGTACCACCAAATAAATAAATAAATACATAAATAAATAGATAGATAAATAAGTAAATAAATAAATAAATAAAAATAGGGCTGGGGATGTAGCTTGGAGGTAGAATGCCCCTGGGTTCCATCCCCAGTACCGGGGGGAAAAAAAAAAGTTAGCAAATAATGAGAAATAATTTCCAATAATAAAACGTTAGAAATACTAATGCCCTAAAAAAAAGTCTTCCACTGCCGAACACATGTTTTCTTCACAGCAACTGAGTGCTGGTGTAACTAACAGGTTCGGCTCTATTGTCCCATCTAGTTCCAGCATTTAACACCATGAATTTTTTTTTTTTTCCCCCAGTATTGGGGATTGAGCCCAGGGGCATTCTACCTGGGAGCTACACCTCAGTCCTAATTGTATTTTTTTCCTTTATTTTGAAACAGAGTCTCACTAAGTTGTGAAGGGCCTCGCTAAGCTACTGAGGTTGGCCACAAACCTGCGCTCCTCCTGTCTCAGCCTCCGAGTACTGGGACTGCAAGCCTGCTCCACCATGCCTGGTAACCCCGTAATCACTGTGGTTATCCTCCAACCTTGTCTAGCTGCCTAAATTTCTCAATATTCTGTACTTTAATTTTTTAAACAAGCAGTAATAAAAATAAAATTTTAAAATTTTGTTTATCACAGATAAATGCTTTATTTCATTTTATTTTTGGTGGTACTGGGGTTCCTGGAAGCCCTTCTACCTCCGGGCTACACTCCCAGACCTATTTTTTTACATTTTTTTATTTGGAAACAGGGTCTCCTAAGCCAGCGCGCGCGGCTGGCTTCGAACCTGCGCGATCCTCCTGTCTCCGCCTCCCAAGCGCGGGGATGACAAGCGTGCACCGCCACGCCCGGCCAGATAAATACTTTAAAATTCCATGATATTATTAGAAAACTCTGATTAGAAAAGCCAAAACATAAGCCTCAATTTATTCGTACATTAGCTACTATATAGCTGGCATCTACATTAGCATTTGGTATCTATTAATGGAATGAGCCAGGAAGATGCATGCAGTACAGCTGTGGTATGAGAAGTTCGTATTAGCATTTCAAAGGGCCTTCCTCACCGTCAGGGGCTTAAAAAGCTGCCTTTGAGCAAATATTATTGCCCAAGTGTACAGAAAGAAAAAAAGCATTCCAGGTTCAAGTACAAGAACGTTCATCACAATAAAGAAACTAAGAGAAGACTGCAGTTTTCTCCAGTACTGCAGAAGTGCAGCGATCTGGGGCCAAAGCAAAACAGAACACTGCCATACTGGGAAGGATTTTACATTTAATAATCCTGTAGCAATGACAAGTTATCAGGATTAACTTGGAAGGTTACATCTTTTAGATGAAGACTCTGCCTATGATATGAAAAATAAATGGTAACTGAACAAGAACAGATGCGAGGAGACAGACTAGTTAGAAGCCTGTGGTAGGCTACTAATCCAGTTACATGTTTGTGTTCTTAAACGCTTTTATTAATAAATACATATATACATAATACATATGCATATCTGTTAGTATACATGTATATGTGCAGGACACACATACTTATATAAAAATACATACATAAAAGGTCTGGAAGTATACAAACAAAAATCTGACAATATACTTCTGGAATAAGAAACATACCAAGGGTACAGCAATAGTGATGTTTAAGTGATAACTTAATTTTCACTCTAGACATTTCCATATTATCTGATCTTTTTCTTACAGTGAGAGACTATTCATGTATTTCTGGAAACAAAAGCAGGAATCTCCTGACAATGAATATCAAAGTCTCCAACATAAAGAGAATAATTAAAAGTTCAGGAGAATCTGGAATGTGTATCATTTATATGTTACACACGAAGTCAACATTTTTAAAGATCCTAAAAATAGTACACTTCTAGAATCAGAAATAGTAATCAGAAATGCAGACAAAAAGTCCAGTATTTAGGAAGCTAAGACAGGAGGATAGTAGGTTCAAAGCCAGCTTTGGCAACTTAGCAAGGTTTTAGCAACTTTTTGAGACCCTGTTTCCAAATAAAAAATAAAATGGGACTGAGGGTATAGCTTAAAAGTAGCATACCACTGGGTTCCATCCCCAGCACGCATGCATGCATACACACACACACACACACAAGAAATGTAGACAAAAATTATGAATAATAATATTAATGATAGCATTTTTATAACTAAAAAAATATAAATACTCTAAGTAGCCAATATTAGGGAAATCCTTAAAAGGTCACGATACATCCTGATGACAATTTTATACAGTCTTGAAAATATTTTCAAAGCAGTTTAAATAACATTAGAAAATGCTTATAAAGAGCCAGGTGTAAGCAAGGCATGGTAATCCCAGTACTTGAGAGGCTGAAACAGGTGAATGGCAGGTTTGTCAGCCAGCCTCAGCAACTTGTGAGGCCCTCTGCAACTTAGTGAGACCTTGTTTTAAAATAAGGAATAAAATAGGGTAGAGGGCATAGGTCAGAGGTAGAATGCCCTTGAGTTCAATCCCCAGTACCATAAAAGAAAAAAGAAAAAAAAACCCAGGCATGGTGACACATGCCTGTGATACCTGTACTTGGAGGATTGATTGCAGGTTTGGGGACAGCCGCAGCAATGTTAGACCCTTTAGCAACGTAGTTTCAAAACAAACAAAATAAAATCAGGCTAGGAGATGTAGCTTGGAGGTAGAAGGCCCCTGGGTTGTTACTGGGTTCAATTCCTAGTAACAAAAACGCAGCACACACACACACACACAAAGAAAGAAAATGCTTATAAGAGATAAAAAGAAAATTACAAAACCATGTATGTAATATGACAACAAATACACATATATTATGGATACATAACAAATCCACAGAATAGTGGAGAGTATTACTGGAATATGAGACTTTTGGATGATTTTACTTCCCAAATTATACTTGTATTCCCCAACTTTTCTACATTGAGTGATGATCACTCTTATTATTTAATTATTAGAAGAAAATCACTGTGTTTTTTGAGAATGCCATAGGAATACTGATTTTTGGGGGGTTTTGTTGTTGTTGTTGTTTTAACAGTACTGGGGATGGAACCCAGGGGCATTCTACCTCCAAGCTATACTCCCAGCCCTACATTTTATTCTTTATTTTGAAACAGTCTTACTGAGTTGCAAAGGGCATAAGTAGCTGAAGCTGTCCACGAACCTGGATCCTCCCTGTCTGAGCCTACCAAATGCTGGGATTTACAAGTGTGTGCCACCATGCCTGGCTTAGGAATACTGTTTTAAAGTAGACATGTAACCCCAGTACTTGAGAGGCTGAGGCTGGAGGATCACAAGCTCCAGGACAGCCTTAGCAACTTAGTGAGACTCTCATCAACCTAGCAAGATACTGTTTCAAAAATAAAAGTAAAAACAGAGCTGGAGGTGTAGCTCAGAGGCAGGATGTCCTTGGGTTCAGTTCCCTGTACCAAAAAATAAAGTACATTTGGATCATAGGTCAGAAATTCTGTTAAGGAAGAATTTTAAACCATAAAGGGTATAGGTGGGCAAACTAAAGCTACTTGTGAATTTAGAATAGCTTTTTATTACCCATATTATCTCTTCTACATTTAACTGGAGTGCTGAAAAGAAAACTTTTTTGAATTACCCACAACAAGGTTATATTAGAAACTTTTGTTTACCTGTGGTAATCATTCCCCAACCTGAGTAGCTAGTATAGCATAATAGTTGGTTAAAAGCATATCTCTTCAGTCAGACAATCTAAAAAATCTGCTTTTATCACTTCCTAGCTATATAACTTTGAATAAGATACATAATTTCTCTAAGCTTCGGTTTCTGAAAAAAAGGAATCAATAATCGCTTGTATGGCTGCACTGAGGACAAAATAAAACAATGCATTTTAAGGCAGCTGGCAGACTGACTGGAGTGTTCAAATGTTTGCTACTATTACTGAATATTATCTATTACACAAAGACTAGTATCTCTTACCAAGTTATAATAAACAGTGATCTATCTGGTAGAGTTCCCCCCACCTTTAATGTGAAGGGTACATTTAGTTAAGAGGACTCATATGGAGCCCAAGATGTCCACTTTCACCACTCTTATTCAATCTAATCCTTGAAACTTTAGCCAGAGCACTTCGGCAAGAAAAGTAATACAAATAGAAATAGAAGTCAAATTGTCCCTCCTTACAGATGATATGATCCTATACTTAGAAGATCCTAAAAGCTTCACCAATAAACTTCTAGAGCTGATACACAAATTCAGCATAGTAGCAGAATACAAAATCAACATACCAAAAATCAATAGCTTTTCTACGCCAATAAGGAAATCTGCTGAGAAAAAAATCAGACAAACAATTCTATTTACAACAGCTTAGAAAAATAAATACTTATCTGGCTGTGGTGGTGCATGCTTGTAATCTCAGCACTTGGGAGGCTGAGACAGGAGGATCATACAAGTTCGAAGTCAGCCTCAGATATTTAGTGAGGCTCTCAGTAACTTAGTGAGACCCTGTTTCCAAATAAAGTATAAAATAGGTCTGGGAGTATGGCCTGGAAGTAGAAAGGCCCCTGGGTTCCACCCCCAGTACCACAATACATACATACATACATACATACATACATACATACATACATACTTCAAATTCAGACACGGTGGTGCATACCTATAATCCCAGTACTTGGAAGACTGAGACAGAAGGATTTCAGTGAGCACCTTAGCAATTTAGTGAGACCTTTTTTTTTTGGGGGGGGGGGGGGTGGAACCCAGAGGCTTTCTACCTCCAGACCCATTTTCTATTTTATTTGGAAACAGGGTCTCACTAAGTTGCTGAGAGCCTCACTAAGTAGCTGAGGCTGGCTTCGAACCTGCGCGATCCTTCTGTCTCAGCCTCCCAAGCGCAGGGATTACAAGTGTGCGCCACCACGCCCAGCTAGTGAGCCCTTATTTTAAAATAAAAAATTAAAAAGGGTTAAAGGTATAGCTCAGAGGTAGCATGCCCCTGGGTTCAATCCCAAGTAACAAACAAGAAAACAAAAATTTAAGCTAAATCTGATCAAAGAGGTAAACCACCTCTCCTAGGAAAATTACAGAATGCTAAAAAAATCAAAGACATCAGAAAATAAAAAGATCTCCCATGAGTAAGCAGAATCAACATTGTTAAAATAGCCATACTACTAAAAGTGGCCTATAGATTCAAAGCAATCCCCACCAAAATACAAATGATATTCTCCTCCGAACTAGATAAAATACAAAAAATTTATACAGAAAGTACAAAAGACTCAGGATAGCCAAAGAAATTCTAAATAAAAAGAGTAAATCTGGAGGCATGACAGTATCCAACTTCAAATTATACTACAGAGCCAGGGTAAAACAAAACAGCTTGATATTGGCACAAAAACAGACATGTAAATCAAAAGAACAGCGAGAAGACAGATGACAAATCCACACAGCTATACCAGTCCTTGGTATTTATGCAAAAGAATTAAAGCCAACCTTCTATAGCGTTACATGCATACCCATGTTTCTAGCAGTACTATTCACATTAGCTCAGTTATGGAAGCAACCTAAACTATGTTGTTTGCAGAAGACGGATGGAACTGGAGAACTTCATCTTAAGTGAAATAAGGGTCATTTGTTTTTCTCTCATATGTTGGAGCTGGAAACAAATAGAAAAAAAGGATGGGGGGATCTCATATGTAAATAGAAAACAGTAGGATTAAAAAATGGGACCAAGGACGGGCAAGAGGGAAGTACTAAGGAATGAAATTAATCACTGTATAGTATATGCATGTACAAATATGCCTCAATGAAACCCACTGTTCTATATAATTATTATGCACCAACAAAAAACAATAATTTAAAAATACAGACTTGAAGTTCAAGTCAGATAGAAAGGCTTTGAATCTAACTGTGTTCAAATGTTAACTCCACAACTCACTGTGTATATGATCCTGGCTAAGCTGTTTACTCTGTCTAGGCTTTGCTTTTCTCATCTTTAAAATTAAGATAATAATGGTTCCTATCTCGGATTTATTTGAAGATTAAATAAACATGTAAGGTGATTAAATAGTAATTGAGATAGTAACTACCAAGAAAATATTAACTTGGAAAAAACAAAATTACGACAATCCCAGTTCTACCTACAATAATGTGACTACAAGGCAAATTACTTTATCTTTGGGAACCTCAGTTGACCTACCTATAAAATGAGAGTAAAAATAAACACAGCTGGGTGTAGGAGCACATGCCTCTAATCTTAGTACTTGGGAGGTTGAGACAAAAGGATCACAGGTTCAAAGCCAGCCTCAGCAACTCAGCGATGCCCTCAGCAACTTAGTGGTAACCTGTTTCAAAACAATAAATAAAACAGGGCTAGGAGTATAGCTTAGAAGTAGAATACCCCCTGGGTTCAATTCCCAGTAAAACACATACACACCACGCACAAACACAACAACTACAACAACAACAACACATACCTCACAGGATTTAGGCAATTTGTATACAGGCTCTAAATCCAGAATATCTGGATTTGAATCACTTACTAGCCATGTTACCTTGCGTTAGTTACTGAACCTCTTTGGAGATAGTAACACATTACTGATTGAATTGTTAGGGATAAATACATTAATATATATTATATATACAAAGCACATAGAACAGTATCATTGTTAACTCTGTAAACATTGTTAAACGTATTAAATAAGTGCTAACTACTATTAGTATAGAGTTGCGGCCCAAATTAAATGAAATAAACTAAGTATTTGCTGTGAGCAGGGATTGGGAGGCTGATACAGGAGGATTGCAGTTTGTGGACAGCCTCACCTACTTAGTAACGTCCTCCACAACTGAGTGAGACCCTGTTTCAAAATAAAAAATAAAAAATTGTCTGGGGGTATAGCTTGGAGATAGAATGCCCCAGCACCACAACAACAAAAAAAGAAAAAAGAAAAAAACTTTGGAGTGTTTCCCCTCCAAAATCCATGGATTGCCAATATGAGAAGATGGGACATTTAAAAGAGGGCCCTTCTCTCAAGAATGGGATTAAGATCCTTATAAATGAAGTTTCGCCCGAGGTCTCAGGCCCTTTTGCCTTCCATCATATGAAAACACAACATTTTTCTCTCCGGAGGATGCAACCTTCATCAGACAATCAACCCTCCCTATGCCTTGGGCTTGGACTTCTCTGCCTCAGGGACAGTGAAAAATAAATTTTTTTTCATTATAAATTGCCCAGTCTGTGGAATTCTGTGATGGCAGTACAAAATGAACAAAGATGGTATCTGATAATAAATGGTAGCTACTACTACAGTAAATATGTTAGCAATACTTACTATATGCTTATATTTATTATTAGGTTACTAATTGTCTTCCCTAAGCTGTTTTTAGCTGCACCAAAGGCTTATTTCCCTTCAAATAGAAGATAGTATTGGCCTCTGGTCTCCTATGTTTCTTTGTCTGTGGGAACTACTCTTTGACTATGACCCATGGTTTTATTCCTGAACATGATTATAGGCACTTGCCTATAATCCTAATACTTGGGAGGCTGAAATAGGATCACAGGTTTGAGGCCAGTCTCAGCAATTTAGCAAGATCCTATTTCAAAATTTAAAAATAAATAAAAAAGAGCTGGGAATGTAGCTTGGAGGAAGAATGCCCCTGGGTTCCATTCCCCATACCAAAAAAAACAAAGTCCCTGGTGTCTTACTAATGGGATACATCTAATACTTCCTAAGTCACTCATAGTGGCCTTTCCTAGGGAACTGACTGCCTCTGAATGAAATGGGAAAATCATGTCGTTCCATCATAGATGATCATATACATGAAAGGATCCTAGTTTTGTAAATCAGAAGCTCCACTCTGAAAATAAATTCCACTCAAAGATCATATAATTGAGAATCCACCATGAATATCAGATCAACCTAATTAAATTTCCAGATACAGGAATCTTCATAATAGAGGTAGGTAGTCTTAATGTTAGCTGCTTTATGATCTAAATGTCTGAAACAAATAATTGTTAGATGTTCAACTCTGAAGAGACAGAAGTATCTGGTTTAAAAGAAGCAATAGGGCCGGGCGTGGTGGCGCACACTTGTAATCCCCGCACTTGGGAGGCAGAGACAGGATCGTGATGGTTCGAAGCCAGCCTTGCTGGCTTAAGAGGCCCTGTTTCCAGATAAAATTATAAAATAGGTCTGGGAGTGTAGCCCGGAGGTAGAAGGATTTCCAGGAACCCCAGTACCACCAAAAAAAAAAAAAAAAAAAAAAAAAAGCAATAGAAAAGAAAATAAAAGAAGCAATAGAATAACGATTATGGAAGTCAGGCAGGTACTCTAGAAATGGCAGTATATAAGTAAGTCTCTTTTTTGGGATGTAAATAACGATGAAATAAAAAAATTTAATTATCCCTTTTCCTATAAGACTTGTTAATATATAAGAATCGCTAAGTTATATTATTTTACCTTTTTCCAAAAATATATGGCTATCACTTCCATCGCTTTCTAATAGCTGTTCTTCCAGTATCATGCTGTCAAGTGAAATGGCATCCAGTGAGATTTGTGAGGAGCTTCTTTTCATGTTCCTATAAGAAACACAGAGTGGAGCCGGGTTGGGTGGGCAATGCTCCTTAGGTTTTCCACTGAAACAAACAAAATTATTAGAAAATTACTAAAAACAAAGAGTTCTATTTTAAAAATACTTTTAACAGAAATATAACATGTAGATAGCATCCACAAGTTCTTAAATTACATTTAAATGTATAAGCTCAAAGGGGCCTCATATATTAAAAATTGAATCACTAGCTCTAACAATTTCATATTTTGTCATGTTTTCTATCCAAAATATACTCAACAGATACAGACAATGAGCAAATAAAAATCCCCAAAGTGTCACTAGTATGTTGTTACCTTAGAGATGGCTGTGATTTAAGGGGTCTGACCGTGGGTGCCTCTTCTTTACTGATTTCCTGGTTCTCAGAGAGTGAAGCTGCTTCTGGAAGCAAATCTTCAGCTTTAAAGATTGATTCTATAGTTTCATTTCCTTTACTAGCTAAACTATTGAAAAGTATGTTCTGATTGCCATCATTATCAAATGACACATTTGAATCTTCTTTGTAGTTTAAGACACTATGTGAATCTGTACAAGATGAATCTTTCCGATCACTTATTCCTGATCTAATTTCTCCTGAACCACTCTTGTAAACAAGCCCACTACTTTCATCCTCACTTATTTTCCCTAAATGTTTATCTGATAAATAATCTAGAAAGGAAATGCCTTTTTGTAGATTTGTATCACTAGCTGATTTAAAAAGCAAAGGATCCTTTAAAGGGGCATGGCTAAGGTCAACACTCATAGATCTGTTATCTGACATGTGATTGGCAGTTACACTTCTGATTCGATTTATACCACTGCTAATTTTTCTTTTTGAAGACAAAAGTTCACCATTTTCTGCAGGTAAATAATCAGGAACCATTGGGCTCACACTTTCAGAAGCAGGAGACTTAGGAGAATTCGCTTGATCCACTGGATGTAGCAAAAGAGCTAGTTCTGCGCTTCTGAGTAAAATTCCAATGCAAATGGACGTCTGACTAGCAGGACTGCCGGTCACGGCTTCTACATCTTTCCTCAAGTTATCTGAGAGTAGAATAAGCGAATCATGTAGGAAGAGCAGGAGCAGATACTGGTAGTGGTTGATCTGCATACTGACATGTTTATGAACGTGAACCAGGACATTGAGATCGGCATCTGATGATGAAGAGGGAATTCTCAAAAATGTATCTGATGAAGGAGGTTTCTGACCACCATTTGTCAGGGGTTCAGACTCTGTACTATAGAACTCCTTCAGGAGCTTTTTCCGCTTCAGCCGGCCAGCCAGATCACTAGACTCACTCTGTGATGTGTTGAGAGATCCCTGGTTGCAGGTCTGCAGCTCTTTCTGTGACTCTGCATATCTTGTTGGTTGACAAATCCAGACAGAGAGAGGAAAGGAGTCTACAAAACTGACTGGCCGTCCTTTTCCACTTTTCATCCCCTCATAGTCTATCCAAAATTGAGAAAAGTACACGGCCCAAACATCCATGGCAGCAGAAGTTTTAAGAGTGTGTTTATTCAACTTGGGAGTAATATTTCCTTTATAAACTTCGTGCATTTTCGTATCTTGCTCATGAGCATGTCTCTGGAAGATTGGATGCAGAAGGTTAAAACTGTCACAAGATTTGGGAAAGCTACTATATGTTTTACTAAAAAATTCACAATCTTTGAAATCTTGAAACAAAGCTTCTAGATCAGAATGTCGACAGTTTGGACAGTGTCTCGTATTTGTGGCGATCATTTCAGAACTCTGAATAGAAACTGCACGTGGTTGATCTCGATGGCATTCAGACTTCATTTCAGAAGGAATGACAAACTAGAAGGGAAAAAAAGGGAATCTAGTACAAATCCACTTGTAAAATTTACAAATCCACTTATAAAACCACAAATCTCAAAGATAAAATAATTGAGGGCACAACTTAGCATAGAATTCTTTTTCCTGACATGTCCCCACAAAATCTTTGCTATCTAGATGTTAAAACACTAACTACTCTCGCCAGGTGTGGCAGCACAAGTGTGAAAGGTGGAGACAGGAAGAGCTCTGTTCGCGGCCTGCCTCAGCTACTTAGTGAGGTCCTTTGCAATTCAGTGAGACCCTGTTTCAAAATAAAGAATAAAAAATAGGGCTGGAGGTGTAGCTTGGAGGTAGAATGTCCCTGGATTCCATCACCAGTACTGGAAAAAAAAAATAGGGCTGGGGGTATATCTTGGAGGTAGAATGCCTCTGGGTTCCATCCCCAGTATGGGTAAAAAAAAAAAAAAAAAAAAAGAAAGAAAGAAAAGAAAAACCCAAAACCAAAACCAAACCCACTACTCTTTTTTTTTTTTCAGGGAATAACTTTCTTTTAATTATATTAATAACATATATTCTACACATAATAAATCATAAAATAAAGAGTTGAGTTAAATTATTATTGCCAAGTGTTTACTAAGTCCTGAGTATATAGAAAAAGTATTACATCTGGAAAGAGAATTTTTTTTTGTTATTGTTAGAATAATAATATTCCCCCAGTTATATTTTGTATTCTTTTTTTTTTTGTGTGTGTGTGGTACTAAGGTTGGAACCCAGGGGCATTCTACCTCCAAGCTATACCCCTAGCCCTATTTTATATTCTTTATTTTTGAAACAGGGTCTCACTGAGTTGTAAAGGGCCTCATGAAAAAGTTGAGGCTGTCCCAACAAGTGTGATCCTCCAGTCTCAGACTCCCAAATGCTGGAATTACAAGTGTGCACTACCACACCTGGCTTTGTATTCTTTATTTTGAAATTGGGTCTCACTAAGTTGTGGAGAGCCTAAATAAGTAGCTGAAGCTGGCCGCAAACTTGAGGACTTCCTGTTTCAGCCTCCCAAACACAGGGATTGCAAGTGTATGACACCATGCCCAGCTCCTGTTAAGGTATTTTAAAAGTAAATCTTTTGGAGGGTGGCTGGATGAATGAATGGAACGACTGGACAGATATCACTGGAATCAATTTTGCAGAAGAAAACATTAAGAAATAAATTTAAAACCAGGTGTGGTGGCACACACTTGTAATCCCAATACTTGAGAGGCTGAGACAGGAGGATTATAGTTTTGAGGACAGCCTCAGCAAGTAGTGACACTCTTATCCACAAAGGGGGACCCTGTTTCAAAATTAAAAAATAAAAATAAAAAAGGGCTGTGGTGTAGAAGGTAGAATGCCCCTGGGTTCAAATCCCAGTATCACCAAAAAGAAAGAAAAAATATCAGTTTAGCTGGGTGTGGTGGTACACACCTGTACCAGTACTTGGGAGGCTAAAGACTGGAGGGTTACAGGTTCAAAACCAGCCTAAACAACTTGGCGAAGTCCCTCAGCATCTTAGTGAGATCCTGTTTTAAGATAAAAAATAAAACAGAGCTGGGGATGTAGCTTCGAGGAAGAATGCCTCTGGGTTCAACCTCCTTTACAAAAACAAAAACAAAAAAACAAATTTCAAATTACTTTCTAAAATAATTCTCAAAGACAATTAAATCCAGTCTTCAACATATTTGCATCAGTAATGAATTTGGCTGCTTGTTTTTTTTTTTTTTTTTTTGGGGGGGCAGTACTGGGAATGGAACCCAGGGGCATTCTACCTCTGAGCTACACCCCCAGTCCTATTTTTATCCTTTATTTTGAAACATGATCTCACTGAGTTGCAAAGGGCCTCACTAAGTAGCTGGGGCTGTCTGCAAACTGTGATCCTCCTGTTTCAGTCTCCCAAATGCTGGGATTACAAGCATGCGCCACCATGCCTGGCTGAATGTAACTGCTTTTAAAACTGTTCATACTCAGAAAATGTAAAGACCATTATATAATTCTGTCTTAATAATTCTAAACCAAGTGTGATGGCACATGCTTGTAATCTCATTACCTGGGATGCCAAGACAGGAGGATGACAGGTTCATGGTCAGCCTCTGCAACTTAGTGAGGCCCTTCACAACTCAGTGAGACCCTGTTTCAAAATTAAAGAATAAGTCGGGCATGGTGGAGCATGCTTATAACCAGCATTTGTGAGGCTGAGACAGGAGGATCGCAGTTCATGGACAGCCTCAGCTACTTAGTGAGGTCCTTTGCAACTCAGTGAGAGCCTGTTTCAAAATAAATAATACAAAATAGGGCTGGGGGTGTAGCTTGAAGATAGAACACTCCTAGTTTCCATCCCAGCACCACAAAAATAAATAAATAAATAAATAAATAAATAAATAAATAAAATGAAATAGGGCTGGGTATGTAGCTTGGAGGTAGAATGTTCCTGGGTTCCATCCCTAGTACCACAAAAAAAGAAAGAAAAAAAACAATAATTCTAAATGTTATAAATCATACCTTTATATTGAATATTACATATATAGTGTGTGAGAAGGTCTTTAAAATACTTCTGCAATGAACTGCTCAGCATTATTAACATAATTTTATGAATCAGAGATGAAAAGTATATAAATTTAGCCTACATCAACAGACATAGAAAATGAAATTTCTCCCTATTTCCAAGTCTATTTACTAAACTTTATTAGCTGGGGTCTTTTTTTCTTGTCTTAAACGTCTTCCTTTCAAATGTAAATATTTATAGATCATATATTAATACCTACTTGGCTTTAATAAAAAGCAACTTTCTATTATTATTGGATATGAATAACAATGTAAACAAATAAAACTTATACTTTAAAAGCTTCATTGTATAATTTACCTTTCTTAGAAGAATTTTATCAGCTCTGAAGTAGGAAAAAATGATTGGTTTAAATTTTATTTCTATAGCTCACCTCCAAATAGATGAAAATTAGAGATGTGTAAAAAAGCAAAAGAAATACACAAACTGGGATGAAAAGCAGTCTCTTAAAGTTTCCATAACTGAGATTCAAAGTAAATCTGAAATTTTTATATGTGTATATCTGTATTTATATCTGAATGGCCATCTTATATTCTGGAAATTAAAATGACATCAACTTTTCTTCCTTAAAATTGGCTTTATTCTCACAGCCACTCATGTATGTAATACCTTCAGCATTAAGCCATCAACTCGAATATCAACATGCTCATCAGATTTCGAATTGTCATTCAACTTGTACACAGCCATGAACTGATTAAGACTCTGTTTTAAATCCAATAAAAACTGATTTAACCATAGAATGCTTCTTTCATCCACAGTAAACTGTAGTGCATTCAGCTGGCTATAGAGGTTGGGAGATGGAACTGTGGAGAAAAAAAATTAACTTTATTAATAAACAGACAGTCTAAATGTTCCCTGAAAATGAAAAAGAGATTAATAAGTTTTATTCTTTTTTGAAATAAAAAGTTTTGAGATGTTGTATAAAAAAGTGGAATGACATGTGAATAGTAGCAGAGACAAAAATGTTTCCTAAGCTGAAAAAATATAGTATAGCTTAATCTAAAATTAAATGTATAAATAGAAAGTACTATTTATTTTCCAAACTTATATTCACATAGAAGAAAATTATTAAAAATATGACCTTTCCCCCCACCTTGGTGGTACTGGCAATTAAATGTAGGAATAATTCTACCTCCAAGCTATACACCCAGCCCCTTTTTTTTTTAATTATTTTTTTATTTTTTGCAGTACTGGGGATGGAACTCAGGGGCATTCTACCTCCAAACTATACCCCCGTCCAATTTTTAAATCTTTTTTATTATTTTTGAAATAATAATAAAGGGTCTCAGTGAGTTGTTAAGGCCTTCTAAGTAGCTGAGTCTGTCCTTAAAACCGCAATCCTCCAGTCTCTGCCTCCCGAATGCTGAGATTACAAGCAGGAATTACAAGCATGTGCCACCACTCCTGTCTTTTATTTTTTGTTTTGAAACATGATTTCATAGCCAGGCACAGTGGCACAAGCTTATAATCCCAGTACTTGGGAAGCTGAGACAGGAAGATCACAGGTTCACAGCCAGCCTTAGCTACTTAGTGAGGTCCTACACAACTTAGTGAGACCCTGACCCTGTTTCAAATTAAAGAATACAAAATAGGGCTGGAGGTATAGCTTTGAGATAGAATACCCCTGGGTTAAATCCCCAGTAACACAGAAACACAGACACACATACACACCCACAAAGAAGTATGCTCTCACTAGATTGCTGAGTTTACCTAAATTGCAGAGAGTTTCACCAAGTTGCTGAGGCTGGCCTTGAACCTGAGATTCTCCTTTCTCAAGCACTGGGAATAGGCATGGGCCACCACACCTGGACCCTAACCTTCTTGATGAAGTATCACACTGAAGTGGTGGTCCTCAATGACCTACTTGTTTTTCTTTCTTTCTTGTGTGTGTGTGTGTGTGTGTGTGTGTGTAGTTCTGGGGATTGAAACCAGGGATATTCTACCTCTGAGCTCCACTTCCGGTCCTATTTTTTTCTCATTTTGAAGCAGGGTCTTACTAGGTTGATGAGAGTCTAATTGCTGAGGCTGTCCTTGAACCTGTGATAGCCTCCCAAGTACTGGGATTACAAGTGTGTGCTACTACACCTGACTCAATGACCTATTTCTGCCAGGGACTTACTGGCACACTGTAATATAATCACACTTCATGGCTAGTTCAGAGCGATAGGGACTTAAGATGCATAGTGCTCGGTGAATTCCCCCACCCCATGCCATTCTACTCCCTCCCTTTCCCCATACATACTGAGATGGACATTGGTAGTTTTGTGTATGTACAGTGTCTTTTCTTTTCTTTTCTTCTTGGTACTGGGATTGAACCCAGAAGCATTCTACCTCCAAGCTACAGCCCCAGCCTGATTTTGTATCTTATTTGGAAACAGGGTCTCACTAGGTTGCTGAAAGCCTGGCTAAGTTGCTGAGGCTGCTTTGAACCTGAGATCCTCTTGTCTCCGCCTCCTAAGTACTGGGATTACAAGTGTGTGCCCCCATGCAAGGCAAACTGTCATTTGAAGTGTTTCTTTCATCAAGTTTCTACACACACATAGATACACACACACACACACACACACACACACACACACACATAGATACACACACACACACACACACACACACACACACACACACACACCCTCCCTCCCTCCTGTAGACCCCCTTCTCAGATCCACTGGGGCATATTCCTTTATTTGAAGTCCCTTTTGTATCCCAATTTCTCCCAGGTTTCTACATATGAAAAACACAGGACCCTTTACGTTCTGTGACTGGCTGACTCACTTAGTGTATCCGTTTTCCTGAAAATGACATAATTCTGTTCTTGTTTATGGCTGAGTAAAATCCAGTGTGTATATCCCACAATTTTGCAGCTGAATCTTTACCTGTATATTCTAAAAACCAATCTCCTATGAAAGTGGTATGCTAGGCAGCACTCCTCAAGAGGGTGGGGCACACTTGGTTTTATTCCCCACTTTAATCAGTTTATAATTGTTTGAACCAAAAACAAGTATTTTTTTAAAAAAGAATATTGTTTGAAGTAAAGTAAAAAGTATCTCTTGAATAATAAAATAAATACACTCTTTTATAGTTTTCTCAAAATAAACTGATATTTACAATTAGAAAGTATTTCACTTCATGAAATCTATATCTATTTCATAAAAACCATTTAAGTTTCAGAAAAGCTTAATGAAGATCATTTATTCCTAAAATTCAAACACATTTGCTTTACCAAAGTTAAAAGTATGCATATCCATAGCTTTTAGACCAAATTAATTCAAGGAAAATAAATCCAAGGTGTAGAAAATCAGAATAGGGAATAGTTTAACAATGTCCTGAATATGTTTTTTTTAATCTGCCTTCCTTTTGCAAAGATTCACTGTACATCAACTATTTTCTGTGTATTAGTGAAGTACAAATATAAAAAGACATAGAGCATGTTCAGTTTAAAAAAAAAAAAAAACCCTCAAAGTTCCAGCAATGGAGGCTGAGGCAAGAGAATCCCAAATTTGAGACTAGCCTGGAAACCTGGCAAGGTCCTGTCTCAAAACAACTGATAGTCAGATAATTAATTAATCAATCGGGTTGGGGATAGAGCTCAGTGGTAGAAACCCCTGGGTTCAATCCCCAGGAATTAAGAAGGAGCTTTTAATTCATTACATGAGAAACATATAAGATCAAAAATGTTACTTTTCGTGTCTATCAGAGATGTGCAATCTCAATACATCAGTGATGAGAGCAGCCACAGAGAAGACGAAGAAGCAAATGTCGCCCCAAGGCCATACCAGTGAGATAAAGAACCCTGAGAGTAGATATGGGAATGAAAAAGCAGTCCAGTAAAATAAGCAGTAGAAAGATCTGTGGGCAGTTTACAACAGGAGTTTATGAAATAAATTATCATGTAGTGATCTAGGTTTTTTGTAGTGCTAGAGAGCGAATGCAGGGCTTCCCACATGCTAGACAAGCACTCTACCGCTGAGTTATACCCTAAAGCCTAATGATATTTAAAACAATCTTGTAAAATCTAAGTGTTTTGGAGTTCCGCATTTTCATTTTCCTTCTTTTATTTTCCTTCCTCTTCTTCCCCCCGCCCCTTGGTTCTGGAGACCAAGCCAAGGGTTTCATGCATGCTAGACAAGCAGGTCTACCGTTGAGTTACATACCAATCCTTAGAGTTCCACTTTCAAAGAGAAGTTATAAATTGCTTTTCTTTGATAACACAATTTATTTTATCTAAACACATATTCTCAATTATGATCTTCACAGCTGAAAATAATGAAAAATATACCTTTTCTTTCCTTTTTTTTTTTTTTTGGTAGTACTGGGGGTGGAACCCAGAGGCTTTCTACCTCCGGGCTATACTCCCAGACCTATTTTATATTTTATTTGAAAACAGGGTCTCACTAAGTTGCTGAGAGCCTCACCAAGTAGCTGAGGCTGGCTTCAAACCTGTGCGATCCTCCTGTCTCAGCCTCCCAAGTGCGGGGCTTACAAGCGTGCGCCACCTCACCCGGCAAAATATACCTTTTCTTATACAAATCAAAACTTAGTTTTAAGAGCTCAGATGAGCTGAAACAGCACAGAATTTTCTTACACAAAGAAAAATGTATAATCAAGTTAGCTTTAGAAAGCTAAAGTAGCTTACAAATAAAAATTCAATAAGTAAATATTTCTAACAAAACCTAAGTAACACCAGTTACCAAAGTACACATTTGGACATTTATAAAGATAGCCCCAAATTTCTCTATAGGCACAAGGTCAACTTCAATTATTCACCTTTCTATCTTTCTTTCTTTTTGCGGAGCTAGAGATGGAACCCAGGAACATTCTACCTCCAAGTACAGCCTCCGCTCTATTTTCTATTCTTTATTTTATTTATTTATTTATTTATTTATTTATTTATTTATTTATTTAATGGTACTGGGGGTGGAACCCAGGGTGTTTTGTTTTTGTTTTTTTACCTCTGGGCTATACTCCCAGACCTATTTTCTATCTAATTTAGAAACAGGGTCTCACTAAATTGCTGAGAGCCTCACTAAGTAGCTGAGGCTGGCTTCGAACCTGTGAAAGGCTCCTTTCTCAGCCTTCCAAGCGCAGGGATTACAAGAGAGCGCCACCACGCCTGGCTTATTCTTTATTTTGAAGCAGGGTTTCACTAAATAGCTGAGGATCCTCCTGTCTCAATCTCCCAGGTACTGGGAATACAAGCATACGCCACCATGCCTGGGACAAATGGATTGTGTGTGTGTGTGTGTGTGTGTGTGTGTGTGTGTGCGCGCGCGCGCGTGCGCGTGCGCACTACTGGGGATAGAACCCAAGAGCAATCTACCTCTGAGCTACACCTCCAGCCCTATTTTTTCCCCAGCCCTATTTTCTATTTTTTATTTTGAAACAGGTCTCACTGAGTTGCAAAGGGCCCCACTAAGTAGCTGAGGCTGTTCTCAAACTGTGATTCTCCTGTCTCAGCTTCCCAAATGCTGGGATTACAAGTGTGCAACCCCACGCCTGGCTTACAAATGGAATTTTATAAAATAAAAAATATGACCTTATTCTATAAATAGCCTAAATTCATTCATTTTTTTTAATTTAAGAGATAGCTACTAAACACAAAAATGAGGTAAACCTCAGGGATATAATTAGTCATGAATAACACAAGACTTCTGTAATCAACAATGCCATAAGCAGTGAGATCTGAAAAGGACATATGACCTTAAGCAATATATACGAACATTTTACTAGAGGCATGGCTATACATAAGGATGAAAAGAGGAAAGAACAATGGACTTTTTCATATTTATAAAACTCAAAAGATTAACAAAAAATACAGCTTTCTAAATAACAGACAAATAACAATAAACTAGCAAACTCTCTTACTTGGGAAATCCTTTCCATCTGGATAGTAATACTCTGTGAATTCTATATATACTGCCGACATTTCTTGTGGAAGATAGAGGGACTTTTTATTGCAGGAAATCATACTTTTGGGGGAAGAACGATACTGTTCTGCTGTAGAGACCTGAAAAAAATAATTGTTTCTTAAAGCCACATTAAAAATCCTTTCAAAAAATGTATGCAAAATGGACTTTACAAATATTCAACTATTCAGAAAACCCTATAACCATTTGGATCATTATCAATTACAAAATCAATTCTGTCCATCATTTCTCATGAAATTATTTTGAACCCTTAAGTAAGAGAAAGAAAAACAACATTAATGATATATTATTTTATAATATAGTTAAATGAACAGCAGAGTCAGAACACAAATCCAAGTCCATGATTATGCTTCAAACTCTAAGGACTTATCTTTCATGAACATTTCCATTATCATTACAGTCACAGAGCAGAAGTATTACATCTTTTCAAAGACCACCTACCCCAGCCACAATTATTTCCCTATCTAAACTAGTTCCCTATCTAAACTTTTCCTTTTTCTTTTTTGCAGTGCTGGGGATGGAAATCAGGAGCATTCTATCTCCAAGCGACACCGCCGGCCCTATTTTTTATTCTTTATTTTGAAACAGGATCTCACTGAGTTGTAAAGGGGCTCACTGAGTAGCTGAGGCTGGCCGCGAACTGCAATCCTCCTGTCCCAGCCTTCCAAATGCTGGGATATCAAGTGTGCGCCACCACTCCCAGCTAACTTTTCCTATTTTTTACTGGGCAAATTTTAACTCTGTAATGACAGTCACAGGTTGCTCAGTTACAACATACACTTTAACCTTGCTTCTTTTTCTACATTCAAGAACATTTATTCACAGCCCTCTTATTTAACTTCTTATTCCATGGCCCCCTTTCTCCACTCTTTACCTATTAGCCACTTTCTACTTCACACACACAAAAAAGCTCATATAACAACGAATTAATGATCTCATTCATCTTTAATTTTTTTTTTTTTTGGCATTACCAGGGATGGATCCCAGGGGCATTCTACCTGCAAGATATACCCCCAGCCCTATTTTTTATTCTTATTTTTGAACAGGGTCTTACTAGTTGCAAAGGGCCTAAGCAGCTGAGGCTGTCCATGAACTATGATCCTCCTGTCTCAGCCTCCCAAATGCTGGGATTACAAGCAGGCGCCACCATGCCCGGCTTGAACCCCTCGGCTCAATCCCCAGCAAAAAAAAGAAAGTTGCTGAATAGCACTAACAACTTCTCAGCAGTCGACTGAGATGCATTCTTGCTGGTGCTTGTTTTTTATTCAGTGGTGCCCAGTGTTAGCAGGTCCTTTTTTCCCCTCTCGTTGGGCATCCATGGCATGCTGTGTGTGTGTGTGTGTGTGTGTGTGTGTGTGTGTGTGTGTCCCTCCTTCCTGACCATCAGGAGGTAAGAAGCTCTGCTATGTCACATGCTCCCAACCATGGCAACATTCTGCCACACAGTAGGCCCCAGCAATGGGGCCAACAGACATGGCTGAAACCATGAGCCAAAATAAATCTTTCCTCCTTTAAGTTGTTTTACTCAGGTATTTTTATCACAGTGATGAAAAGCTAATACAAGGATTATTATTTTTAGGGTTCTTTTTACATTTTTCCACTCTTCTCCCCAAACAACTAATTGCATATACCAATTTATATACTAATTTCTCCAAAGTTCAACCAATAAAGTTTTATTGATTTATGTTAGCTTAGTAGGTCTAGGAATGCATTTCAAAGTTCTTCTAACTTTTTATTTTTCATAGTACTGGGGATTGAACCCAGGGGGTGTTCTAACTCTGAGAGATATAACCCCAGCCCTGTTTTACTTCTTTTGAAACAAGGTCTCACCAAGTTGTTAAGGACCTTGCAAAGTTGCTTAGGCGGGCTTTGAACCTGTGATACTCCTGTCTCAGCTTCCTAAGTACTTGGATTACAGGCATGCATCAACCACGCTCAGCTATTCTAACTTTTAAAATTCATTCAACAAATATATATTTCTCACACAAAGTAGAATATATTTTTCCCATGGGAAATGTTTTTTCTTAGTAATAATAGAATCTTTAATTCCTTATGGTTATATAATTTTAAAGACCTTCTCTACATATAGAAACAAATCTTCTCAATTATGTCAACTTGCTTTAATAAACAATACCTTATTTTTCTTCCCTTTAATAGCTAAATAATTATTCAAACTGGAATGAAGAAGTATTTTATTTTCTACTACTTACTTTTATTTATTTTGTTTTTGCTACTGTTGTCTCTGGGGTTACTTTAAATCATTTGAGATTATGGGTGATTCGTTTTCCTCATTTCCCTATGGATTTACAGAAATATTAAAATTCCGCGTGTGCGCGTGTGCGTGTGCGTGCGTGCGTGTGTGTGTGTGTGTGTGTGTGTGTGTGTGTAGTACTGGGAGTTGAACTCAGGGAATCTCCTTCCAAGCTATACCCCCAGCCCTTTTATTTTTTGTTTTCTGAAACAGGGTCTTAGTAGGTTGCTAAGAATCTAACTAGGTTGCTGAGGCTGTCTCAGCCTCCCAAGTACTGGAATAACAGGCATGCACCATTACATCTTAAAATTTAAATAAGGAGCATTATATAAAGAAAATATAAAGAAAGAAACAATTGTACAATGAGAAAACAATTGCGAAGGAGGGCTTCTCAAAACTGGCACCCTGATATGCTGGTCAGGTTACTAGCTCTCAGGGAGAAGGCTGTCCTGTGTACTACAGGGCACTCAGCGGCATCAGTGGCCTTCCCCACTAGATGTCAGCAGCACTCCCCTCCAGGTGTGACAGCCAAAATAGTCTTGGGACATTCTTACACATGCCCCAAGAAGAAAACAGTTGAGAACCACTGAGTTAAATAAAAAAATTTCAGATAAAGCTCTAGGCTTATCAAAGTAGACCAGAAAAGTTTATAAATGATTATAAAAATCTGAACTCTTTTGTGTGTTTTTTAAAAAATAGGTCACACATTCTACTTTGTTGGTCTTCAGGATTGTGATATTAGATCATGTTGTGTGCTTATAGCCTGCATAAAATTTAGTATAAATGGGACATAGTTCTTAGCCATCAAATTATATTCATACTACGCCGGGCGTGGTGGCGCACGCTTGTAATCCCCACGCTAGGGAGGCAGAGACAGGAGGATCGCACTCGTTCAAAGCCAGCCTTATTGGCTTAAGAGACACTGTTTCCAAATAAAAATATAAAAAAAAGTCTGGAATTGTAGCCCGGAGGTAGAAGAGTTTCCAGGCACCCCAGTACCACCAAAAAAAAAAAAAAAAAATTATATTCATACTATGGCCAATATGTAATAGTCCATTCAAGTGAAAAGTTTCTTCCACATAAATCATTGTATGGTAAGAAATTTGGCCTCCAAAGAGTGTTCTGTTTTTTGTCCTTGCTACTGAGATATTATAGAAAGTGTAATTCCTTACTCATGGTGGGCAACTGGTAGTTTATGGTAATAAAATTACTCTGAGTCAGGCTGGCCATAACTGATAGTCTTATTTGTGACCTGACGGTGGGAAGGCTTGGGTCACCTGCAAAGAGTCCACCCTGAGACTAAGTTCAGGCACGTGGGCAACACTTCTTGCGTATTAGTAGACATCTGCACTGAGATGCTGACATACTCTAAGAACAAGGACTCTTACATTAGAACCCTTCCAAACTCGGCCTCTCTTCCTCAGACTAGCTCTAATCTGTATCCTTTCCCTGTTATGAAAGTGACTTAAAGTATAATAGATTGAAATGAGTTCTGCAAGTCTTTTAAGTCAATTGTTGAACATGAGAGTTGTTCTAGGAACCCCTAAATTTACAAATGGTGTCAGAAGTCTTGCGCAGCATTGGCAGTCTGAAGTACTATGCCCTTGATTTCACAGTTTGGCTAATTCTGGGTAACCGTATAAATAAAAATCAACAAACTTGTATTTTCTATCCCATCTCATCTGGCCATTTCATAAAAGTGGCCAAGATACTTTTAAAGAAGCGGTGTTGCCGGGTGTGGTGGCTCACACTTGTAATCCCTGCACTTGGGAGGCTAAGACAGGAGGATCGCACTGGTTCAAAGCCAGCCTCAGCTACTTAGTGAGGCTCTCAGCAACTTAGTGAGACCCTGTTTCCAAATAAAATATAAAAATAGGTCTGGGAGTATAGCCCGGAGGTAGAAAGCCTCTGGGTTCCACCCCCAGTACCACCAAAAAAAAAAAAAAAAAAAAAGAAGCGGTGTCATTCTTATTAGAGTTGCTTATACATTAGATATTAAAAGTATTTAAGAGAAGATTTAATATATAAAAAGTAAAACATACCTGGTATATATTTAAATCTGCAAGTCTTACCACAACAGAACTAGACATTAGCTTAGCTTTTGATTGTTGAGATAATACTGATGGCATTCTTGAAGTCCCTTTCAGAGTAGACTCCTCTGTGAAAACAAAAACTCCTTTCAGAGCCAGGCGTGGTGATGCACACTTGTAATCCCAGCATTCGGGAGACCGAGACAGGAGGATCACAGGCTCATGGACAGCCTCAGCTACTTAGTGAGGCCCTTTGCAACTCAATGAGACCCTGTTTCAAAATAATAAAAATAAAAAATAAGGCTGGGGGTGTAGCTCAGACCCCTGGGTCCATCCCCAGTACTGAAAAAACAAAAAGCAAAAAACAAAACTCCTTTCAGTTTATAAAAAAAGTTATTTTTCATAGTACTCTTTTATTACTAAGACATTAGAAATGTAGATGAATATTAGTTTCTTAAACAAGATGACATGACATATGTGGAAATACCTTAAAAATTATAAAATGATACAAAAAGGTGAGTATGGTGGTATACACTTGTAACCCTAGTACTCGGGAAGCCGAGACGGGAGGATCACAGGTTCATGGCCAGGCTCAGCAACTTAGCAAGGCACTGTTTCAAAATGAAAAGGGTGGGTGTGTAGCTCAGAAGTAGAATGCCTTGGGTTCAATCCCTAGTACCACAAAAATAAATAGGGCTCAAAGTATAGCTCAAAGGTAGGATGCCACTAAGTCAATCCCCAGTACCACAAACAAACAAAAAAAGTAATATAAGAATGTAGGGTTTTTTTAATGATTACTCGTTTTATACCCGGAATAATACTTATATCACATTTAAGTCACTCTCCTACCATGTTAAAAATGAGATCTGCCAGCCATTGAAGAGTCTAAGGCCAAGCATGGTGATACACACTTGTAACCTCAGTACTTGGGACACAGAGCAGGAAGATCACAGGTTCAAGACCAGCCTAGCAACTTAAGGAGACTCTCAGAAACTTAGCAAAACCCTGTTTAAAAAAAAAAGTCTGAAAATTCTGAGTATTACTTTCATTGGTTTTTGTTTGTTTGTTTTTGCAGTACTGATGTTTGAATCCAGAGACACTTTACCATTGAGCTATATCCCCAACCTTTTTTATTTATTTTTGAGACAGTGTCTCACAACTGCAAGGCTGGTCTCGAACTTGTGATCCTCTTGCCTCAACCTCCAAAGTTGATAGGATTATGGGCATAAGCTACCATTCCCAGCAGTTAGATTTTTAAAAGTGTTTTGGTCCAGCTAGGTGTGGTGGCATATGCCCATAGTCCCAGTGCTTGGGTACCTGAGAGGCTGAGACAGGAGGATCACAGAATGGAGGACAGTGTACCATAAGTGAGACCCTGTTTCAAATAAAGAGCAAAACAGGGTGTGGTGGCACATGCTTGTAATCCTAGCATCTGGGAGGCCGAGACTAGAAAATCCCGGTTCGTAGACAGTCTCAGCTACTTGGTAAGGCTCTCTGCAGCTTAATGAGAACTTGTCTCAAAATAAAGAATGAAAGAAAAAAAAAATAGGGCTGGGGGTATAGCTCAGAGGTAGAATGCTCCTGAGTTCTATCCCCAGTACCACAAAAAATAAAAATAAATAAATAAAAAGCAAACAACAACCAAAAAACACAAAGGGATAGGGGTATAGCTCAGTGATAAAATGGACCTCTAATACTGTAAACAAAAAAAGAAAAAAAAAAGTATTTTGGTCCATAAGCCTCTGTTGGTCTACTCAAGAGTGTAAGACTTTTAGACACTAATTAAAAATAATAATTTGCAGAAAATAGGTATGTATACACTAATTTCTACACACACACACACACACGCACACACACACACACACACACACACACACACACGAAAGGAAATACCATAATGCTGTTATTAAAATACCTGTTTGTGTGTGCTGGGGAGAGGTATGTGTTGGGGATTTAGGAGGTGAATCTACGTTACGATCCTTCATGGCCTGTTTAAGCATTTCAACATTGCACTCAAATTCATGTAACAACTCATTGGCCCATCCGTTTTTTGTTTTGGTTGCATCGCTAAAATACATCCAATGATTACAACTATCTCCTGTAAAAAGAACAACAGATATTTCACAATGCGCAATTTTCATTTATTCTACCATAGCAATATTCCCAGTGAAATCTAGTCTCTTTCACCATGGAGTGTTTAATCTCTCCAAAGTAGCCTTAATCTACTACTTGTGTAAAACATTAAGAAAAGAGAAGAAGAGTGCTAAAAGCAAATGATCTAGAGGGGTCTTTATCTATAACCCATCACTTGTAACCCATCACTTTATTTAGAACCGATTACAAGTCTAGAACTTGTAATCCTAGAACTTGAGAGACTGAGACAGGAGAACCCAGCACTTCAAAGTTTCAATTTAAAGCCACCAAACTGGTCACTCTTAATTAAATGTTCAATATCCTGCTGGCAAACCTCCACTGAACAGAATCTCAGAAAATATCATTGTAAAAAAGATCCTTTGGTCAAAGATTTATTGTAGTGATTAATAATAATCTAATTCATAAATTTGTTATGATGACAATTGTTAAACCATTTAAGAAATTAACAGAATATCTCAAGACAGATATTAGTCATAAATAGATGTTTTGGGAAGGAAAATAGAAAATCTAGATTATTAGGGATTTTTTATAGCAACCAAGAAAAATAATATGTACCTTAAAAAGTTAAGAAAATAAAATATACTCTATGGTTAAAAGTTTTACTTTCTAACATAAATAATTTTGACAGTTAAAAGATTTTAGGAGCCAGGTGTCGTAGCCTATGCTTGTAATCACAGTACTTGGGAGGCTGAGACAGGAGGATCACAGTTTGCAACCAGCCTCTGCTACTTAGTGAGGCCCTCTGCAACTAAGCAAGACTCTGTTTCAAAATAAAGAATAAAAAATAGGGCTGGGGGTATAGCTCAGAGGTAGAACGGCCCTGGGTTCCATCACCAGTAGTGGGGGGGGGGGTGATTTTAAGTATTTTTAAGTAATTTATCCATCAAGATGGGATATAAGACAAAGCTCTTCAAAAGAAAATCAAAACAAATAGTACAACCTTTAAATTCTACCATGTACTAATAAAGAAATAATAAACAATGGTTACTTTTTTAAGCTCTTGAAAAATTCATTACAATTTCTTATGTGTATAAATTATAAAAACAAATCAAATGGCATACTACTAAAAAGTACAGAGGGGAGCTAAGGTTAAATTACTTAATCTGGCTGTAAATAATCAGAATTTTTGTTTTCATTTACACATCACTTTAGCCCTTACCCAATTCCCACCCTAACATCTTGTACTCCACTAAGATGTATAACTATAATGCACCAATAAAAAAAAAATTTTAAGAATTTACGTTTTCATTATTTGAAAGAATCTATCAATAATGACTAAAGAGTCTATTAAATCTTATTTACTGATAAAAGTTAGGAAATAAAAGAAAGTTTTAAAAAGTGCCAAGAATTCAGGTGTGGTGACATGCATGTAATCTCAGTTCTTGGCAGGCTGAACAGGGTTGTAGGTTCAAGCCAACAGGTTGTAGGTTCACAGTAACGTAGAGAGTAACCCTCAGCAACTTAATGAGACCTTGTTTCAAAATAAAATATAAACTAGGGCTGGCTAGCTCAGAGGTAAAATGCCCTTTAGTTCAATTCCCAGTGTCAGAAAGGAAGGCAGGCAGGCAGACAGACAGACATGCATGTGAGAATCCTACATATAATATATAAATGTTATTAAAAAATTCAAGCCAGGCGTGGTGGCACATACTTGTAATCCTAGAGCTTGAGAGGCTGAGACAGGAGAACAGCAAGTTCGAGGACAGCATCAGCAAGTAGTGAGACTCTGATGAACCTAGCGAGACTCTGTTTCCAAATAAGAAATAAAATTGGTCTGCGGGTGTAGCTTGGAAGTAGACTCCTCTGGTCAATACTCAGTACCACAAAAAAAAAGAAAATTGAAGGACGGGATATAGCTCAAAGGTAGAATGCCTACGTGAGCATTCATGAGGCCCTGGGTTTGATCCCTAGCACTGGAGGGGAAAAAAAAAGATTCACAACACTGATTAATAACTTGCTTTTGTCACAACAAAGCAACTGTATTCTGGTTTCTATAAGTTTAAAATCAGTTATCTAGAAAACTTCCAATTTTTAACAATTACAGTCTCTAAAAATCTATATGAACTTCAATATAAAATGCACAACAATTTTATTTCCTTGGTAAAATATTGCTAGAAGAAAAATAGTAAGGTCTCTTGGTTTCTTTTCTCCTTAAAAAATTAAGTTAAAACAAAAATTTAATTAAAAAACAAACTGGCTATATAACTTTAAAGCAAGATATATATTTTTTTCAAGAAATTGTTATACATACCTGCTTTATGATAAGGATAGTAATCTACAGTTAGCTGTGTAAAAGAGAGTTGCATAGCACCTCCAGTAATTCGTCTATTTGACTCTGGGAAAAGAATAAGATAAAACTGAGAAAAACAAATATTAAGCAGATATCAAATACAATCTGTCATAAAAACTCATACCATTAGCCGAGCATGGTGGTACACGCTTGTAATCCCAATACTTGAGAGAGTGAGGATCGATGGTTCGATCCTCAGCTACTTAGTGAGGCCCTCTACAACTTAGTGAGACCTTGTTTTAAAATAAAAAAATAAAATAAAATAAAATAAAATAAAATAAAATAAAATAGAGCTGAGGGTATAGCCTGGAGGTAGAATGCCCTTGGGTTCAATCCCCAGTAACACACACACACACACACACACACACACACACACACACACACACACCTCCATATCATAACTGGAGTCAAAGTAGTAATAACAATGTTTCGTATCATGGATAATATGCAGATCTTGAAAAAGCTCGACCAGGGGACCTGCAAAGGCGTAGATTCCCCCATGATGTATGTTTAGCATTTCCTTCTTCAAAAAATTATTTTAGGATTATTTGGATCAATATGTATAACTGAAATTTTATGTATAAGCATTATAACTAAAACTGATGGGCAGCAGCTTGTGAGAGACTCAGGCAGCAAAGATTTTTTTTCCCAAGGATAAAGTTTAGGCCAAAGATTAAGTTCAAACTGACCTTAGTTTGGGCCAATAAATAAGATTAAGTTCAAGTTGGCCTTGCAAAGTGAGACAAAGCATACTTTCTATGATTATTTAAATGTCTGGCACCCTGCCCTGAAGTCTGTAAAAAAAACTTTTCCTGTCCTTGGAGTTCCTGCTCGCATGGCTACGTCTTTGCTTTCTGCCAAAAAAAGAAAATATAAAAATTGTAACAAATCCTGAATAAAGCGAAGGAGTTTGAACCTGGTCTCGTGTGACAGCTCTTCTCTCATTCGACCTCGGCTCTCCTCTCACCAACACACGAACCTCGACTCCTGCTAGGGCTGGACGCCGGCAATACATGAAGGATTTGGGAAATGCAATTCAATCTAGTAAATATTCACTAAATTTGTATCATTTGCTAGTTACTGGAATAAAAGAGGATGGAAGAATTATATCTAAGTCTTCTGAGAGCTTATACATAATAGTAACAAAACTTTTAAAGTCAGGCGTGGTGGCGTACGCTTGTAATCCCAGCATTTGGGAGGCTGAGTCATGAGGATCGTGGTTCGAGGACAGCCTCAGCTACTTTGTGAGGCCCTTTGCAACTCAGTGAGACCCGGTTTCAAAATAAAGAATAAAAAATAGGGCTGGGAGTGTTGCACAGAGGTAGAATTCCCCCTGGGCTCCACCCCCAATACTGCAAAAAAATAAATAAATAAAATAGGGCTGGGGTTGTAGCTCAGAGGAAGAATGCCCCGGGATTCAATCCCCCACTTACACACACACATACACACACACATACACACACACACACACACACACACACACACACACACACACACCTTTTATAAGTTTTAATCATCTTCCCCAGGCACTGTTTTCAGCATCTTAGGTATACTTAACTCATTTCATTTCCATAACAACCCCCCAAAATAGGTACCATCATCATCATTATTATTATTATGCCATTTTCTTTCTTTCTTTCTCTTCTTTTTCTTTTTTTTTTTTTTATACCCCCAGGCCTATTTTTATTCTTTATTTTAAAACAGGATCTCACTAAGTTGCAAAGGGCCTCACTAAATACCTGAGGCTGTCTGAGACCTGAGGCTGTCCGTGAACCAGGATCCTCCTGTCTCAGTCTCCCAAATGCTGGGATTACAAGTGTGTGCCACCACGCCTGGCTTACGCCCATTTTCTACATAAGTAAACTGAGGAATATAAATAAACAGACCAAGATCATAAAACTATTTAAGTACCAGCTGAGTATCTTAACCACTTTACTATAACATCCTGCCTCTTACTAAGCAGAAAATCGAGTCAATTAGATTAGGTAAATTCTATAAAGTCACACAGCTATACAGTAAGATTATATATTGGTATAACTTTAACACAAAAATAAAATTTTAAGCCAAGTATGGTGGGCACACTGTATTCCCAGTTATTCGGGAGGCTGAGCCAGGAGGTCACAAGTTCAAGGTCAGCCTGAACAACTTACTAGACCCTGTTTCAAAATAAAATTTAACAAGAGGAGGCGATGTTAACTAAGTGGTAGTGTACTCATCTAGCACGCGTGAGGCTCTGGGGTCAATCCCAGCATCCAAAAATTAAAAAGTAAATAAATAAAATAAAAATGTAAAACAGCACAGGCAAATCAACTAGAAGACAATACAAACTAAAATAGAGGAATTATAACTCTCTATTTATATATTCTGTTACGTCCAATTTTCTCAATTAGTAGAATTTTTAGTATAAACCCACAATCCATTATCTAAAATCTATGGAGCGAAAGGCTTCAGAATTCAAATTTTTTTATCTATTATGAAATGAATATGGTACATATATATAATACACACATATAAAATCCATTCTGCAATACTCTAGCAGTTTCTGAGGCAGCACTAAGTAGTGCAATAAAATAGCAATTCAACAGCAAAACTTCCAAGTATTTCTACTTAGTGTGTAAAATAAATATAATAAATAACATGTCGGTCAGGTTGTGCCACCAAATGAGTTTCTCCAAACCTAAAAAATTTCAGAGCCTTTTGGATTGCAGAATAGCAGAAGTGAATTTGACCTGTACGAGGCAGGATTTTTTGGTTGTGGGGTTTAAAATAAAACCATTAAATAAAATGGTTATTCTTAAGTAAAACCATTTTCTCATTAAATAAAATCATTTCACTTACTCTTATCAAGAGTGAGGAACATAAAAAGTTTGGAAAATGCTTTCTAAACTGCTGTGGTGGCACACACTGCTATCCCAGTACTTGGGAGGCTGAAGCAGGAGGATCGTAAGTTAAAGACAGCCTCAGCAACTTAGGGAGACTGTTTCAAAACAAAAAATTTAAAAAGGGCTGGGAGTATAGCCTGGAGGTAAAATGCCCCTGGGTTCGTTCCCCAGTACTAATAAATTTAATTTATTTATTATTTTTTTATTTTTTATTTTTTTTTTTGGTGGTACTGGGGATGGAACCCAGAGGCTTTCTACCTCCAGGCTATACTTCCAGACCTATTCTATACTTTATTTGGAAACAGGGTCTCACTAAGTTGCTGAGAGCCTTACTCAGTAGCTGAGGCTGGCTTCGAACCTGTGCGATCCTCCTGTCTCAGCCTCCCAAGTGCAGGGATTACAAGCGTGCGCCACCACGCCTGGCCCCCCAGTACTAATCACTAAACAAACACTTTCTAAGTAAAAACACTTAGTGCTTTGATCACACATCATGTTACTTTGGTTTAACTTTTTTGAATTTTCCTTTCAAATCACTAGGGCAGATGACAAGTATATGCCAAACAATGCAAAGTTGAGCAAAAAAAGACAACACACCCTCCTGCCACGCCGGTCTTCAGCTTGGCCCCTGAGCCTTTTCTCTGGTAGCTGAGTCCTGCCTGCCTTGTCTGGTGCAGGCAGAGTAACTTCTGCCACTAAGTATTCAGGGCTCATCAGTCACTTTCTTAGCTTTAAAACCCCGAAAGTCAACGTTTTCATGGGTATACATTATGACTCAGATTTGAGGCACACAAATATCTGTATTTATATATTTTTATCTATCTATATTTTTACAAGATCTCCAGCTTGATTCTAATGCTTACAAAAGTTTGAGAAACACTGTCCTTGAGTTAAGCCCACCTTCTGAACTCTCCCAGCACTTGTGGGCCCGGGTGTACACTATGGCAGAGAAACGGAAACGCCCTGCACCTGGACTAGAGAGCTACAAGTCTGCAAGGTGATCAAGAGCAGATTCCTGCTCACCCTGTCGCCCAAGTACTAAATAAGGACCAATAAGAGTGACAACAGCTAAAAGGGAAAAAAAAAAAAAAAAAGGTTAAGCTAGAATTTAGCCTCCTAACCAATTTTGGAGACTGGGGGCACTGGACATCAAATGTTAAAGAGACCCTCCAATGGGGTGACGGAGGGGGTTAGGGAAGGGGAGGGCAAAGACACAGAGAGTGAAACAGTGGAAATACTTCTACAAATGTATACAAAATCATCAATTCCAATCTCAAAGACATATACAGGGAGGGAGAGGGACCCAGTGCGAAGTACTCCAAGAAATGTATGTATGTATTTTTCTATTACTCTACACCCCAATATAATGTATAATTACAATACATCAAATACAAAGAAATAAACACATAGCTGGTTTTGTTTTTTGTTGTTGTTGGGTTTTTTTGGTTGTTGTTGTTGTTGTTGTTGTTTTTGCAGGTCTGGGGATGAAACACAGGGGCATTCTACCTCCAAACTACACCCCTTGCCCTATTTTTTATTCTTTATTTTGAAACAGGGTCTCACTGAGTTGCAGATGGCCTCACTAAAGTAGCTGAGGCTGTCTGCGATCCGCGATCCTCCAGTCTCAGCCTCCCAAATGCTGGGATTATAAGCGTGCGCCACCACGCCCAGCTTGCCACATAGCTGCTTTTACATGCACAGGTCCTGTGTTTGAGAGACTAAGACAAGAGGACCACAGGTTCAAGAACAAACACAGCAAGTAGTGAAATTCTCATCAACCTAGTGAGACCCTGTTTCAAAATAAAAATAAAATATGCCTAGGGGTGTCCTTTGGAAGTAGAATACCCCTAGGTTCAATCCCCATACCAAAAATTAAATAAAAAACAATGGAATATAAACTAAATTTTATGAACAATTTCAAAGTTATGAAAAAGTTAATTCAAATGCAAGTCTAATATTTAATCAAGTGGTGTCATCTATTCAGTCTTTGATTTTTTTTAACCTGATTCTACTCTTGGCACTAATAGATAACAAGCTTAAATGGTAACTACTAAAGCAAAATAAACTTTTATATAAATATATAAGGTTTCAAATTATAATTTTCATCCTCTAATACGATCTTCAAATTATACCCTTGATCTATGTATCCATATGAGTGAAAAACTATGACAAATTACCTTACAATATATCCTCCATAATACATATAGTAAGTAATCAAATTTGTATTGAATTCTAGAAAATCCAGAATAATCTGAAACAAGCAGATTTGGTTACCTTTTTCTTTCGCATGAACATCATCACATATGTGCAGATCGAGGTGAGAGATCACTAAATGATGGGAGGTTTCTTTGACATCAAACTCGCTAAACAGTTTCACAATTGCATCGCTCACATCAGGTACATTTGAAGCCTGTGGCGTTTTCACTTGCTGCGCAGATGGGGTTACCGTGGAGCTCTGAACAGATTCAAAACTGCATTCACTGTCAAGTTACATGCTATAAATTTCACACACAGGCCAACCTAAACATTTTCACAAGAAAAGAGAGCCTGGGGATATAGCCTTGAGGTAGAATGCCCTTGTGTTCAATCCCCAGTACCTCAAAAAAAAAAAAAAAATGCTAATACTAGTTATATTAAGGTGGTGGGGTTAGAGAAAGCTGTCTTTGTTTCCAGTTTCTTGATCTGTATCTAATTTCTTAAACTATATTTCATTTTATACAAGCATCCACATATTATATAAATAAAAGCTATGGGAACATCATTTTCTATTACTAGTCTTTAATTACAACTGGCCATCTCAGTTAATGACAACCTGAGCTATATGAATCTTGCAAACCTTAAGAAACTAGTATTTATGTGTATGATAATAATACTGGAATGGCTTTTCTTACCCTAACCTCCTTTAACCAAACTTGCTTCCTTCTTTTGCATTTCCATTTCTTGCTAACAGAACTACAATTATCATCCTGAAAGTCCTTCTTCCTTATCCTCAACTGATGAAAGAGGCAAATTTCTTTTCCCAATTATCTGCCTTGTATCTCTTCTTACACACCATTACCAAAGGTTCAAGTCCATACCACTTCTAGATTGGCGGCCATTGTCTTCATTTCATCTTCTATAATGCCACCAGATCATATTTGATTGTCTTTACCTACTTAAAAAGTTTCTCTAAAACTCTGGCTCTCAAAAGTCTCTAGGAAAATGTCCTAATTCCTCAATATGCAATGCCCTTCATGGCTAGTCACTGCATTCTTCTGCTTCAACGCAGGCCATCTGTCCAGAAAAACTATTTTATGCTATAAAGCTAAGGGTCTATTCATCAAACCTGGTGCCTCACTGAATAAGTATTATGTCTTTTCATACAATAATATAGGTTTTATCATCAATTCTATAACTGTGTGTTTGTTTTTATGGTAATAAGGGCTAGAAAACCTTGTTCACATAAATAGGTAGAAAGAATTTTTTTTTTTTTTTGCAGTATTAGGGATTGAACCCAGGGGCACTGTACCTCCAAGCTACACCCCCAGCCATAGTTTTTAGTCTTTATTTTTGAAACAGGGTCTCACTAGGTTGCAAAGGGCCTCGCTAAGTAGCTGAGGCTGTCTGCGAACCTAGATCCTCCTGTCTCAGCCTCCTGAATTACAATGCTGGAATTACAAGCATGCGCCACCACACCCAGCTTAGGAATTTTATTTTTATAATATGACTCAGTCTTTAAATTCCTTTGTTACATTCTAGAATTCACAATCTACTATACAACATTTTTTTTAATAATCTAGTAGCTAAAAGTTATTTGATAATCCTTCAAATGTGTTCAAAACAAAAAAACAACCCAGGCATGGTGGCACACACTTGTAATCCCAGTACTTGGGAGGCTGAGACAGGTAGATGGCAGGTTTGTCAGCTAGCCTCAGCAACTTGTGAGGCCCTCTACAACTTAGTGAGACCTTGTTTCAAAATATAGAATAAAACAGGGCCAAGGGTGCAGCTCAGAGGTAGAATGTCCCTGAGTTCAATTCCCAGTACCATATAGGGAAAAAAAAAAAAAAAAACCAGGCATGGTGGCACATGCCTGTAATGCCTGTACTTGGAGGACTGCAGGTTTGGGGATAGCCTCAGCAATGTAGTAGAGATAGAATGCCCCTGGGTTCAATCCCTAGTAACACACACACACACACACACACACACACACACACACACACACACACACTTTACCAAACACTTCAAACAATTAAAACTCCTTTACTTCTTTCTTAAGTCCTTGAAACCAGAGTTCGATCTTTACTATTACACTGCAATATGTACCTTTGTGCCTTATAACATAGCAGGAAGGCAGTAAACAACAGAATCCTGAGAGTCACTGAAAGCCTAAAGTGTATACCATTCTCATGTACCAAGCCAGATCACCAATAAGCCATATACCTATGATGTATTACAGTGTTTCCCAAAGAGTACTTCAAAGAAGTATAATTTTATAGTAAACTATAATTTTATTAAGGGTAGATATAAAAATTTACTTTGTATTTTTAATAACATTATTAAAGACACTACACACTGGGGTTTTCCATGTCCCTTCTATAAAGATCTTTATGTATTAGCAATCAGAAAACTGGGAAAAACTTCAAAATGCCTTTCTCTTTAGATAAGCCAGTAATTCTTCTGATTTTTAAGAAAGTGGTAATTGAACAGATCATCATGCTTTCCCCATTTATTGCTTCAGAAAACTCTTACTAGAAGTTTTGTTTTCAATTTCATCAGTTCCCTATGGTTTTGGTTCTCTGCCATCAATTCCCATACATCCTCTCTTGCCTATAGTTATCCAGATTTTACTCTCATCTTCCTGTAGAAGTTAAGGTTTTATATATCTGTATATAAAATTTTATGAATGTGTGCATATATTAATTTTGGGAGGGAGGTGGTACTGGGGATTGAGCCCAGAGGCATTCTACCTTCAAGCTACACCCCCAGCCCTCTTTTATTTTTATTTTGAAACAGGATCTCACTAGATTAATGAGTCTCATTACTTGCTGAGATCGTCCTCAAACTTGTGATCCTCCTGTCTCAGCCTCCCAAGTACTGGAATTACAGGCATATGTCACTGCACCTGGCTTAAAATTTTATTTTTTACTCTCGTGAAAAGAGATAAAACATCAAGCACTTTTATGTCATTAATAACTCTAATGCTTAGTAGAGAATGCCAAACAAAATAAGTACTATAAAGATACATAGAATATTTTTAATGTTTTCATTCAGATATCATGCATATAAAATGATATAACACCCAGGTGTGGTGGTGCACGCTTATAATCCCAGTCGTAGGGAGGCTGAGACAGAAGGGTTGCGGGTTTGAAGCTAGCCTCAGCAACTTAGTGAGGCCCTCCTCAACTCAGTGAGACCCTGTATCAAAATAAAGAATAAAAAAACTAGGGCTAGGGTAGTAGCTCGGAGGTCGAATGCCCTTAGGCTCAATCCCAGTATCACAAAAAATTAAATAAATAAAATGATGTAGTAAGATATCTCATAAAAAAGTCTCTTGGTGTCCACCTACAATCAATTTTATATAAAGAAAACACGAACTAATCATTCTGATATTTTACACTACATCCACCTACAGTGGAAGTCTTCTGCTCACTTATAGCATACCTGTGCAGGTTCCGGAGCCATACTCTTCCTTTGTTCTGTTGATTTTTCTATGGCTTCACTAAGAGATTTTGCATACTGTACCATAGCCTTCAACTGGGAATCCGTTAAAACCCATAACAAATCATCCAATATGAGAACTAACTTGGTTGCTATGACATTGCAGTCTTTTAACTGTCAGAAAAAAATAATTTATAACATAAAACCAAGAATGAAACTTAGAATCATTTGTATTTTTTAAAAAGCTTAAAGTTTTAAATTGAATTAAATACAAACATGAACATTCCTTCCATTCAACAAATATTTATTGAGTTCCTTTAAAATAGAAAGAATATCTTCTAGTTAAGTGATACAAGACAGTTAACAATTACATAACTGCATTTATAGTCAATAAATCACATAATTAACTGTATTAATTCAAATAATTCTGGCAGAAAGGGGAATTAAATTAATTAAAAGTTAAAATGCTATTTTTTTATTTATTTTTGGGGGGGGCGGGTCTGGGGATGGAACCCAGGGGCATTTGACCTCCGAGCTATACCCCCTTCCCTATTTTTTATTCTTTATTTTGAAACCAGGTCTCACTGAGTTGCAGAGGGCCTCACTAAGTATCTGAGGCTGTCTGCAAACCGCGATCCTCCAGGTTTCAGCCTCCCGAATGCTGGGATTACAAGCCTGCGCCACCATGCCTGGCTGTTAAAATGCTATTTTATCCACATTTCACATTTCAGAAAATTTATGTTAAGATATT
This sequence comes from Muscardinus avellanarius, assembly GCF_963383645.1. Classification (NCBI taxonomy): domain Eukaryota; kingdom Metazoa; phylum Chordata; class Mammalia; order Rodentia; family Gliridae; genus Muscardinus; species Muscardinus avellanarius. The sequence continues at coordinate 22,720,494 of NC_137797.1, read as the reverse complement.
TATTCTGGCACGCACTGGCTTAAGAGACCCTGTTTCCAGATTTTTTTTAAAAAGTATAAAAATAGGTCTGGGAGTGTAGCCCGAAGGTAGAAGGGTTTCCAGAAACTCCAGTACCACCAAAAAAAAAAAAGATATTTATTCTAGAAAAAAATTTTCTTCAAGTTAACTTAATATAGTAATTTGTGCCTAGTGATACAAAGCATACTGCTGAATCTTTAACTAGGCAGTGGTTTAAAAAAAGCCATCACTTCCCCATTAAATGTCATGATAAGCCAGGCGTGGTGGCACAGGCTTGAAATCCCAGCATTGGGAGGCTGAGACACAAGGCTCCTGGTTTGTGGACAGCCTCAGCTACTTAGTGAGGTCCTTTGCAACTCAGTGAGACCTTGTTTCAAAGTAAAGAATAAGAAATAGGGCTGGGGGTGTCATCCAGAGGTGGAATGTCCCTGGTTCCATCCTCAGTACTGCAAAAAAAAAAAAAGTCACGAACCATGGTGAACTTTGAACTTGTGATATACTTAAGTAACTACTTTATCTAAATTACCAGCCATACCTTAACTATTAAAGCTAAGGGTTCTGGTTACTAAAATTAAGGCTCTGCTGTTTATCTATTCCTAAGCAAGATTTGAAAGGAGAAAAAAATTACCCCCACCCCCCCCCCCCCAGTGCTGGGGATAAAGCCAGGTCCTTTCACATGTCAAGCAAATGCTCTAGGACTAAGCTATACTCCCAGCCCAAGAAAATAAATGATAAGATCAGGGTTGGGGATATAGCATAGTAATAAGAGTGTTTACATGGCATGCATAAGGCCCTGGGTTCAAATCCTAGTACTACCAAAAAAAATGGTCAACAAATATTCAGCAACTCAGAAATCTATTCAATTTTTAAACATAAAAATATTTAAAAACTTAAATATTAAATCTAAAGGATGCAGGAATGTCCTAAGTACACTGGGTCTTTCTACATACAAGCACCATATCTCCCTTTATTTTGCATTATTTTGATATGCCACTCTTATTAGGCCAATATTTCATATAAAAATTATTTGAAATTCCCTGACAATTCTAATAGTTATTAAATAGGTTCAAAAGGTCATCTGGACTTCCCTAGCATGTGCAAAGCTGTGCATTCAATCACTACCACCACCATACACACATATACAGACACATACACAAATATGCCTGACTTACTCTTCTTTTAAGTGTGACTCTGATTTTTGATTGGTTGGTTATTAACCGAACAGGAGCACACATAATTTCAAGATGTGAACTCTGAGTAGCATCTGCCTCTATTCGAATCATCTGCCAATTTATTTCTTTAAATGTTAAAACCTAAGGAAAACAGACAGATTAGCTTCACATACTCATACAAGGTAAAATGTAAAAAAAAATAAATTTATATAAATAAAAAATGGATCATCTCAACTAATTTTCATGACATTCTAGAAATATTTATCATGCTCTTTTGCTTTTGTTTTTAGTGTTGTGTATGTCCATCAAATTCAGTAACAGCTGTGTAATTATTTCATCATATAAAACTTAATATTTTTATTCTAAATTTAATGTAAAATACAAAATACATGAATCATGTGACTAAAAGTATCCAAATTATTGATTTTCATTTTATAAATTTAAAATTAAATTAAATAGCTAAGTTAAAATAGGCCTTAATTCTATATGGTCGAAGATTTCTTTCAGTATAAACATTAAAATATGCACATTTTATAATTAAATGACTATATGAATAATACAGAGAAAAGCATACTTACAAAGCAAAAAAAGGAAATCTAGTAGTATGTGAATCTGGGGACCCCTGATATGTAATTATTTTAAATGTCTTTTTATTATTTATCACTGACTAAAACATTTTCATAAAAAAGAATAAAACTATTTACCTCTCCTCTCTGTGGATCCTGAATACGAGTAAATCTTAAATCCCCATGCTCCCATTTCGCATTTACACTATAGATTCGCAGCTGAGAAAGTTCAAAGGACGCATTGAAGGCTTTTGCTCCAATTCGGATGACAATAGAATTTACAGAAACAGTAATTCCCTCAACTACTTTTTCAGCAAAGCCATACTCACTAGAAAAACAAAAACAAAATATAATGCAAAATATAATTATTAAAAGTTATTTATTAATATTCTCCCACAAATAACACATACACTGCCTTAATATTATATTATTCATTTTTATTAGTAAAAAAGATCCAGGTGTGATGGCTCACGCCTGTAACTCCATACTTAGGAGGCTAAGATAGGAGGATTGCAGATTTGAGGACACTCTCAGCAAGTAGTAAGATTCTTATCACCCTAGTGAGAGGCTGTTTCAAAATAAAAATTAAAAAACAGGGCTGGGGGTAGAGCTCGGAGGTAGAATGCTTCTGGGTTCAATTAAAAAAAAAAAATAAACTAGCTGAGTATGGTGGCACATGCCTATCATCTCTGTACTTGGGAGGCTGAGACAGGAGGATCACAGGTTGGAAGATGGCCTCAGCAAGTAGTGAGATTCTCATCAACCAAGAGAAACTGTTTCCAAATACAAAATAAAATCAGGCTGGAGAGTTCAAAGTAGAATCCTCTGGGTTCAATCTCCATATAACAAAAAAAGTTAATGTTCAACTGAAATATAATGTCACAATTTAAGAATATGATGAGAAAAAGTTCATATTCTCTAATTCAATTCAACAAATATTTATCCCAGGTGAATAATGCTGAAACATAAAGAAAAGCAAAACTTAGTTGTAGTACTACAGGGTTCACACGAGTCACTTAGGGAAGAAAGAAACCATTCTGGTGCAAATGCATTTTGGCAGAAGGAATGGTAGAGGTTTACCCAACTGGATGATTACATTAATTACCATCAATATGCCTGCTGTTTGTACATTTGTGTCCACTCAGATATATTCCAAGACATTTATGTCCATCCAGACATGTTCCAAGACTCCCAGTGAATGCCTGAAACCATGGATAGTACTAAACCCTATATATGAAGTTTTTCCTATATACACACCTATAGTAAGGTGTAATTTATAAAATTAGTCAAGTAAGCCAGGTGTGGTGGCACATACTTGTAATCCTAGTACTTGAGAGGCTGAGACAGGAGGATTGCAGGTTCAAAGCCAGCCTCAGCAACTTAGTAAGGCTGTCAGCAACTTAGCAAGACCCTGTTTCCAAGTAAAAATAAAATAGGGCCAGGGAAGTAGAAGCCCCCTAGGTCCCATCTCCAGTGCCACCAAATAAATAAATAAATAAATAAATAAATAAATAAAGCAAGTAGATTAACAACTAATAATAAAATAGAACAATTACAATACATTGCAATAAAAGTTATGTGAATATGGTCTCTCAAAAGATCTTACTATACTGTACTCAGCCTTCTTCTGGTACTAAGATGAAATGATATAATGCCTACGTGATGAGACGAGGTTAAACAATAACGTTAACATAAAGGTTACTTGAACACAGCACTGTGATCCTTGACAATGGATCTACTACCTCAAACAGTTACTAAGTGATGAATATGCAGATATGTAGACAGCAAGCACACACTGGACAAAAGGATGACTCAATACCTCCAGCAGTTGGACTGCTCGAGATTTAAAACTTATGAACTGTTTATTTCTTGAATCTTCCACTATATATTTTCAAACTGTAGTACCCCAGGGTTTAAAGAAATGAAACTACGGATGAGGGAGAGCTATGTATTCAGAAGCAAAGAGTTTATCTGATTTATATAGAATGCCTAAGCTCTTCTACTTCCATTTCTGCTATTGCTCTGGTCTTGGTTAATCATTATTAACAGTAAAAAAATAAAGATGAATGAAAGAAACTACACATCACTTGTTATTTTTGCAATGTATATAACTTAAGTCTCTAAGCCAACTGCCAGAAAGTCAGGTATGGTGTCTCATGGCTGTCGTTCCAGTTCTTAGGAGACTGAGAAGGGAGGGTCACAGGCTTGAGGTCAGCCTCAGCAACGGAGCAAGAGTCTATTGCAAAATAAAACATTAGCCAGGCATGGTGGCATATACTTTATATCCCACTACTTGGGAGGCTGAGACAGGAGGATCATAGGTTTCCAGCCAACCTCAGCATCTTGATGCGTCCTTCAGGAACTTAGACCCAAAATATTCTGAATAGAGTTTCAAAATAAAAGAATAAAATAAAGCTGGAGGTATAGTTCAGAGGTAGAACACCCCTGCGTTCCATCCCCAGTAACACACACACACACACACACACGAATGAATGATGAATGAATGAATAAATGCATGAATGAATAAAATAAAAGGCTGGGGGTACAGCTCAGAGGTAGAATGTTCCTGGTTTCAATTCCAAGTCCCCCCACCAAAAAAGAAGAAGGAGAAGGAAAAGGAGAAGGAGATGTCTGATGGGAGAGGTGACTGAAATAGAGGCTTCTGACACTAGAAAATTTTATTTTATGTCTTGATACTGCAGATAACAGAGCTGACTACATAAAAGAACTCTCAGGCAGTCCTACAGATTAATGAAATAGCTTACCTTTGTCCTGAAGCAGTTGCAATGGGTGATGGGCCATTAGGGGCTCTTGGTTCTTCACATGTACTCATTTCCATTACTACTTTATCTAGAGACTAAGAATGTTAAAAATATAAGCAAGTAGTATAAGCAAAAAAAATTTTGATGTGCATTATGGAAATACTATGAGATTATTTTCTCTTTCATTTTTTTAGGAGCAAAGTAAACAGTAAGTCTCTAAAAGTCTAAGTAGACAAATGCCAAAAAGGGAAACAAAACACCCAGTTCTATATCAAAGCACTCATCTGGTGGAAAAGCTGTACATATTGTATGAGTATAGGAGAAAAAAATTCAGAAGTAGCCATTATCTGAGGAATCATCAGATTTAATGGAAATGTAATCTCTAATTCCAGCTATATTATTGATAAGTATATATTAGTAAATAGGACTGAAATAATTCAAGTTTATCCTAATCTGAGACCTAATATATAAAACTAAGAAAATTATGAAATAAACAGAAAATACAAAAAGTTAACACTCCCAAAAGAAAAATGTTCTTTCTCATTAAAAGTATTACTTTTTCCTTGAAGAAAGATTTAATGTCCGTAAGTCATCACAAACACAACTCCAGTCATTCTTCATTCTGCTTTACATGCAGCATTTATGATTATCTAAAATTATCTTGTTTTTATCTGTGTACTTGTTTAGTTGCTCTCTTCTATTAAAATATGAATTATCTCAGGCAATGAACCCAGGGACATTCTACCTGAGCTACACCCCTAGCCATTTCTTTTTTTTTTTTTTTTTAACTTTTTTTTAAGTTTTTTTTTGGTGGTACTGGGGTTCCTGGAAGCCCTTTTACTTCCGGGCTACACAACCAGATCTATTTTATACTTTGTATTTGGAAACAGGGTCTCTTAAGCCAGTGCGACTGGCTTCAAACCTGCGCGATCCTCCTGTCTCCGTCTCCCAAGCGCGGGGATTACAAGCGTGCGCCACCACGCCCGGGTTTTTTTTTAACTTTTGAACTAGTAGGGTCTCACTAGGTTGCTGAATGTCTAGCTAAGTTGCTGAAGCTAGTCTCAAATCTGTGATCCTCTTTTCTCAGTCCCCCAAGCACTGAAATTACCACCATGCCCAGCAGGTAATTATATATGAAATGGCTCCAGGGGTAGAGCTAAGTGGTAGTGCATACTTAGCATGCTCAAAGTTTGACTCCAAACACTTCCTGCTCCAAAACTTTATAGAATGAATCAATAAATGATCAAATGATTAATTCTGTTCAATTTTCCTTAAAAAGCAAAATATATTAAAAGAACACATAACTTAGTTTACTAGATCACTAAAAAGCAAGAACTCAGAGAAGTGGATTAAATGTTAATACAAGAAGAATCCCACCGTATGCCAATAAAGAGTTAAATGATACAATAAAATACACCCACTTAGGACATAATATTCTTTTTTTTTCCATGAGAATTGCCATTTATTCCCAAAGTTGCCAAAATCATCACCAAGGATTCACCAAGGGGTGCAAAGGGGAAGGAGGAGGCTCAAACACTGATTGGGGGGGTAACAGAGGGAGAATGGTGGGGAGACCCCAGCTGCCCCTCCCCCTTCTGATGCCACGGAAAAGGGTCCTCCTCTAGCCAGCTCTCCTCCCCATCCCTGTGTCCAGTTTCTCTCTATGGAGGTGGGTTGGGGATGTGGAAAGAGGGTGTAGTGTGAGTGGGCCCCAGAAGGGGGAGGGTACTGGGGGGTCCCCCATTTCACATGCACTCACAACACTGATCTCCCAGTAAGCAGAAATGGGGGAAGCTGAGGACATAATATTCTTGACTGGAAAAACTTTACTTTCACATTTTAAAGTTTAAACTTCTCATATAAAGACTCAAAAAGTCCCATCAAAATCAAAGGAAAGCTAATGGGTAGAAAATCCAGTAAACTGTTTCACAAAACAAAAGCTTAGTATTAAGAGAGTAGTTACATAACTTGCATACAGACATAATACTACACATAAGGCAGTTTCAGAACTCACCAGACAGATAGGATGTGTTTTCAATTTAGTCCATGGGATCTACAAATAAAAATGTTTTCTTTAAGATGAATTATTTAAAAAGAATAAAAAATGGTAATCAAAACAGATGTTTTCTTTATACAGTGATAAACACCAAATTATATCAGATGACTTTTTCCTTAAATTACAAAAATAAAGCAGCTTATTAATACTTATAAATCAGAAAACAATTTTATAAAATAAATACTAAGTGTGTTTTCTTAGTCTATTTGAATAAAAACATCAAGTTCTTTGAATTGTATTTTTCCCAGTCCTTAGAACAACTGTGTGTGTATGTGTTACTGGGAGTTAAACTCAGGAGCATTCTGCCTATGAGCTATACCCATTGCCTATTTTATTTTTTATTTTAAAACAAGGTCTCACTAAGTTGCTGAGGGCCTAAGTTTCTAAGCCTCACCATAAACCTGTGATCATCCTGTCTCAGTATCCCAAGTACTAGGATCACAGGAGTGTGTCACCATGCCAGCTAGAACAAATATATTTTAATTTTATCATTTAAACTAAGCATTATCAGCAAAACATAATCACTGTCCTGTTCATTTAACAATTTGCTTAATCCTAGAATTCTGACCAAAACTTTTGTAGATTTTCAAAATAAATGCAAAAGTAAGAACATTAATATAAAATGCTAGTAATATTCACTAATAGCATCCAAATATACCTTGTACTAAAAGTGTTAAGTCTTTGTATATATCTGATTTTATGGAGGCAAGAACCAAATTAAAGGTAATCACTGAAGAATATAGAAACACATAATCTTTTCTTAGAAATCCAAATTTTAATTTTATGAAAATAGTACCGGGCATGGTGGCGCACACTTATGATCACGGTACTGGGGAGGATGAGACAAGAGAATCGCAGGTTCAAGAGCAGCCTCAGCTACTTAATGAAGTCCTCTGCAACTTAGTGAGACCCTGTTTCAATATAAAGAATAAGCCAGGCGTAGTGGCGCACACTTGTAATCCCCGCGCTTGGGAGGCTGAGACAGGAGGATCGCACAGGTTCGAAACCAGCCTCAGCTACTTAGTGAGGCTCTCAGCAACTTAGTGAGACCATTTCCAAATAAAATATAAAATAGGTCTGGGAGTATAGCCCGGAGGTAGAAAGCCTCTGGGTTTCACCCTCAGTACCACCAAACTAAATAAATAAATAAAAATAAATAAATTCATAAGGCACATAGTCAAAAAATCACTTCTGAAACAGTATTTTTCTCTCTAAATTATGCTAATAAAATACTTCTTTAAAGAATGATCTGAAACAAATACTTATTTTAATAGAGATAAAAAGAAAAAAATATGAGGCCCTCCACAAAGTCTTACCCTAATAGATGCTTTATTACAAAAAACTTTGTTGATAGCAAGCCATGTGGGCAAATCCAACATATTCTGGAGCACCTCTTCATCCAATTCCAAATTCTTCAGTTCGCCTTCTCCTTTAAGGGTACTTAGATTTATCTTGTCAGGAGATAAATTTTTGGTAAATCTAAAAGAAAACATATGTTACACTTATTTTAGTGTCAGTTACTCTACTCCAAAGTTATTCTTGCAAATACATAGAGCATTAAATATACAAACAGCAGCACCAAAAACCCCAACCACAGTTATAGGTTCTAATTTCACTGTGTGTGTGTGTGGGGGGGGGGGGGGGGCTAGGGATGGAACCCAGGGGCGCTTTACCACAGAACTACACCCTTAGCCTGTTTTATTTTTATTTAAAAACCTGTGATCCTCCAGTCTTGGCTTACAAGCACTGGGATTATGGGATGCACCGCTGAGCCTAGCTAAGCTCTACTGTGATCCATGTTCAATGTGTCTTGTTCTCATTTTCATCTCTCATATCCATAGCTCTCTCCTACAGAAGACTACAAAGGTGGGGCACACATTCGAGTGTCACAGTCCCATAGACAAACTCTAGTTCACACTGCCTTTAGAGCTTGATGAGTATTTAATGGGGAAGGGGCGGCTCCGACCCATACCTCATACTTCACCACTGTCTACTACATCACAGAACAAGACAGTCCCGTGCTCTTAATCAAGCTGCAAAGAGGGTTCAGTGAATGTGGCTCAGCAGCAACAGCAGCCAAGCAGCAACAGGTGTCACTCAACTCTTCAAGCCTGATGGTCAAAAGACATCCTTACTCCTTTTAGATTAATCTGGTGACTCCCAGCATTAGAAACTGACCCTAATTATTCCAGAAATATACTCCAGAATATTTATCTGGTTCTAAAAATCTCTAAGAAAGGAGATTATCCAACTCTATCTAGCAGCTAGTTCTGGTGTTTTATGTGTAACAGTTTAGAACACCAATTTCTTAAAAACCTGAATCAGCTGTATAAACATCATTTATTCTTTCTATAAGAGTTAAGACAGCTGAAGCATTAATTAAAATGCCAAAAATCGTAATGCTGAGCATGATGGCACACACTTGTAATCCCCCGCACTTGGGAGGCAGAGACAGGAGGATCACACTGGTTTGAAACCAGCCTTGCTGGCTTAAGAGACCCTGTTTCCAAATAAAAAATATAAAAATAGGTCTGGGAGTATTGCCCAGAGGTAGAAGGGTTTCCAGGAACCCCAGTACCACCAAAAATAAAATAAAATAAAAAGGCATAAATCAGAAAGAAAACTAAACCTTGAATTCTCATTCAAATTCTCATTTGGGAATTTTGAGACTTCCGGGAAGATGGCGACCGAGAAAAGCGGGGCTTAAGAGTCCCGCTAACAACCAATCTCCATTACCACAAAAAGAGCGCCTTTCATAGCCAGAAAACACCATCACCAGAAAACAAAAAAACCACCAGACTCCAGAGAGAAAGCGGACTGAGAACAGAGCTCAGGGCCACAGAGGAGACACACGCGCCCGAGGACGCGGCAGCAGCGCCATACTGCCGGCGGCAGCAGCGAACTCAGCAGACGGCTACAGCAAGCCGAGGTGAGCCGATGCGGAACAGCCAGGCGGGATCTTTCGGCGCAGACAGCATTTAAAGCTCCCAGTGGCTGAGCTCAGCACACGCTGCAGGGATTCAGAGTGGAAATCAAAACCAGAGAAGAAAAAATACTCCAGCCTCATGGCCGAGGGCGTGGCAGAGGCGCCATATTGCCACCGGCGGCGGCAGCAGCAGTGAATTCACCGAGTCCAGTACAGCTACATCTACGTACTCAAGAACAGTGAGTCAAATTGCGGGCCACAGAGGAGAAATCCCAGTATTGTGCCTCCTGGGACTTGACCCAGTGAGGGAGTGGTGGTGGCAGAGATATCACACCATAGGAGAACGTGCAACCTGGCACCCCCCATAGTTTAAAGCAGCCTCTATGGACTCCCTGGGTCAGAGACTCTGTGATACAACCCAGTAAAGGAGTAGTAGGGTCTGAGATAATACAGACTCGAGATCCAGAGCACCTTAAGTGAAGCCATAGTGACCCAAGGGAAGAACCCAGAGAAGGCACAAACCTCCGAAATCATGGGAAAGAGGAATAACACTGAAGTAATGAATGTGCAATACCCCACAACATCAGAACCTGATAAAACAGAAAATCAGAGATTTCTAGAAGATCAAATCAGGAAAATAACTGTAGAAATAATAGAGGTGCTTCGAAAAGAACTCAGAGAGAGCCAAAAAGAGATAAAGGATGCAATTAATGAAGTAAAGGCCTCAATTCAAAGCACAAACAACCGATTAGACCACATGGAGAACAGAATCTCGCTCTTAGAAGATGAGCATTCCAAAAATGAACGCATAGTTTCTAATCTAGAAAAAGATATCCAACAGCAGGAATCTGACATTGAAGAAATATGGGCCCATCTTAAGAGAGCTAACCTAAGAATAATTGGAATAGAGGAGGGAAAAGAAAGTGATACCAAAGGGATCAACAATCTCTTCAAGGAAGTAATAGCAGAAAATTTTCCAAATATAGAGCAAGAGGTTGATACACAGATCCAGGAAACTTATAGAACTCCCTTTAGACAGGATCCGAGAAGAGGATCCCCACGCCATATAATTGTCAAAATGACCAATGTGGAAGCCAAGCAGAGAATCTTAAAGGCAACAAAAACAAAGGGCCAAGTGACATTCAGAGGCAAACCAATTAGAATCACTCCAGACTTCCCAAACCAAGTTATGAGAGCCAGAAGGGCTTGGAGTAACATATTCCAAACTCTGAAAGAAAACAACTTCCAGCCAAAAATTTCCTACCCAGCAAAACTTTCTATCAAATTAGATGGAGAAATAAGAAGCTTCCATGACAAACAGAAACTGAAGGAATTTATGTCTTCAAAACCAGCGCTAGAGAAAATACTCAAAGAGATTAACTACAAAGAAGAAATAGGTAACACTCACCAGAACCAGAGAAACAAGAGTTTCCATCCAACAGACAACTAAGATTGGTTATCTGTGGAGATTCATTATTTATGTTAGTCTTTTACCTATCTCTAAATTGTATTGTTTGCCTTTATTGTTGTTAATTTTTAGGATTTCTAGTTGGAATATTAATATAGCTTCAGATATAGCATTTGGAAATATTTTATCCAATTCTATTAGTAACTTTTAACTCTGTTTACATTGTCTTTGGATATACAATATTTTCTTTTATTTTTTAGGGAGTTTGTATATTCTTCTGTTGCCTGTGCCATTGAAATCATATCCAAGAAATCACTGCCAATTTCAATGTTGTGAGGTTTTATGACCCAGATTTTCTCCTAAAAGTTTATAGTCTTAAGATTTATATTTAGATCTTTTATCTAGTTTGAGTTAATACTTGTATGTGGGATTAGGTAAGGGTCCAATTTTATTCTTTTCCATGTAATTATTATTTTTCAACAATATTTAGTTAAAAGATTATTATTTCCACCACCAAATCTTCGTGAAAACCTTGTCAAAAATAACTTGACAATATAGGGAAGAAGTTAGCTCTAGGCTTGTATTTAACTCCAATGGTTTATATATCTGCCTTTAGAACAGTACTACACTGTTTCAATTACTGTAGCTTTATATGGTTTGAAATCAGAAAATATACATCTTCTAGCTTTGTTTTTGCTTCGAGATTGTTTTGGGTATCTAGAGTCCATATTCCACATTAGGATAGATTTTTTTCTGAAAAATAAATATATGATAGTTTCACCTAAAAAAAAGAAAAAAATATTCTCTGGTAAGAAAGAAAGCAAAAAGAAATATTGAAATGTTATCTTTAAGTCATCAAAAGCTTGGTATCAGACAAATGAAACTGTTATGTGAGATTATCATTTTTAATTTTGGATAAATTGCTATAATACTAGATGTCAACCACTAAGCCAAGCATGGGAGGGAGGGATGGGGAGAGAATGGGGTGGGGATCGGGTGGGGGCTGACTGGGCGATGTGTGCATGTATGTCTACAAAAGTTTGTATCCCACTATGATGTATGAATACAGTGCACCAATAAAATAAAATTTAAAAAAAAAAAAAAAAATTCTCATTTGACTTAAAAATAAAAGCCTCTTTTTTCTTATTCTTTTTCTTTTTCTCAGTGCTGGGGAATGAATCTAGGGCCTCATTCACTAGGCAAGGGCTCTACCACTGAACTACATCCTCCGCCCAATAAAAGTCCTTTAATTTAAAAAACAACAACAAAAAAGGACCAACAAATAAAACCTTGAAAACAATAAAAGTTCACATAATAGTGAACACTTTCCAAAGGTTTACTGTGTTCCAGGACCGTTACATGAATGACAACTGCTTCCAACTCCCATGATAACCCCTTGGAGTTAACACTAATTTTATCCTGACTTTTGAATAAGCAAACATAATGAGAATCTTGAATTTATTTGCCTAATGTCACAACTAATAATAAACTGGAATGTACTCTGAAACACTTTCATATACCAAAATAACACTAAAAAATGATAAATTGCTACTTTGCCCAGGGAGTACTTTTTCAAAAGTGAAATCACAGATTTTAGGTGATCTGGCTGTGACATCTGTCACCCCACTGATCGCCGGGGTTGATTCAGTTGATCTGGCTGGCTAGGCAGGTGTCCCCTTCCTTCTTCACCACTCCAGGTATGTCCCTCCTGAAGCTGGGCCCTCAGTCAAAGATGACCTTCCTCGAATAGAGGAGGACTGGTCTTTGGTCAAGGGTATTCAAGTAGCTGTGCTCCCCTGCTAGAACCTCCAAACAAGACCTCGAAAGTGAAATCACTGACAGTATCACTGGTTAACAGCAGAGTTAACTGGGCTTTCACTTTTTAAAAAGGTTAAATATGCCAGGTGTGGTGGTGCACGCTTGTAATCCCAGCATTCGGGAGGCTGAGACAGGAGGACTGCGGTTCACGGACAGCCTCAGCTACTTAGTGAGGCCCTCTGCAACTTAGCGAGACCCTGTTTCAAAATAAAGAATAAAAAATAGGGCTGGGGGTATAGCTCGAAGGTCAAATGCCCCTGGCTCCATCTCCGGACCCATAAAAAATAAATAAATAAAAATAAATATAAAGGGTAGATATTACCGCAACTAAATGCACTGGATCATTTCATGCCCTACATGTTAACGTGAATACCCATCAATAAACACATGCTGTTCCAATGGCTCCAGACGAGAAATTCTTGAGGTAGATTTGATCCAGATTCGTATCTTTTCACAGAATGTCAACTGAGAACTAGAGTTCCTTTTTAATCCATACTTTACCAATGATGTTACATTGTATTATACTTCCCATTAATCATGTCTGGTTCAATATGATGTTTTCCACAGAATGTCTTTCCTAAATGTTGACTACGTCCCCCTACTTTGGTACTGGAGACTGAACTCAGGAAGAATTAAAAATACAAGTTAAGTGTATAGAAAGTTAGAGCCTGGTGACTACAGAGTAAAAGAGAAAATAAGATAGGAAGTGTAAGTTGAAAGACATATCAATTTTGGTAAGGCGGGACAGGAAAAGTCTCACTAAAAAAATGACACATGGGAAAGATCTGAGGATGTGAAGGAGCTAGCTACACAACTATCTGGAGGAAGCAGGCGCTCTGCAGAACGAGGTCAAGAGCTTGAGATGAAGACAGGCTGGACCTGTCGATGGCATGAAGGCCAATGTGGCTAGGGAAAATCAAGAAAGGGCTTTCCTTTTAAAGCATCACTCTATTGAGAATACGCTAAAGAAAAACACGGGCAAAAAGCAGAGAGTGTAGAGAGAAAGCTATCGCTATAATCCAGGTGAGAAAGGTGTGGCCTTGGATCAAGATAAAGAGTAAGAAGAAGTGAGAAGAAATGCTCTAGATACATTCCAAAGGCAAGGCCAACAGGATTGACTGTACAGACTTTAGTCAAGAACAACAATGAATTTATGGTCTTAGTAAATGGAAGGGTACAATTTCCATATTGTAATAAGTTTGGAATTAAGAATCAAGATTCAGGCTTCGAATAGTTTAAGGAGGAGGCATTCATTGAAAGACTGGGGGAGGGGGGTGACTCAGTGGGAGAATGCTTACCTAGCTATGTATATATGCAAGGCCCTGGATCCAATCCCCAGCGTTGCCCCCCCCCCAGTGAAAGAGATGCCTATAGCCGGGCGCAGTGGTGCACACCTGTAATCTCAGTATCTGGGAGGCTGGGACAGGAGGATTGTAGGTTCAAGGACAGCCTCAGCAATGTAGCAAGATTCTCAGCAATCTAGCAAGACCCTGTTCTAAAATAAAGTAAAAGGGACTGGAGGTATAGCTCAGTGGTAGAATACCCCTGGGTTCAATACCCAGTACCACATGTACGCACAAAGTAAGTAATAGTAATGAATTCAAAGGGAAACCAGTTATTGTGTGTTTTCCTACAAGAAAATATACATTATTCTTTTTTTTCTTTTTTTTGCAGGTCTGATGATGGAACCCAGGGGCATTCGACCCCCGAGCTATACCCTGTGCCCTATTTTTTATTCTTTATTTTGAAACAGGGTCTCACTAAGTTGCAGAGGGCCTCACTAAATAGCTGAGGCTGTCGGCGAACCGCTATTCCAGCCTCAGCCTCCCGAATGCTGGGATTACAATCGTGCACCACTACGCCCGACTCCGCTGTTTATTAAGAGAACATTGAGGGGGATTGAAGAATCAAACAAGGCAGAGATGAAATCTATGCGAGGTAGAGGGTCAAGGGAGAGACAAGGAATAACAAGCAGTAGGCAGAAGACTTAGGAAGCAGGAGGTTCCAGAATGTGGAGTTGAAACCTGAAATCATATTACCGGGCGTGGTGGTGCACGCTTGTCATCCCCGCGCTTGGGGGGCGGAGACAGGAGGATCGCGCAGGTTCGAAGTCAGCCTCACTGGCTTAGGAGACCCTGTTTCCAAATAAAAATATAAAATAGGTCTGGGAGTGTAGCCCAGAAGCAGAAGGGCTTCCAGGAACCCCAGTACCACCAAAAAATAAACAAATAAAAAGTAAAATAAATAAAACTGAAATTATAAAGCAGGTGGTAAAGCCAGGCATGGGATTTACATGTGTGGGATTACAAGTGTGCGCCACCACACCCAGCTATTCATTCATTTTTAAAACATAGGGAAAAAATGAAGGCAAGAAAGAATGTAATGGGAAGAATTAAAATATACTGAATATTAAGAGTCCAAATAGATGCAAAAAATAAACATACTGGTTATCTGTGCCTTCTGGCACTTAAATATGCTTTGTCTGTTGTGCCTGGCTAGTTCAGACAGACAGACAGTGGTGTGTGCCTGCGGTTCCAGCTACCTGCCAGGCTGAGGCAGGAGGCTCACTGGAGCCCAGGAGTTTGACACCAGCCTGGGGAGACTCCATCTCAAAAAAGAAAAAAAAAACTGACTTACCAGGTGCTTTATTGATAAAATATCTTTTCATAAAACTTGTGGCAATAAAAGTAGACAGTAAAATTCTGTGTAAGAAAAAAGAGAAAATAAAAGACATGCATAATATCCGCTTATAGTTAGGAAATCAATAATAAATCAGAGGACAATGAAACTGATTACCTAATGAGGGTTAGGAGAGAGAAAACAAATGGCAAGGATAAAAAAAAAAAAAAAGAAATAATACATCTCTTAGTATAACTTTCTAAATAGTTTTGACTTTGGGAAGCACATTAAAATTCTACATGTGAAACCGGGCGTGGTGGCGCACACTTGTAATCCCAGCACTTGGGAGGCTGAGACAGAGGATCGCACAGGTTCAAAGCCAGCCTCAGCAACTCAGTGAGGCTCTCAGCAACTTAGTGAGACCCTGTTTCCAAATAAAATAGAAAAGAGGTCTGGGAGTATAGCCTGGAGGTAGAAAACCCTGGGTTTTATCCCAAATACCTCCAAAATAAGTAAATAAATATGTAAATAACAAAATAGAACTGGAGATGCAGCTTGGGAGTAGAATGCCCCTGGGTTCAATTCTCAGTACAAAAAAAAAAAAAGATACAAATCACTATCTTAAGAAAAAATGGTTATTTTTAGCCGACCAGAAAATAATCCAACACTGTAATTTTTTTTTTTTGGTGGTACTGGGGTTCCTAGAAGCCCTTCTACCTCTGGGCTACACTCCCAGACCTATTTTTTTATACTTTTTTATTTGGAAACAGGGTCTCATAAACCAGCGCGCGCGGCTGGCTTCGAACCTGCGTGATCCTCCTGTCTCTGCCTCTCAAGTGCGGGGATTACAAGCGTGCGCCACCACGCCCGGCCTACACTGTAATTAATTTTACCATTGCTATAATTTAGTTATGTAGCCTGTTATTAATAAACAAACACCATGAGTGGCTACCCAGTGACCAGTGCTTCACTCTCCTGAAGGAAGTACCACAAACACAGGGAAAAAGCACACCCCTAAGATATTGTTAACATACTGGCTGGATTACAGCTAATTGATTTAGAAGTTGGCAGGCACTCACTGGGCTGTTATACTCTTTCCTTGAAAATTTTGAAACTACTTACTACCTCAAGATCAAACTGACAAATTAGTAGACTGTGACTGAGAAACACAGATCTGTAACATTTTATTTTATTTTTTATTTATTTATTTGCAGTACTAGGGGTGGAACCCAGGGGCATTCTACCTCTGAGCTATGCCCCCAGCCCTATTTTTTATTCTTTATTTTTTGAAACAGAATTTCACTGAGTTGCAAAGGACCTCACTAAGTAGCTGAGGCTGGCCGCAAACCATGATCCTCCTTTTTCAGCCTCCCAAATGCTGGGATTACAAGCGTGTGCCACCACGCCCGGCTCTCTACAACATTTTAGAAATGAAAGGTACCAAAAAGATTTTTCTCCATCATGCCTGGCAAAGGCAAATATTTTTATGTGAGCAAATTAATGTAACAAGATTCTGCTTGACTGTATTGAAAACAGTATTTCTGGAAAAGGAAAATACCTTAAAGCCACTTTATTTATTATTATTTATTTATATTTATTTAGTTATATGATTGAACCCAAGGACAATTCTACCTCCAAGCTGTACTCGCAGTAACTCAGCAAGACCACAAGACCTTGTTGTTTTTTGTTTTTTGTTTTTTAAAAAAGGAAGGAAGGAAACAAGCAAGCAAGCAGGCAGGCAGGCAGGCTGGAGACATATTTATTGAAAAGGGTCCAGGGATCTCTTG
The DNA here is from genome assembly GCF_963383645.1 of Muscardinus avellanarius. Taxonomy (NCBI): domain Eukaryota; kingdom Metazoa; phylum Chordata; class Mammalia; order Rodentia; family Gliridae; genus Muscardinus; species Muscardinus avellanarius. The sequence continues at coordinate 22,703,362 of NC_137797.1, read as the reverse complement.
TTGCAGAGGCTTATCTCAAATCCGTAATCTTCCATCTCAGCCTCCCATGTGCCAGGATTACAAGGATGCATTACCACAGCTGGCTTAAAATCACTTTCCCAAGAAAGAATGTTTTTGGAAAGAGTTCTTAAAATCTGAAAGACCGCCAAATTCTTTGGCTAAGAACCCTATTAATACGAAACTAATTACATCCTTCCACAGTCCATAGACTTCATCATGTAGCTATAAAGATTCCTCTAAGCAAAACTAATAGACGCATATGACTTCTGTACCAAAACCTCCACTTTCCCATTTCTTCCTATACCAACAGCACACCTTTCACTCTAACTGTACACCTCTGAGAGCTTGGGCTCGCTCCCACTATGACTCAGACACAAAAGTGGATTTGTTAAGGCTGGGTTTAGTGACACACACCTGTAATCACAGTACTTGGGAGACTGAATCAGGAAGATCCCGGCAGCCTCATCAAGGAAGCCAGACTCTCGGCAACCTAGTGAGACCCAGTTTCCAAAGGAGGTGGGGACGGCTCGGAGGTAAAACGTCCCTGGGTTAGATCCCCAGTACCAATTTTTTTTCCCGATAATGGGGATTGAACCCAGGGGCATTCTACCTCCAAGCTACACTCCCAGCCCGGTTTTTTTTTGTGTGTGTGGGTCTGGTGATGGAACCCAGGGGCATTCACCTCTGAGCTACAACCCCTGCCCTATTTTTTATTCTTTATTTTGAAACAGAGTCTCACTAAGTTGCGGAGAACCGCGATCCTCTGGTCTCTGCCTCCCGAATGCTGGGATTACAAGTGTACACCACCACGCCTGGCTCCAGCCCGATTTTTTTTTTTTTTTTTGTGGCACTGGGGGTGGAACCTAGAGGCTTTATACCTCCAGGCTATATTCCCTGACCTATTTTATATTTTATTTGGGTTTTTTTTTGTTGTTTTGGTTTTTTTTTTTTTTTTTTTTTGGTGGTACTGGGGGTGGAACCCAGAAGCTTTCTACCTCCGGGCTATACTCCCAGATCCATTTTATATTTTATTTGGAAACAGGGTCTCACTAAGTTGCTGAGAGCCTCACTGAGTTGCTGAGGCTGGCTTTGAACCCGTGTGATCCTCCTGTCTCAGCCTCCCAAGCGCAGGAATTACAAGCTTGCGCCACTACGCCCGGCTTTATATTTTATTTGGAAACAGGGTCTCACCAGTTGCTGAGAGCCTCACTAAGTAGCTGAGGCTGGCTTTAATCCTCCTGGCTTTGATCCTCCTGTGTCAGCCTCCCAAGCATGGGGATTACAAGTGTGCGCCACCACGCCCAGTTTCCAGCCCAATTTTTTATTGTTTTTGTTTGTTTGTTTGTTTGTTTGTTTTGGTGGTACTAGGGGTGGAACCCAGAGGCTTTCTACCTCTGGACTATACTCCCAGACCTATTTTATATTTTATTTGGAAACTGGGTCTCCCTAAATTGCTGAGAGCCTAAGTAGCTGAGGCTGACTTCAAACCTGTGTGATCCTCCTGTCTCAGCCTCCCAAATGCGGGGATTACAAGCATGTGCCACCACGCCCAGCTTTATTGTTTAATTTGAAACAGGGTCTCACTAAGTTGTCAAGAGCCTCAGTAAGTACCTGAGGCTAACTAAAAACCTTCAATCCTTATGTCTCAGCCTCTCAAGTACTGGGATTAGAACGTGTGCCACCATGCCCGGCTCTCAGTACCATATTTTTTTTTAAAAAAAGAGGGAATTAGCCGGGCGTGGTGGCGCACGCTTGTAATCCCCGCGCTTGGGAGGGGGAGACAGGAGGATCGCGCAGGTTCGAAGCCAGCTGTGCTGGCGTAAGAGACCCTGTTTCAAAAATATAAAATAGGTCTGGGAGTGTAGCCCAGAGGAAGGAGGGCTTCCAGGAACCCCAGTACCACCAAAAAATAAAAATAAAAAAAAGAGGGAATTAGTTAAAAGATTTTTATAATCTAGGACAAGAAATAAATTTTACAATTTAGTAAGTACATGTACTGGTAGTGGGAAGAGGGTTTAAAATGTATTAAGGTATAAGTATTGGGAAAAGAGTTCCAATTTTAAAAATATATCCTTTATACTAAGAAGGCCAGGGCTAGCAGAAAGGAGGGACTTGTAATTTACATTTCTAAAGGGAAGGAAAGAAAGCCTGAGAGGCTCCTTTACATTTCTGAAAGAGAAACAAATGGCCTAAGGGAAATCTGAAGAAATCCCAGATGCCTGAGAGAAACAAATGGCCTAAGGGAAATCTGAAGAAATCCCAGATGCCGGAGAAACAATTTCACACTAGAGATAGGGCTAGCATATCTACAGATCAAAGGACCTTCCTCGGACTTAGACAGGATAAAAACTCAGTAAACTGGAGGTCTTTGGCATTTTCATTCGAATTGCCCCCCTGTGCCTGCTCCGGCACAGGGCTGTAACTACCTCTATATTTCTACCTTCTAATAAACTTCTTTAAATCTGCAGCAGCTGTCCAAGCGATGAATACTTATTCTTAGCTTAGGACAAGAATCCACGGTTTTTCTGTTTGTCTCTGTGTGTCTGGTGGTGGGGGGGGGGTTATTTCACACCACACACCTTCCCCCCCCAACTTATCCCCCGCAACAGTACACACAAGCATGTATACACACAAGACAATTTCACTAAGCAACACTTTAATATAGACTATTATGTTCTGATTCATCTTATTTATTTATTTATTTATTTATTTATTTATTATTTATTTATTTAGTGGTACTGGAGATTGAACCCAGGGGTGTTTTTTTTTTCCCTTGGTGTTACTGGAGTTCCAGGAAGCCCTTCTACCTCCGAGCTACACTCCCAGACGTATATATATATTATATATATTATATTTTTTTTGGAGGGGGGGGGGGAACTGGGTCTCTTAAGCCAGCAAGGCTGGCTCCGAACCAGGGTGATCCTCCTGTCTCCGCCTCCCAAGCACAGGAATTACAAGCGTGCGCCACCACACCTGGCTCCAGGGGTGTTCTACCTCTAAGTTACACCCCCCAGCCCTATTTTACTTATTTATTTATTCATTCATTCATTCATTCATTTTTTGTGTGGTATTGGGAACTGAACCCAAGGACATTCTACCTCTGAGCCACACCTCCAACCCTATTTTATTATTATTTTTTGAAACAGTCTCAACTAGGTTGATGAGAGTCTCACTACTTGCGAAGGGTATCCTCCAACCTATGATCCTCCTGTCTCTGTCTCCAATGTACTGGGATTACAGGAGTGCACCACCGTGCCCAGCTTCTTTTTTTTTTTTTTTTTTAATTTTGAAATGGTCTTTGCTAAATTGCTGAAGGCCTCATTGAGTTGTTGCGAAGGCTGGTATCAAACCTGTGAACCTCCTGTCTCAGCCTCCCAGATGTGCTCCATCATGCCTTGCTAGTTTATTCTTTTTTTTTTTTTTTTGGTGGTACTGGGGTTTTTGGAAGCCCTTCTACCTCCAGGCTACACTCCCAGACCCCAAATAAAAGTATAAAATAGGTCTGAGAGTGTAGCCCGGAGGGAGAAGGGTTTCCAGAAACCCCAGTACCACCAAAAAACAAAAACAAAAAATAAAAAAACAACAGTATTTTAAAATACTAAACTCATTTCACAAGACAAATTATAGTCCACAGTTTAAAACAGTACAGTTCTCCATTGATAACCTGTAGGGACTGGTTCCATGACTTCCACCAAAGATATAAAGCAGCAGAGTTTGCATATGACCTACGCACATCCCTTCCACACACATCCTCCAGTATAACTTAAATACGTAATAAATAATAATAATAAATGCCATGTAAACTATTGTTCTATGTTATGGTTTGGGGAATGACAACAAAGAAAAGGGAAGAAAAGCCTGCACACATTCAATACATATGCAATTTTTCCATTTGATATGTTCAATCTCAGGTTAATTGAACCCACAGATGCAGAACTCACAGATAGAGAGGGCCAACTAAATATAAGAAGTATAACACAGCTGGGCGTGGTAGCACACGCTTGTAATCCCAGCATTTGGAAGGCTGAGACAAGAGGACTGTGGTTCGAAGACAGCCTCAGCTACTACTTAGTGACGCTCTTTGCAACTCAGTAAAAGCCTGTTTCAAAAAATAAAGAATAAAAAGTAGGGCTGGGAGTATAGCTCAGAGGTAGAATGCCCTTGGGTTCCATCCCCAGTACCACAATAAATAAATAAATAAATAAATAAAGCATAATACATCATTACACCAAGAGTATCTTCCAGGGCCAAAGACTGGTTAACATTTGAAAATCACTAGTAAAACTGACCATACTAAAAGTAAAATCACAGCCAGGTGTGGTGGCGCGTGCCTGTAATCCCAGTATTTGAAAGGCTGAGAAAGGAGAATGGCAGTTCAAGGACAGACTCAGAGAGTAGTAAGACTCTCATTAACCTAGGGAAAGTGTTTCAAAATCAAAATAAAATAGGGCTGGGAGTATATAGCTCAGAGGTAGAATGCCCTTGGGCTCAATCCCCAGTACCACACACAAAAAAGTAAAATCACACGATAATCTCAACAGAGGCATTTAACCAAAGTCAATGCCCATTCGTGGACAAGTACCACTGAACAAACTAGGAACAGAAGAGAACTTTCCCCAAACTATGAAGGACTTCTACAAAAACCTACAGCTAAAATCATACTTTCTGGTGGCGGGCTAAAATGCGTTCCCCCAAGACAAGGCGGTAAGGCAAGGCGGCCTGCTCTTAGCACTTTCATCCAATGGTACATTGAGGCTCTAAATAAGGTATAAAGCGAGAAAATTAAACAAAAGGCATCCAGTTTGAAAAACAAATAAAAAACTCTAATTTTTCCCTAGACAACATGATCACTTATGTAGAAAATCTTATAGATTTTTTCAAATCATTACCAGAACCAATAAATGAGTTTATCCAGGTTACAGGATACAAGGAGTCAAATTAAGAGCTTTTTTGTTTTGTTTTGTTTTGTTTTTGTGGTACTGGGGTTCCTGGAAACCCTTCTATCTCTGGGCTACACTCCCAGACCCATTTTATATTTTTATTTGGAAACAGGGTCTCTTAAACCAGCGGGCGGCTGGCTTCGAACCTGTGGCATCCGCCTGGCTTAAATTAAGAGCTTCTAATGGCCTAAGGTGAAACAGTCTGAGCAACAAAGTAAAACAGTAATGGATAATAACCCAAATTATAAAATAAACGCACATGGGCCTACACTTATATAAATACATAAACAAATGAGAGGAAGTAGTCATATTTCCTATGCAGAAAAGTTCCAAATAACTTACACAGATACTTTAACTTCAGGGTAGTGGAGGACAATTCCTTACTCCTTTATTATGAGAAATACACAGTACTGCCTTTCAGAGTGTACACCATGAAAGCAGGAAGAGTAACTACAATACAGAACCTATCCAAACACTGTGTCAGCCAAATGATAACGGTTAACATCAACAATGAAGACACATTGACAATATTTGCCCTTGATATAACAGAATAAACACAGCACCTAAGAAGCTGGACATGGTGCTGTATACCTGTAATACACAGGAGGATAGCAGGTGCCAGGCCTCATCTGCAACTTAATGAGTCCCCTAGAAACATAGCGAGTAAATAAAAATAAAAAGGGCTGGGGGTGTAGCTCAAAGATAAAGCACCCCAAGTTTCAATTTCCAGTACCCCAGGCACAGTGGTACACACTGGCAGTCCCAAGTACTCTGGAGGCTGAGGCTAGAGGATTGCGTAAACCCGGGAGTCTGAGATCAACCTGAGCAACACAGCAAGACACTGTCTCACAAAAAGGAACATAGCCTGGCATAGTGGCACATGCCTGTAATTCCAATACACTGGAGGCTGAGACAGGAAGATCATAGGTTCAAGGACAGCCTCAGCAACGTAGTCAGACTCTCAGCAACCTAGTGGGACCCTGTTTAAAAACAAAAATAAATAAAGTGCCGGGTGTGGTGGCACAGACTTATAATCCCAGCATTTGGGAGGCTGAGACAGGAGGATCACGGTTTGCGAACAGCCTCAGCCACTTAGTGAGAACCTTTGCAACTCAGACCTTGTTTCAAAATAAAGAATAAAAAACAGGGCTGGGGATGTAGCTTGGAGGTAGAATGTCCCTGAGTTCCATCTCCAGTACTGCAAAAAAAATAAATAAAATAAAATAAAATAAAATGGGCTGGGAGTGTAGCTCAGAAACAGAATATCCCTGGGTTCAATCCCCAGTACCAATAAGGGAAGGAAGATCGAGGGAGAAACTTAACCACTATGGTCTTCCTGCCAAAATCCATAGCCCTACCAAATACAATCATAAGAGAAAAAACATACGAACCTCAGTTAAGGGACATCTTTAAAAATACCCAATAAGACTATTAAAAACCCTCACAGTCATCAAAAGTAAAAAAAGTTTGAGAAACTAGCATAGCCAAGAGGAACCTAAAAAGGTATAATAGCTTAATGTAATATGGTATTCAGAATGGGAACCTGAGACAATAAAAAAGATCTACAGATTTAAAAAAAGGTAAATTTTGAACAAAGAATAGGCAATAATATCGATATGAGTTAATTGTGAGAAATATACTATATAAATATGAGGTTAATAATGAGGAAACTGGATGGGGGCTGTCTTTGAGAATTCTCTGTACCATCTTTATAACTTTTCTATAAATCTAAAACTACTTAAAACGTTATTTTTAAAAAGTCAGAGCCATTTATAAAATTCTATATACTTTATGTAAATTTCACTCAATAAGAAGATATTATAAGCCAGGCATGGTGGCGCACACTTGTAATCCCAGCATTCGGGAGGCTGAGGCAAGAGGATCGCGATTCGTGGACAGCCTCAGCTACTTAGTGAGGCTCTCCGCAATTCAATGAGACCCTGTTTCAAAATAAAGAAAAAGCCGAATAAAGAATAAGCCGGGCGTGGTGGCACACGCTTGTAATCCCCGCGCTTGGGAGGTGGAGACAGGAGGATCGCACAGGTTCGAAGCCAGCCACGCTGGCTTAAGAGACCCTGTTTCCAAATAAAAATATAAAAAATAGGTCTGGGAGTGTAGCCCAGAGGTATAAGGGCTTCCAGGAACCCCAGTACCACCAAAAAAAATAAATAATAAATAAAAAATTAGGCAGGGGGTGTAGCTCGGAGGTCAAATGCCTCTGAGTTCCATCCGAAAAAGGAGGAGGAGGAGGAGGAGGAGGAGGAGGAGGAGGAGGAGGAGGAGGAGGAGGAGGAGATGATGATATTATAGCCAGGCACATTTGTAATCCCAGCACATTTGTAATCCCAGTACTACTCAGTAAGTAGCCAGCCTCAGCTACTTACTGAGGCTCTCTGCCACCTTAGTGAGACCCTGTTTCAAAATAAAGAAGAAAAACTAGGGCTGGGGGTGTAGCGCAGAGGTAGAATGCCCCTCGGTTCAATCTCTGGTATCACACACACAAAAAAAGATACTATAATAAAAAAAATCAATTGCCTTACCATATGCTAGCAACAAACAAGCAGAAACTAAAAAATGTTAAGTAATATGCACATTATCATAAAAATTTTAAGCTGGGTGTGGTACTGCAAGTTTGTAATCCCAGAATTTGGGAGGCTGAGACAAGAGGATCACAGGTTCAAGGAAAGCCTCAGCAATGTAGCAAGGCTCTCAGAAACCTAGTGATACCCTATTTCCAAATAAAAAAAATAAAATCAGGCTGGTAGCTTAGCTTAGAGATAGAATGTCCCTGGGCTCAATCCCCAGTATATATATGATGGATAAAAAAGATGTTGCTGAAATTAAAGAAGCTCTAAACAGAGAAATAAAATGTATTTGTGGATGCAAAGACAACACTATTAAGATGTTAATTTTCCCCCAAACAGATTTATAAATTCAAGGCAATCCCAAGCAAAATTCCAGGAGACATTTTGGCAGACATGACATGCTGATTCTAAATTTTATATGGAAATGCAGAAGACACAGTATATCCAACATAATTGAAACAGATAAACAACGATGTAGGCATTATACTACCAATTTCAGTATCTAACAAAAAGCTAGTGTTCCCAGCTGGCACAGTGGCTCATGCTTCTAATCCCAGCATTAGGAAGGCTGAGACCAGAGGATCGGTCTCAGCTACTTAGTGAGGCCCTCTGCAACTCAATGAGAACGGGTTTCAAAATAAAGAATAAAAAATTAGGCAGGGGGTGTAGCTCGGAGGTTGAATGCCCCTGGGTTCCATCCCCAGACCTGGGCAAAAAAAAAAAAAAAAAAAAAAAAAAAAAAAAAAAAAAACCAGCTACAGTGTTACAGACAGTCTAACATAGGCACAAAAAATGATCAGTGGAACAAAATAATGGGTCCAGAAATAGATCCAAATGTGTAATGAGTTGGTTTTCAACAAGGAACAAAAACAACGCAATGTGGAAAAGACAATATTTTCAACAAATCCTACTGAACAATTTTATAGCCATAAGCCAAAAAAAATTGACCCTTACATCACAAATCAAAAATTAATTTCCAAATGAATCACAGAAAGTAAAACAGAAAATATTGGTAACCTTGGGCTTAGCACAAAGATTATTTATTTATTTGGTACTGGGGATTGAGCCCAGGAGCATTCAGCCTCCAAACCATACCCCCCAGCCCTGTTTTATTTATTTTATGTTGAAACAAGGTCAGGCTAAGTTGCTGAGACTGGCCTTGAACCTGTGATCCTTCTGTCTCAGTCTCCCAAATACTAGGATTACAGGTATGAGTCATCATGCCCAGCTTGCAAACACTTTTTAACACAAGAAAAAATGTACAAACTAAAAAAAAAAAAAAATCAGTAAGTTATTAGATTTTGGCAAAATTAAAAACTTGAGCTGGAGCTGCGCATGGTGCTGCAAACCTATAACCCCCACTACTCAGGAGGCTGAGGCAGGAGAATCACAAATTTGAGGCCAGCTTCAGTAACTTGGAGAGAACTTGTTTCAAAATAACATTTTAGAGCCGCAAATAGTGCCCCATGCTTGTAAATCCCAGCATTTGGGAGGCAGAGACAAGAATATCATGGTTCCCAGATAGCCTCAGCTACTTAGTGAGGCCCTTCGCAACTCAGTGAGACCCTGTCTCAAAACTAAAAAAAAAAAAAAAAAAAAAAAATCAGGGGTAGGGGTGGAGCTCAGAGGTAGAATGCCCCTGGGTTCCAGCCTAAGTACCACAAAAAAAAAAAAGACAAAAAAAAAAAAAAGAAAACTCTTACAGCTCAAAAATAAGATGCCCATTAATAAAATGGGTAAATAATTTAAGCAGACCCTCAAACCAAAAAAGACATGAGACATGCAGATGGCAGGTAAGTACATGAGAAGATATCATCAGACACTGGGGAAATGCAAATTAAAAACCATACGGTACCACTTAAACCCACTAAAATAGCCAAAATTTAAAAGGTTAACCATACTGAGTAATTGGTGAAAATATGGAGCAACTGAAACTTTCACATATTTGCTTATGAGAATGGAAGTCTTTATTCAAAATAACCTTGTGTCCTCACAAAGACTTAAAAATTGAGTAGGTATTTTGTTGTTTGTTTGTTTGTTTGTTTGTTTTGCAATACCAGGGATTGAACCTAGGGGCATTCATTCTACCTCCGAGCTACATCCCCAGCCCAGTTTTTAATTCTTTAATTTGAAACAGGTTCTCACTAGTTGTAGAGGACCTCATTCAGCAGCTAAGGCTGGCTGCAAACCTGCAATCCTCCTGTTTCAGCCTCCCAAATACTGGAATTATAAGCATGCACCACCATGCCCAGCTCAGAGAAGCTTTATTCCTAATAGCCAAAAACCAGAAACATCTCAAACATTCATCAACAGGTGAATGGATAAACAAATTTAAGACTATCCACAATGGAATACTACTCAGCAAAAAGAAGGCATGCATACAACAAAATAGGTTAATTGCAAATAACTATGTTGAGAAACAGAAGTCAGAAAAAGGTAAGCTACATGATTTATTTTTCTAAAATTTAAATTAATTATATATGTCGGGCATAGTGACATACACCTGTCAGTACTTGGGAGGCTGAGACAGGAGAATGCAATGTTTGAGGGCAGCTTCCACAACTTAAGGGGACTCTCAGCAACCTAGCAAGACCCTATTTCAAAATAAAAAACAAAGCCGGGCGTGGTGGCCCGCGCTTGTAATCCCAGCATTCGGGAAGCTGAGACCGGAGGATCGCGGTTCATGAACAGCCTCAGCTATTTAGTGAGCCCCTCGGCAATACAGTGAGACCCTGTTTCAAAATAAAGAATAAAAAACGGGCAGGGGATGTAGCTCGGAGGTCAAATGCCTCTGAATTCCATCCCCTGGCCCGCAATAAATAAATAAATAAATAAATAAACAAACAAACAAACAAATGGAAGGGGTTGGAGGTATAGCTCTAAGGTAGAATGCCCTGAGTTCAATACACACACTCACACACACAAAATACTATAAAATGCAAGCTAGTCTAAGAGAAATATTACAGCAGTAGTTGTCAAAAATGAAGGAGGGCCGGGCGTGGTGGCGCACGCTTGTAATCGCACTTGGGAGGCGGAGACAGGAGGATCACACAGGTTCGAAGCCAGCCTCTCTGGCTTAAGAGACTCTGTTTCCAAATAAAAATATAAAATAGATCTGGGAGTGTAGCCTGGAGGTAGAAGGGTTCCATCCCCAGTACCACCAAAAAAAAAAAAAAAAAAAAGGAGGGATGAACAAGAATACCGACGGGCAGAGGAACATACCCAACGGTGGGTGGGTATGTTCCTTTTGTTCCTTTCCTTAATATTAGCAATGACTCTGTAGTTCAAATATATGTTAAAATTTCATCAAATTATACATCATAAGCATGTGTAATTTACTGCATATAATTTATATTTCTTTTAAAAATATTTATCTGTTTGGCTTTTTGTGGGGTTCTTGTGTTCTGTTTTGGTTTGGGTGCTGGGTTTGGAACCCAGGGGCATTCTACCTCTGTGCTACACTCTCGGCCCTATTTATTTATTTAATTTTGTGTGGTACTGGGGATTGAACCCAGGGCCATTCTACCTCTGAGCTACACTGCAGCCCTATTTGTTATTTCTGAAACAGGATCTCACTAAATTGCGGAAGGCCTCACTAAATATCTGAGGCTGGCCATAAACCCAAGATCCTCCTGTCTCAGCCTCCCAAATACTGACATTAAAGGCATGTGCCACCATGCCCGGCTATTCTTTATATTTCAATAAAGCTTTTAAATCAGATATAGAGCTGAGCCAGCAGCTCCCAGTACTTGGAAGGCTAAGAGGAGGAGCACAGATTCAAGAACAGCATCAGCAACAGAGTGAGACGCTCGGCAATCTAGCGAGACCTCGTTTCAGAATAAAAATCGAGGTGTGATTTTTGGAGGTAGAACGCCCCTGAGTTCAATTCCCAGTACCATATACGCACGCACACTCACAAATCAGATATATAATATATACATACACATAGTGTGTATCATACTTCACTTGTCTTAGTAAAAATGAATGCACTTGTTTAATAAAATACAAGAGAATAAGGACATGTGAGGTATTTATGACTTTCTGAAAACACTCCATTGTATTTGTCATCTAATGAAAATATTAGAAACAATTTTAAGATAAGTAAAGAAAAGTTAGCAACTTAGCAAGATCATATTTTTTAAAATAATAAAAGATCTAGGGGTGTGTAGCTGGAAGGCAGAACGTCCCTGATTTCAGTCCCCAGTACCAAGAAAAAGATAAGTATAAAGAAATAAGCAGAGCCACGGTCAGTCTTAACATTGGCAAAGAATATCAAATACTTTCATAATTTTAGTACTTGAGAAGCTCCTCTAATCCAACTTCCTCATTTTATCATAAAGAGATTAAGTGAACTGCTCTAAGTCACACCAAAACACATCCAAAACTATAACTAAATTTAAATAATTTTAATTTAAAAGGTATTTTAGGAAGCCAGGCGTGGTGGCACATGCTTCTAACCCAGTACTTGGGAGGCTGAGACAGGAGGACCTCAGGACCATAGCCAGCCTCAGCAATTTAGTCCCTCTGCAATCTAGTGAGACCCTGTTTCCAAATAAGAAATAAAATAGGACTGGGGGTGTTGGTGTAGTTCAGAAGTAGAATGTACCTGGATTCTACCCTAATACCACCAAAAAAAATTCTAAATACATATATTAATTACCATTCCTTTTTTGTGTTATTGGAGATTGAACCCAGGGGCATTTTACCTCTGAGCTCCACCCACAGCCCTTTTTATTTTTTTGTTTGGAAACAGGGTCTCACTAAGTTATTCAGGTTGGCCTCAAACATGCAATCCTTCTGTCAAATAGGCTCCCAGGTACTGGGATTACAGGCATGCACCACCACACCTGACAACATTCTATTATTATACTGACTGATAAATTTTTAATTCAACAATATTCACTAATATTTAGTAAGCATTAACAAGATATTCTAGGAAATGTGATAATTCTGACCCTCGAGGAATTCTAATGTCGATTTGTGAGCCCCCCCCCCCCCAGTGGTAGAGGGGATTGAATCCAGAAGCATTCTATCTTTAAGCTATACCCCCAAACCAATTTTATTTCTTATTTGAAAACAGGGCCTGGATTACAGGCATTACCACCACATCCAGCTCTTTTGATTTTGTATGGTATCAGGGATTGAACCCAGAAGCATTCTACCTTTGAGCTACATCCCCAGCCCTTTTTTTAATTTTACTATTTTGTTTTGAACTAGGGTCCTGCTAGGTTGGTGAGAGTCTTAACTACATTGCTAAGGCTGTCCTCAAACCTGTGATTCTCCTATCCCCAGGTCCTGGGATTACAGGCATGAGCTACCACACCTAGCTAGGATAACATTATTTTTGTAAAATAAAACTTCCAATTTTAATGCAACAAGGGACCGGGTGTCTTAGTGATAATGTAAATTACCATGTTTTTGTTGTTGTTTCTAGCATTGTCAGTTTACAGTATTTGTTTTGCTTGCTTATTTTTGTAAATGCATGTCAAGAAAATCATACAGCCGGGCATGGTGGCGCACGCTTGTAATCCCCGCGCTTGGGAGGCAGAGACAGGAGGATCGCGCAGGTTCGAAGCCAGCCGCGCCCGCTGGCTTAGGAGACCCTGTTTCCAAATAAAAATGTAAAAATAGGTCTGGGAGTGTAGCCCGGAGGTAGAAGGGCTTCCAGGAAGCCCAGTACCACCAAAAAAAAAAAAAAAAAAAAAAAAAAAAAAAAAAATCATACAAAGCTGAGACCGGAGGATTGCAGGTTAGAAGCCTCGGGGACTTAGCAAGGTTCTTGGCAACTTAGTGAGACCTATTTTCAAATAAAAATAAATCTGTGGATGTTGCTCAGAGGTAGAATACCCCTGGTTTCAATCCTCAACACCATAAAAAAGAAAAAAAGGAAAAAAAATCAATTTGTGTAGAAAAGCTAGCTTTCTACATAAACACTTGAAGAATGAAAGAGGATGTAAACTGGCAGTCTGTGGGCTCTGTTCTGCCCACAGATATTTTGTCTGACCTGTACAATGTTTTCTAAAAAGTCTGTATTTGTTGCTAGCATTAAAAGTGGGTAGACCTAACATTAAAATCTGGATATCTAAATTTTGTTGAAATATAAGAAGCTCTAACAAAACTAAGCGTACACCCTCCATGGCACAAACTCATTAGGCTCTTGGGAGATGTAGGCACATATGACATACTGATTTCAGGAACCTCACAGCTCATTATTAAAGACAGGAACATAAAAATGAAAACAGGATAAAATGGAGGCACGGGAAAAGGATGAACAATACTTGTAAAAGAAAAGAAGATTGTTTAGTGAAGTTTTATCTTGAGAATTTTGCCAGGGCCAGATGTGGTGGCACATGCTTGTAATGTCCGGGCTTGGGAGGCTGAGACAGGAGGATCACATAGGTTCAAAGCCAGCCTCAGCTACTTAGTGAGGTTCTCAGCAACTTACTGAGACCCTGTTTTCAAATCAAGTATAAAATAGGTCTGGGAATATAGCCCAGAGGTAGAAAAGCCCGAGTTCCACCCCCAGTACCACCAAAAAAGAAAAGGCTGAGACAGGAGGATTGCAGATCTGAAACCAAGCTCAGAGTTAGAATGCCCCTGTGTTCAATCCCCAGTACCACACAAAAAACAAACAAATAAATAAATGCATGAATGAATAAGGCTGGGAGTATAGCTCAGAGGTAGAGTGCCTCTGGATTCAATCCCTAGAATCAAAAGGAACACGGGAATTCTTGCAGTGTGGTGGCACAAGCCTGTAATCCCAGTAATTGGGAGCTGAACCACAAGGATCCCAGGTTAGTAAGACCCTCACAATTGCAAAACTGTTTCAATTTTTTAAAAAATATAAAGAGTTTGGATAGAATGCTCCTGAGTTAATCCTCAGTACAAAAAATTCTTTGGGCAAAACATTCTGTTATAAGCAATATTTTTTGGAAAAGTTTGAATAGGAGCCATTAAAATTTTTTTGCCAAGAAATTAAGATTAGTACTTTTAAAACATCTCTCTGCTAACAGTGGCAAGAATAGAACAGAGAATTATGAGACCAGAAAGAAATGAGAATAATTTAACTGCTACAATTAATAAAGACATGATGAATTAAATTTGGGTAGTGACAACAGAGATATTCAAGTTTGTGCCAAGTAGCTTGCTAAATTCTAGGTTCAACATAGGCGCATAGATTCAAGAACTACTTAAATAAAAAAGAATCAAAGGTGATTAAAATAGAAAGGTAAAGAAAAAAGGGTTAAACTTGGTGGGTGACTTGAAAAACACATAGATGGCTACAGGTCAAACTGAGAATACATTGATGACACCTTTTCTTTCTTTCTTTTTTTTTTTTTTTTGTGTGTGTGAGATATATATATATGTGTGGGGATTACAAGTGTGAGCCACCATGCCCGATTACGACACCTTATTTTTAAAAAACTAAGTATGCCAGGCATGGTGACGCACGCTTGTTACCCCTGCACTTGGGAGGCTGAGACAGGAGGATCACACAGGTTCGAAGCCAGCCTCAGCTACTTAGTGAGGCTCTCAGCAACTTAGTGAGACCCTGTTTCCAAATAAAATATAAAATGGGTCTGGGAGTATAGCCTGGAGGTAGAAAGCCTCTGGGTTCCACCCCCAGTACCACCAAAAAATAAATTAAAAAAATAAGCACTAGCCGAGCTCAGTGGCACACACTTGAAACCCTAGTACTTGGGGGTCTGAGACAGAAGGATTGCAGGTTTGAGACCAGCTTTGGCAACTTAGTAAGACCCTGTTTCAAAATAAAAAAGTAAAATAAAATTGGGCTGGGGGTGTAGCTTAGAGGTACAATGCACCTAGGTTCAATTTCCAGTACAAAAAAAAAGAAAAAGAAAAAAACTAAGCACTAAACATGCTAAGAAAGTTATGTTAAGGAGGTGTAATTTAGAAAAAGCAAAAGACTATAGTTGTAACCAAGCTTTACAAGCAACTATACCCGATGATTAGCTAGAGATATAGAAAAATCAGAACCACCCTTGAATTCCACTCTAAACATCAAGACTTTAATGATCAGTATACTAAAGTGAATTTCAGAACTTTCTACACGAGGTTAAAGCCTGCAATTTTGGTTGAGATCCAGGTCCCCAAATGATAACATGAAATCTAGGCAGATAGGAGTGGGAAATAATGTTAAATTATCATACATATACAACTGCTAGCTAGTATTTGGCAACAAGTGTATCAACAGTTCATTACTCCTAGGTTAAGTATGTAATGATTTGCACAGTTCTCACAAATGGCTTTTATTTTGCTTTGCAGTACTGAGTTTTAGTTTTTAATAAATTTTATAAGACTAGTCTGAAAGTACTAATGTGGATTAATTTCCCAAGGATTAGAAGTGCTCAGTGATTTATGAGTTTCTAGTTATTAGGGTTTTCTTGTTTCTTTTGTTTTGTTTTGATTTTTGAGTCCTAAGATGAAAGAAATAAAGCACCATTTCTGAGTTTGCTTTTATAACATAATTGCTTTTCCTGACAATGAATTTTTACCCAGGGCAGGGAAGCATAGAACAGAATGGTGGAGAACTCTTATACTATGCAAATCCCACTCACATTGTTACTATATTATTTCAATCTCTTCTCTTTGATAAAGATTTTTTTTTTTTTCAGTACTGGGGATGGAAACCAGGGACACTGTACCTCTGAGCTACAACCCCAGCCCTATTATTTTAGTCTTTTTGGGTTTTTTTTTCCTTCATTTTTATTTTATTTATTTATTTTGGTGGTACTAGAGGTGGAACCCAGGGCTTTTCTACCTCCAGGGTATAACCCCAGACCTATTTTATACTTTATTTTGAAACAGGGTCTAAGTTGCTCACTAAGTAGCTGGCTTTGAACCTGTGTGATCCTCCTGTCTCAACCTCCCATGCACTGGGATTACAAGCATGTGCCACCACTCTAGGCTTAGTCTTTTTATTTTTTGAACCAGGGTCTCACTGAGTTGCAGAGGGCCTCACTAGGCAGCTGAGGCTGTCCAAGAACACGATCCTCAGGTCTCAGCCTCCCGAGTGCTGGGATTACAAGCGTGAGCCACCACGCCCGGCTTGATCATGATTGTAATTAATATTAAACATGCAAAATAAACTCAATTTCTTGAATGATATATAAGAAAACTGATCAAAACATCCTCATTTTCAAAAGGCATCATATTTTACTAATCATATTTGACCACAAAACCTTACACATTAAAGTGATCAAAAGCTAATTACTATTCCAAATAGCTGGCTGTCATTTTTTAAATTCTCAAGACATCAGAAAGAGCTGGTTACAACTTTAAATGTGTTGCCCAACCTTATCTGGTAGAGAAGACATTCTATGAGAAGAATTACGAGTTTGAAGCTACATTGAAAAGAAAATGAAATCTAAATCTGAATAAAGCAATAAATATCAAAAAGTATTTTCAAAGTATCCTTGTATGGGGCATAACAAAGTGCTTGCACTTATAGGACCAACAAAAAAAAAGGTGGGGAATATTCGTATAAGTATTACCTGAGGACAGGAAATTCAGACAAAAGGTCCCTAATTCCTGGTGAATGCAAGTAGTCAGTTGCCAGGGTTTCTTAGACTCTTCTGGTACTCAATTAGGTGATTATGCAATTCACAGACACCAATCTCCACAGCCAGCAGGGAACGCTGCAGGGAATGGGTACACAAAGGGTATAGGAGGGAGCAAGTTTAAGGGAAGGAAGAGGAAAGGAATGATATGATAAAATATTTAGCTGTGATGCACTCAAAAAATAAAGCTGTATTTCACACCGGATTAACTAAAGGCAAATACTACTTAAAATTTAAGATGAATTAGCCATTTCGGATTTTTTTCTTTCTCTCTACCACTGGTACTACTACTAGTCACAACATTTGTATTTTAAGAAGAATTTTATATTTAAATGTTAATTAAAGCGATAGCTATGTGGTATACAAAGGCTTAACTGTATATATAAAACAACATTAAATATAGTCAGTCAAGATCTACAATCTATAAGACAAGCAACCTACAAATATCAAGTTAATTACCACAAGCCTCAATTAAAACCCTCATTTCATAAAATACTGAGGTTTAAAATCATCTATGAAAAATAATCCATAAAACAAAGAAAGGGCAATAAACTATGTCTCTATATACTCAAGAGTATTACTAGATAGCTATGTATTTTCCAGAAAAAATTTTTAATTAAATTTTCTAGATAAGAGTCAACTTTTTGCCTGCTAAAAATATATACAGTGGCCAGGCGTGGTGGTGCACGCTTGTAATCCCAGCATTCAGGAGGCTGAGACTGAAGGATCGTGGTTCACAGCCTTAGCTACTTAGTGAGGCCCTGTTTCAAAAATAAAGAATAAAAAATAGGGCTGGGGGTATAGCTCGGAGGTAGAATGCCCCTGGGTTCTATCCCCAGTGCCTCAAAAAGATAAAAATAAAAATATATTCGGTGCAACCAATTTACATCTTTTGAAGGTCAAAGTAGTATAAATTTATTCCTCTACTCAAAGATGTTTTTTTAACAATTTCTACATACCAAAACTACTATGGTAGATGCTAAAGAGACTATGGTAAAGAAGACAAGCACAGGCACTGCCCTTGTGACTTAAAATATATAAGGAGGGCCAAGCATAGTGTCATGTGCCGGTAATCCCAGTACTTGGGTGGCAAAGACAGGAGGATAGCAGTTTCAAGGTCAGCCTCAGCAACTCAGTGAGACTCTATTTAAAAATAAAGCAATAAAATAGGGCTGGGAGTATAGCCAGAGGTAGAAAAGACCCTGGGTTCCACCCCCAGTACAAAAAAAAAAAAAATAGGGCAGGGAGTGCAACTCAGAGGTAGAGCACCCCTGGGTTCAATCCTTAGTGTTAGACACAAAAAAAAATATATATGTGTGTGCATGTTTATTTATGTGTGTGTTATATGTATACACACATATATACACAATGTGAATACATATACACACATGTATACACAATGTATATATGTGTGTACAAACACACACACATATAAGGAGGATTCTGCCTTTAGAGGTGACAATCTGCAGTACTAACAAAAATTAAGCCTTTGCTTTAATAAATCAAACAGGATATTATTTTAAGACCTAAGAGAGTTCAAAGACGAAGATCAGTGAATCTGTACTAGTAAAGTGAAGTCTGAGAGAAGATGACCTGCCGTGTAGGTAAGTGGACAATTTGGCAACAGGAAGTAAGACAATAAAAACACTTGGAGGAAAGGAGGAGGAAGTGTAGCAGTAGAAGATAAAATTGCTGGCAACTTGAATGACCTAAAAAAATCTCCTTAACTTCTCCAGACATTTGCCTTACATAATTTTTTATGCATGCCCTAGTTTTTAAAAATACAGATTTGATGACTATGTGTTTTATCCAGCTTTATTCCCAAGCTGTCATCTATGTGCTCTTATTTCATTAATTCTTTACAAGCTCATCTAACATTTAGATTACCTTTCTCTCTCCTTCTGTTAAAGTTGTCTAGTACTTTACTCTGACTCTGATAAAATTCATATTCTATTTTGAATTCTATTTATCCATCCATGCAGTTTCCATAAACATACCAGTTTCCATAAAACATACCTATTTCTTAATTTTACCTGTGTTATCTTATAGACTCTTCTTTAAGCACTAGTAGAAAAAACAAAAATGGCCAGGCATGGTGGCACACACTTGTAATCCCAGTACTTGTTGGGCTAAGACATGTGGGTTGCAGGTTCGAGGACGGCCTCAGCAACTTAGTGAGGCCTTCTTCCATAATTTAGTGAGGCCCTGTTTCAAAATAAAAAAAGAAAATAGGGCTGGGGGTGCAGCTCAGAGGTAGAATGGCCCTGAGTTCCATCCCTAGCTCTACAATTTTTTTAAAAATGACCTATCAATGGAGATAATTAGATAACTTCTTCTGTAAAGATAAAATATGGAATTCATGAATGTGCCTTATTATATCTCAGAAAAATATAAAGTTGCATTACAACAGAAGTAAAGATTTGGGACAAAAACTCTAACATCTGAAAGTTATTTTTTTGCCAAATTTTAAAATCGCCAAATTTGGCCAGTCATGGTGGCACACGTCTGTAACCCCAATACTTGGTAAGCTGAGACAGGACGATCACAGGTTCAAGGACACCTTGTCATCTTAGCAAGGCCCTTGGCAACTTAGAAAGTCTGTTTCCAAATAAAAACTAAAATAGGGCTGGGGTATAGCTTGGAGGTAGGACACCCCTGAGTCCAATCTCCAGTACCACAAAAAATATATATATATAAAATTACTGACTTCTCTGGAATCACTATGTTTATTCGTACATACTAATCCCTAATAATAACTTATACACAAAGGGTTTACAAACTAAACAATAGTGGAGGAAAACAACACTTTCTGCTCTAGTAGCTAAAAGAAGCCTCAATCTCAGGCTCTCACAACCGGGCGGAGTGATGCACACTTGTAATCCCAGCATGGAGTTCAAGCCACCCTTCAGCTACTTAGTGAGGCCCCTTGCAATTCAATGAGACCCTGTTTCAAAATCAAGAATGAAAACTAAGGCTGGGAGTGTAGCTCACTGGTAGAATGCCCCTGGGTTCCATCCCCAGTACTGCAAAAAAAAAAAAAAAAAAAAAAGTATGTGAGGAGGGGACCATTTGCTATTCAGCCACACCCGGAGGTTCCTTGGAGCCTTTCCTCTGAGTGTTACCAAGCTATCCTGCTGGGAGCACAAAAGTGGCCCAGATCTGCATATCTAGTCTACTCTGCTGCCTGGTGGTCTGCACTAGAGCCACAAGCACAGCCTGCTGAGGAGGACACCTTCACGCCAGTCCAGAGCACACTAACCCCCTGAACTCAGTACATCAAGGGGTCCCTGACAGAGATGGAGCGCTTCTGAGATCCCCTTCCTCATGATATTTTTAGGTTAAAAAAAAGCATATACTCATAAAGATCAAACTAAGCCTGAATGGATAGACTAATCTAGGGAATCAAAACTTAAAACACATAATTCATCTTGGCTGGAAAACATCTCAAAATAAGTCAATGACTTATCAAATGAGCTATTAGAGTAAATACATGACCTGAAAAGTCAAAAAATAAATTGTTAGCTTTAGGTGGTGGTGGTTGTTGTTGTTTTTGGCAGTACCAGGGATTGAACCCAGGGGCATGCTACCTCCGAGCTACACCCCCAGCCCTATTTTTAATTCTTTTTTGAAACAAGGTCTCCCTAAGTTGCAGAGGGCCTCACTAAGTAGCTGAGGCTGGGCACAAACCTGGTTCCTCCTGTCTCATCCTCCCAAGTACTGGGATTACAAGTGTGATCCCACCACATTCGGCTTTAGTTCTCAATCTTAATAACTAGTCTAGGTATCAACTCATTTGTCACTCACAAAAATAGTCTCATTACACATGTAAATAAGCTCCAATTACTAATACCCATTGTCAAATATCAATGCATAATAAAAGTTTAAATTAGCCAGGAGGATCGTGCAGGTTCAAAGCCAGCCGCGCTGGCTTGAAAGACCGTTTCCAAATAAAAAAAATATATAAGATAGGTCTAGGAGTGTAGCCCGCAGGTAGAAGGGCTTCCAGGAACCCCAGTACCACAAAAAAAAAAAAAAAGATAAATGAGTCTCTTAAGTTATATAACGTGCAGAATTTTCTTTCTTTTTTGAGAGAGATTTTTTTAAAAACTGGGAACTGAACCCAGGGGCCTTCTACCTCCCTAAGTTACATCCACCGTCCTTTTTATTTTTTGTTAGAAATGGAGTCTCTCTAGGTTGCTGAGGCTGTCCTCAAACCTGGGTGCCTCCTGTTTCAGTTTCCCAAGTACTAGGACTACAGGCAGGCGCCACCACATCCAGCAGTATGTAAGATTTAAACACACAACTGATAAACAACCAACTTACCACAGAGACATTGACCCTGGAAACTGCCATATTAAGGCAAAGTGGAATATTGCAAAAAGTGAAATTACACAAGTAAAAAATGGAGAAATTTTGTTCCCCAACTTCTTTTGCTGAGTCAAAAGACTGTGTTGCCCCAGCTTCCAAGGACTGCAGAGTCTAAGCGCTGCTATAAAAGCACCTCCTAAGGGACAGCGCGGCAGGACAGTGAAACACTGTAAACAAGTTATAAGAAAGCGCTGCATGCAAAGCCAGTAAAAGCAAGCTGTTAGGTGGACACAACAACCTGAACGTGTAGGACAGAAAAGTCACGTGAGAAAGATACTGCATCAACTTGACCTGTCAGATCACAGGCAAGTGACAGACAGTCCTAATGTTTAAAATTTTTCCTTCACTGATTTTTTTTTTTTTTTTTTTTAGTGGTACTGGGGGTGGAACTCAGAGGCTTTCTACCTCCGGGCTATACTCCCAGACCTATTTTATATTTTATTTGGAAACAGGGTCTCACTGAGTTGCTGAGAGCCTCACTAAGTAGCTGAGGCTGGCTTCGAACCTGTGCGATCCTCCTGTCTCAGCCTCCCAAGCGCGGGGATTACAAGCGTGCGCCACCACGCCCGGCCCCTTCACTGATTTTTAAGAGAGTAATATTATAACATACACTAGAAACAACCATCCCTGTTTTGCCTGAAGTTTTCAATCAATGGTCCCAGAGGTATTTCTACCAAAAAAAAAAAAAATCATTATATGGTTCTAGTTGGAAATTAATGCCAAAGAAAGAGAAATCTGCTCTATTTCAGATCCTTTGATACAGTGTTCTTAATAACAACTCACAATTCACTTTGTTATAATTATTTACTGAGTAAACCAATGGATGACCACACAAAACATTTCCACTCTTGTTACCAGACCAAAACATGTCATCTAAATGAGATCTCAAGTAAAGAGGGAGGGCCATCTCCATTAAGATATCCACACAACCCAAATTAAGGTACCTAATCTTTTCTGTAAGTCTGGTCCTCCTGTGGTTGTCTCCAATTTACTTAACAGCAATTAGAGCAGGGTGCAGTGGCTTACCCCCAACACCAGTACTTAGGAGGCTGAGACAGGAAGATGGTAGGTTAGAGGTCAGCCTCAGCAATTTAGGGAGACATGTTTTAAAATAAGAATTAAATAGGGCTGGATGTGGTGGCACACGCTTATAATTACAGTACTTGGGAGGCTGAGACGGGAGGATCACAGGTTCCCAGCCTGCCCCAGCAACACAAGACCCTCCAGAACTTGGTGAGACCCTGTTTAAAAATAAGCCGTAAAATAGCTGGGGCTAGAGGTACAACTAACTGTAGCTCAGAAGTACAGCGCCCTTGGGTTCAATCCCCAGTCTTACAAACAAATAAATAAGATAAAATAGGGCTGATGGCATGGCTCAGAGGTACAATGCCCCTGGGTTCATTCTCCAGTACCACATACAAAAAAACAGCAATTACATCTTGTCAGTTGCTTATATCAAAACTTTGAGCCAGGGGTGGTGCACACCTGTAATCCCAGTATTTAGAAGGCTGAGACAGGAGGATTGCAGGCTTGAGGCCAGCTTCAACAACTTAGTGAGACCCCTATTTCCAAACAAAAAGTAAAAAAGGCTTGCAATATAGCTCCAAGACAGAATGCCCCTGGGTTCAATTCCCAGTAACACACACACACAAAAAGAACACCACTGACGTTATCCATTACTGATTTTTCCATCTACATCTATGAGTCAATCCTGGCTACCTTCAAAATATATTTAGAAAGCTGGGCACGGTGCTACATGCTTGTAGTCTCAGTACTTGAGAGGCTGAGACAGGAGGATTGCAGGTTCGTGGCCAGCCTCAGCTGCTTAGTAAGGCCATCAGCAGCACAGTGAGACCCTGTTTCAAAATAATGAGTAGAAAATTGGGCTGAGGGTACAGCTCAGAGGTAGAATGCCCCTGGGTTTAATCCCCAGTACCAAATACTGTGTGTGTGTGTGTGTGTGTGTGTGTGTGTAGATATATAGAGTTATACAGACATGTAGATACATAGATACACAGATATGAAACTGACTATCTCAACAACTCCACTGGTACATCTGCTCTGGCAATCTCTCTCACTGGATAGTTCACCTCTTCACTGGCTGCCAGCATCTGCCCTTGTTCTATTTCCCTAAGGCCAGCACAGCAAGAGCTTTGGCTGAGTCTCCCAGTGGCTTCTGACCTCACTTAGGGTAAAAGGCAAAGTCATTACGAGGCCCCACGGCATCCGGCCTTTATTTGCTCTTTGATCTCTCATTCATTGACTCATTCGTCCTTCACTCTGTTTCATCTCTGTTAGAGGCCTTGATAGATTTTAAAATGACAGGTTTCCACTTCTGGACCTTTTGAATTTGCTATCACCTCTTCCAAGTTTCTTTTCAATCATTTCCTTCTCAATAAAGCCTTCCCAATCACCAGATTTAAAACTGCAAATAGTGCTCAAGAAACTCCAGTACATATATTCTCAAAAATTATTTAGTAATTCTACCATAAAAATAAAGCATGCAAATAATTAGCCTTTAAGTAATGATATGAAGTTATTATTTGAGAATATAATTTCTAACATGCTAATCTATGTTGTAACAATTACAGACCTCCCAGCAATCATCTCTGATTACATTGCTGAGGCTGTCCTCAAACCTTCCATCCTCCTGTCTCAGCCTCCTAAGTGTTTAGATTATAGGTGTGCATCACTCCCATACTCTGCTCGCTGTTCTCTCTCTCTCTCTCTCTCTCTCTCTCTCTCTCTCTCTCTCTCTCTCTCTTTTGGGGTGGTGGTGGTACTGGGGATTGAACCCAGAGGCATACTCTCTCTGAGTTACAGCCCCAGCCCTTTTTTTTATATTTAAACAGGGTCTAACTAGGTTGCTGATGCTGGCCTCAACCTTGCCATCCTCCTGTCTCAGTCTCCCAAGTACTGGCATTACAGCAGTGGGCCACCGTACCAAGTCACCTTTGGAATCCTTAAAATTCAAGATGACACTTCCATAAAAGACTCTCCAAATTCCCTCAATCCCATCATTCCTTGACACCATTGCTTTTTTTTTTTTTTTTTTCAGTACTGAGGATGAAACCCGAGGCACTCTATCTCTGAGCAACACCCTAGCCCAATTTTTTATTCGTTATTTTGAAACATGTTCTCTCTGAGTTGCAAAGGGCCTCACTAAGTAGCTGAGGCTGTCCGCAAACCGTGATCCTCCTGTCTCAGCCTCCTGAATGCTGGGATTACAAGTGTGCACCACCACGCCCAGCTCTCCATTGCTTTGACCTGTACAGTGTTTCCAGGGCTTTTCGAGCTCTTTCCTTTTGTCTCCAGGTCACCATCTGCTACTCTCCTCTCTTCTTTAAAGACCCATCATCCCACCAGGGTGTAGTGAGGCGGTCTAACCTCTAATCAGTTATAAAATCCTGCAGGCAAGCGCTCAACCCTTCCTCAGCTTTATAATGACTATTCTGAACGTTCAGCAGTCTTCTCAGGTCACCTGCTCTCTCTAATGGCCCCTTCCCCTTTGTTTACAGAAAGTGATGTTGAGGCCATCAAGTACTTTCTCCTTGGATCTGGCCTGGATCCAAACCCTTTCCAACTCTGGCTCTGAAAACATCAATATCCTGCAGTACATTAGTTTTCTACTTAAGTTACTCAGAGTCCATTTGGATACTCTACATTTCCACCCCAGAGAATGCTCCTGAGCGCTACACTCCAAAAACCAGGTTTCTTCACAGATAATATCCCTCTTTTATCTGAAATTTTTCATCAGCAGTCACTCCTTGTCTCAGGAATAAAGTTCATTTTCCTTTGCACAACAAGTGAGGCTGTTGGAAATCTAACTTGGTTCATCACCTATTACACACACCAAATGGAGCAGCAACCTTGACCAAAATAATTCTGTTCATATTCCTATCTTTACTGTACAACCCTTTGCTATTGCTAACTGATCTAGAAATAGGTGTAACTGGGCTACGCAGATTCTCTCTCCCAGAAATCTAAAACTTGACAGGAAAGATTAGACAATGGGAATTTTGAGAGATGGGCGAGCACCTGGAAGTTTTGGTTTTCAACTAGGAGAAAATTTGTCTCCCAGGAGACACTGGCAATGTCTAGAAGCGTTCAACATCTTATAGCCAGGCATGGTGGTGCACACTGATAATCCCAAGACCTGGGAGGCTGAGACAAGCGGATTGCAGTTTGGCAGCCAGCCTTGGCTACTTAGTGAGGCCCTCCACAACTTAGTGAGACCCTGTTTCAAAATAGAGAATAACCTGGGCATGGTGGCGCACGCTTGTAATCTCAGCGCTTGGGAGGCTGAGTGAGACAGGAGGATCGCACAAGTTCGAAGCCAGCCTCAGCTACTGAGTAAGGCTCTCAGCAACTTAGTGAGACCCTGTTTCCAAATAAAGTATAAAATAGATCTGGGAGTATATCCTGGAGGTAGAAAAGCCCCTGGGCTCCACCCTCACTGAAAAAGAAAAAAAATAGAGAATAAAAAATAGCATTGGGAGTGTAGCTGGAAGGCAGAATGCCCCTGGGTTCAATCCCTAGTACAGAAAAAATAAAAAATCCTACAATGCACAGAATAGACCTCTACAACAGACTATTATCTAGTCCAAAATGTCAACAGTACTGAGGTTGAAAAGCTGCCCTAAGAAGGCGGCTCAGGGAATCTTCTAAAGAGATTCTAGGAGCTGGTTGGTTTCTGCCCTTCTCTGTTCAGCGCTTCCTCTGATTCTGTGACCCACCCATAACTTTTTACTTAAACTGAGCAGGATTCTGTTGTTGGCAGACAAAATAAACTTAACTAGCAAAGTGCCCTAGCTTTATCACTTGATATGCATCTGTATACCTTAAACCAGTGTCTCAACCTCAAATCGACTGAATTTGAGCCAAAGAATTCTGTGGTACTAAGGATCAAACTCAGGGCCGAGCACATGCTAGGCAAGCACTCAGCAACTGAGCCACATCCACAGCGCTCACTGTAGGACACCTGGCGGCATCCCCGACCTCTACCCCACAGACACCTGGCGGCATCCCCGACCTCTACCCCACAGACGCCAGCAGCACCACCCCTCCATGACACGACAATCAAAGATGTCTGCAAAAATTGCTTAATGTCCCCTGAGGGACAAACTGCCCCGGGTTGACAACCATTGCTTTCAACTATACAAAGATTCAATGTAGCTGAGATGTATGTCTGCTCTGTCAAATCCCAGTGCCCAGAAAACCTTGCATAGCGCATGGTATGCCCTGAGGCTAAGGAAGCGAGGCGAGGGAAGCATTCACAGCTGCATCCTCCCTGCCCTTCAGATCTGGCTTAACTAAATACGTGCCCTCTTAGCCCTTATGTGCATACCCACACACACACACACACACACACACACCAAAACCAAAAGATAATAAAGATCTTAGGTGAAAAGGTAGCTCCTGCTCTTATTTCCTTTCTTATTTTTCTTACAATAAAACTTTATATTCCCTGGTGGACCTGTGCTGTTCTAGTTCTAAAGGTTCTGGGCAATTTCTCCTTCAAAGGCTTTCCTGATTCATTTTTTTTTTTTTAAATCTCACTCCTCTAACCTTCTCGCTGTAAATATACTCCCTGTCCTCCATTCAGATTTATCAAATAGACGCCGGGCGGGCGCACGCTTACAATCCCAGTGCTTGGGAGGTGGAGACAGGAGGATTGCACAGGTTCGAAGCCAGCCTTGCTGGCCTAAGAGACCCTGTTTCCAAATAAAATATAAAATAGGTCTGGGAGTGTAGCCTGGAGGTAGAAGGGTTTCCGGGAACCCCAGTACCACCAAAAAAAAAAAAAAAAAAAAAAAAACAGATTTATCAAATACAGAAACTTCTCACTAATACAAGAGATACCTGGAACACAAACTAAACAATTAGGCACAGAACAAGTACGTAGATTTATACTATATACTTCTCAAATATAGTAGTAGTTAGAAATATACTTGTACTATATACTTCTATACTTCTCACTTGTTACTACAAGAAATATACTATATTCTTCTAAAACACATGCTAGGGTTATACATCCAACCCTAATTATACACCCAACCCTATTTTTTTTTTTTTTTTTTTTTTGTACTGAGAGTAGAGTGGAACCCAGGAGCATTCTACCTCTAAGCTACATGCCAGCCCTAGTTTTTATTCTTTATTTTGAAACAGGGTCTCACTAAGTTGCTGAGGGCCTAAGTAGCTGAAGCTGGCCAAGAACCTGCGAACCTCCTTTCTCAGCCTTCCAAATGCTGGGATTACAGCATGTGCCACCATGCTCGGCTTCTCCCAGCCTTACTTTATTTTTTATTTGGAAACAGGATCTTGCTGGATGGCTAAGGGTCTCACTAAATTTGAGGCTGCTTCAAACCTGCAATCCTGCCCCATCCTCCCAAGCACTGGGATTACAGCTATGCAGCAACACACACCCAGTCACAATGTTAGTTTTCATCTTACAATTTCACTGTAATTTAATCTCAAGGGTCAGAAGGATCACTCTTTTTTATCCCTTGGTTCCTAGATAAATCTTCCTTCCCCGAAGATTGACTACTTTCTCCTTGTAAGAACTAGGTAATGTTCCTAGTTCTTCCTTTCTGGACCCAAAGGTCCCATGTTGATTTAATGATTCAATTAACCGATGCTGTCTAAATGACAAGAAAACTGATCATCTTCAAATGTGATAACATTTGTGGAATACATTCTTGCCTCAGCTAAAAAGAACAGCAATGTGAGGGAAGCTAGCCTAGCCATGCTATCCATTCAACACGAAGCTATTGTCTACTCTACACCAGCCCCAAAAGAAAGTCAGCCTTCATAAAGTTTACATTCGCCAGGCGTGGTGGCGCACGCTTGTAATCCCCGCGCTTGGGAGGCTGAGACAGGAGGATCGCGTAGGTTTGAAGCCAGCCTCGGCTACTTAGTGAGACCCTGTTTCAAAATAAAGTATAAAATAGGTCTGGGAGTATAGCCCGGAGGTAGAAAGCCCATGGGTTTCACCCCTAGTACTACAAAAAAAATAATAATAATAATAATAATAAAGTTTCCATTCATTCAAGCAGTGACATACAGTAAAAAATTCTGATAAAGACAGTGCTACAGAGAAAAATAATGCAAGCGAAAGGGATGAAATATAGGGGGTCACAATTTAAACTGTGTGGTCAGGAAAAGCCTTCGTTGAGAAGGTACCATAAACTGTATCCACAGGCCACATGAAATGTTTACTGTTAGAAAATCATGTTTTGAGTTAAACTGCATTAAATTGTATTCCAGACTAATAGATCAATACAGTGATCTTCTTGATAATGGGTAATCGAGAGAATTAAAATTGACCCAAATAATTTCAAAAGTTCATTCATACCTGAATAACTATAATTCACCACAGTATTATCGGCCGTACTTCACCTATTATGAATAGCTTTTGGATTTATCAATAACTATTTTTCTCAGGAAGATAAAATCAATATTATTCAGATCAATATAGTAATCAAATATATGAATCTGGTACTCTTCAGTCATCTAAATTAAGGATATTTTGAAATATGAAATAATCAAAAACACAAGTTATTAAAAACTCATCTCTATAAAAAAATCCTCCTTACTATTTACCACAAAGCTATGTGAAATCATACAGATTATAAACACTATAGACTTATTTCTGGCAATGTATGTATTGTCTATTTTATGAAATATGATATTACTCTTTTGTTCAATGTGGGGGAGGTACTGGAAACTGAACACACTACCTCTGAATTACACCGTCAGCCCTATTTTACTTTATTTAAAATTTTTATCTTTTGGTACTGCAGGTTGAACCCAGGAGTATTCTATTACCTCTGAGATACACCTCCAGCACTATTTTATTTTATATATATTTTTTATATTGAAATAAATTTTAAGTCAGCCCCGGTGGTATATACCTATAATTCCAGTACAGGAATGCTAAAATAGGAAGATCACAGGTTCAAAGCCAGCCTCAGCAATTTATCAAGATTATGTTTCAAAATAAAAAAAATACACAAGCCTATAATCCTAGTACTTGGGAGGCTGAAACAGGAGAATCCCAAGTACTATAATCCTAGTACGTGAGAGGTTGAGACCGGAGGATTGCAGTTCGCGGACAGCCTCAGCTACTTACTGAGGCCCTCCACAACTTAGTGAGACCGTGTTTCAAAATAAAGAATAAAAAATAGGGCAGGGATGTAGCTCAGAGGTCAAAGACCCCTGGGTTCCATCCTCAGACTCACAAAAATAAATAAATAAATAAATAAATAAATATGGTCTAGAAGTATAGCTTGGTAGTAGAATGCTCCTGGGTTCAATTCATCCCCAGACACACACACACACACACACACACACACACACACACACACACACACAGAAAATAGGTCTGGCAGTGAAGTTCAGAGAACACCCCTGGGTTCAATCCCTAGTACCAAAAAAAAAAAAAAAAACAGGGTCTTGCTAACTTACCTACACTGAATCTAAGCCTTTGATCCCTTAGTCTCAATGAGTGCTGGGATTACAACTGTGCACTGCTGCAGTCGGCTTTGTTTCTTCTCAAATGAACAAGAGATTTAAATGCTAATGCCCTAATGTACTGACTGATTAAATAAATTTTTCTAGGCATCTAGCATGGCATTAGCTATGTATCCTCTTTCTTGGGAGAATGGGAAAACGGGCATTTAAATCATTTTCTGGCTGGGCGTGGTGATGCATGTTTGTAATCCCAGTGTTTGGGAGGCTGAGACAGAAGAATTGCAAAGGTTCGAAGCCAGCTTCAGCTACTTAGTGAGGCTCTCAGCAACTTAGTGAGACCCTGTTGCCAAATAAAGTATAAAATAGGTCTGGGAATATAGGCCAGAGACAAAAAAGCTCCTGGATTCCATCCCTAGTAACACCAAAAAAAAACAAAACAAACAAACAAAAAAACAACATTTTCTGTAGTTCAGAAATTTCTTATGGAATGGGGCAGGCGAAAGGCTAGAGGGCATATGATGTCAGACTATACATAAATAATAAATTAAAAATAGATAAAACCTTCTTCCAGCTGGGTGTGTTGGTGCACACTTATAATCCCAGTACTTGAGAGGCTGAGACAGGAAGATCACTGCCTCAGCAAACAGGAAGCCTAGAGAGACCCTGTTTTGAAATTGTTTTTTTTTTAATTTTATTTTATTGGTGCACTGTATTCATACATCATAGTGGGATACAAACTTTTGTAGACATACATGCACACATCGCCCAGTCAGCCCCCACCCGATCCCCACCCCATTCTCTCCCCATCCCTCCTTCCCATGCTTGGCTTAGTGGTTGACATCTAGTATTATAGCAATTTATCCAAAATTAAAAATGATAATCTCACATAAGAGTTTCATTTGTCTGATACCAAGTGTTTGATGATTTAAAGATAGCATTTCAATATTTCTTTTTGCTTTCTTTCTTACTAGAGCATATTTTTTTCTGTTTTTTTAGGTGAAACTATCATATATTTATATATTTATTTTTCAGAAAAAAATCTATCCTAATATGGAATATGAATTCTAGATACCCAAAACGATCTTGAAAAAGAACAAAGCTAGAAGATATATATTTTCTGATTTCAAACCATATAAAGCTACAATAATTGAAACAGTGTAGTACTGTTCTAAAGGCAGATATATAGACCATTGGAGTTAAATACAAGCCTAGAGCTAAATTCTTCCCTATATTGTCAAGTTATTTTTGACAAGGTTTCCACGAACATTTGGTGGTGGAAATAATAATCTTTTAACTAAATATTGTTGAAAAATAATAATTACATGGAAAAGAATAAAATTGGACCTTTACCTAATCCCATATACAAGTATTAACTCAAAATAGATAAAAGACCTAAATATAAATCTTAAGACTATAAACTTTTAGGAGAAAATCTGGGTCATAAAACCTCACAACATTGAAATTGGCAGTGATTTCTTGGATATGATTTCAATGGCACAGGCAACAGAAGAATATACAAACTCCCTAAAAAATAAAAGAAAATATTGTATATCCAAAGACAATGTAAACAGAGTTAAAAGTTACTAATAGAATTGGATAAAATATTTCCAAATGCTATATCTGAAGGTATATTAATATTCCAACTAGAAATCCTAAAGATTAACAACAATAAAGGCAAACAATACAACTTAGAGATAGGTAAAAGACTAACATAAATAATGAATCTCCACAGATAACCAATCTTAGTTGTCTGTTGGATGGAAACTCTTGTTTCTCTGGTTCTGGTGAGTGTTACCTATTTCTTCTTTGTAGTTAATCTCTTTGAGTATTTTCTCTAGCGCTGGTTTTGAAGACATAAATTCCTTCAGTTTCTGTTTGTCATGGAAGCTTCTTATTTCTCCATCTAATTTCATAGAAAGTTTTGCTGGATAGGAAATTTTTGGCTGGAAGTTGTTTTCTTTCAGAGTTTGGAATATGTTACTCCAAGCCCTTCTGGCTCTCATGACTTGGTTTGGGAAGTCTGGAGTGATTCTAATTGGTTTGCCTCTGAATGTCAGTTGGCCCTTTGTTTTTGTTGCCTTTAAGATTCTCTGCTTGGCTTCCACATTGGTCATTTTGACAATTATATGGCGTGGGGATCCTCTTCTCCGATCCTGTCTAAAGGGAGTTCTATAAGTTTCCTGGATCTGTGTATCAACCTCTTGCTCTATATTTGGAAAATTTTCTGCTATTACTTCCTTGAAGAGATTGTTGATCCCTTTAGTTTCACTTTCTTTTCCCTCCTCTATTCCAATTATTCTTAGGTTAGCTCTCTTAAGATGGGCCCATATTTCTTCAATGTCAGATTCCTGCTGTTGGATATTTTTTTCTAGATTAGAAACTATGCATTCATTTTTGGATTGCTCATCTTCTAAGAGCGAGACTCTGTTCTCCATGTGGTCTAATCGGTTGTTTGTGCTTTGAATTGAGGCCTTTACTTCATTAATTGCATCCTTTATCTCTTTTTGGCTCTCTCTGAGTTCTTTTCGAAGCACCTCTATTATTTCTACAGTTATTTTCCTGATTTGATCTTCTAGAAATCTCTGATTTTCTGTTTTATCAGGTTCTGATGTTGTGGGGTTGTGCACATTCATTACTCCAGTGTTATTCCTCTTTCCCATGATTTCGGAGGTTTGTGCCTTCTCTGGGTTCTTCCCTTGGGTCACTATGGCTTCACTTAAGGTGCTCTGGATCTCGAGTCTGTATTATCTCAGACCCCACTACTCCTTTACTGGGTTGTATCACAGAGTCTCCGACCCAGGGAGTCGATAGAGGCTGCTTTAAACTATGGGGGGTGCCAGGTTGCACGTTCTCCTATGGTGTGATATCTCTGCCACCACCACTCCCTCACTGGGTCAAGTCCCAGGAGGCCCAATACTGCGATTTCTCCTCTGTGGCCCGCAATTTGACTCACTGTTCTTGAGTACGCAGATGTAGCTGTACTGGACTCGGTGAATTCACTGCTGCTGCCGCCGCCGGTGGCAATATGGCGCCTCGGCCATGAGGCTGGCGTATTTTTTCTTCTCTGGTTTTGATTTCCACTCTGAATCCCTGCAGCGTGTGCTGAGCTCAGCCACTGGGAGCTTTAAATGCTGTCTGCGCCGAAAGATCCCGCCTGGCTGTTCCACAGCAGCTCACCTGGCTTGCTGTAGCCGTCGGTTGAGTTCGCCGCTGCCGCCGGCAGTATGGCGCTGCTGCCGCGTCCTCGGGCTCGTGTGTCTCCTCTGTGGCCCTGAGCTCTGTTCTCAGTCCGCTTTCTCTCTGGAGCCTGGTGGTTTTTTTTGTTTTTCTGGTGATGGTGTTTTCTGGCTATGAAAGGCGCTCTTTTTGTGGTAATGGAGATTGGTTGTTAGCGGGACTCTTAAGCCCCGCTTTTCTCGGTCGCCATCTTCCCGGAAGTCCTTGAAATTGTTTTTTAAAAAAGGGCTGGGCGTGTAAATCAGAGGTAAAAGGCCCCTGGGTTCAATCCCCAGTAACACCCCCATACACACACACACACACACACACACACACACTCACACTTCTTTCCAAAATTAGTTTTGTAGTGATGTAAGACTTACTGGATTGAAGGGGGGGGACTCTACCTCTGAACTTTACCCCCATCCCTATTCATATTATATATATATAATTGGGGGGCTCTTCTTTGGGTTACTGGAGATTGAATGCAGGGTATTCTACTTGAGCTACACCCCCCAGCCCTATTTTTGTATTCTTTATTTTGAAACAGGGTCTCACTAAGTTGCAGAGGTGCTCACTAAGTAGTTGAGGCTGACTGTGAACCTGCAATCCTGTCTCAGCCCACCAAGTACTGGGATTACAAGCGTGTTCCACGACGCTGGGCTGTATTATTATTATTATTATTATTATTATTATTATTATTATTATACCCTCAGTCTAAGTTGCTGAAGGCCTGGCTAAATTGCTGAGGCTGACCTAGAACCTGGGATCCACCTGTCTCAGCCTCCCAAGAACTAGGATTACAGCCCTGAACCACAACCTCCGGCACATATATACAATTTTAAAAGAAATTTTCCAATTACTGATAATAGTAAGAAATGTGTATTTATAAGCCTTGTTAAATCGCTTCTCTAAGAAAAGTATACCATATCTATCTAATTCAATGTTATAAGACTGGAAAGTATTTGCTGAATCACGTAAGTATTGTTTTGGTTCTCCCAATATATCACCTACGGTATAAAACAATCTAAACAATCAAGAATTATGTTTGCTGTACAAGAACTGTCACGCCGGAGTCTCCTTTTAAAGTCAGTGAAAAGTAATCATAACAGAGAAGAGAAAGGGATCCCAACCAAGCGCTCTGAATTTCCTATTACCAACTTGGAACGAGATCCTACATTTAGCCTGTGTCTTGAGACAAATATGGAAGAAGCCACGAGCGGTAACAAACTGCCAGTTTCCTGAGTCATGTTACTGACTAAAACTGTTATGAAATGGAAAGAATGACATGTCAGAAGGTTTAATCACAAGGATGTGAACTCCCCGAAATTAAGGGTCTCGAATGCTACCAAAAAAAAAAAAAAAAAAAAAAAAGCAAAAAACGCTCTTTGGTAACAATGATGTAAGGGCTAAAACGACTCCAGGGAGAACTTGGCAAAGCTGAGAAGTCTGTATTTACCTAAAACAAATCCTAACAGTGCAAACAGGCACACCCTCTAGGGCATCGGAGCCGGCAACTGAGAACAACCACAAGGTTAACATTTCACAGGGGAGACAGCCTCCGCCGGGGAGCGCTCCCCGCTCCAGACGCCCGCGCTCCGCCGAGCATCTCTGCTCCACCGGGGGACGCCGAGCCCGGAGGCGCCCCCACCTCCACCAGGCTGTGCCGACGCCGGGTCGGAGCCAGCCCGCGCGGCGAGCCCACCGGGGCGCTGCACCTCGGGGATCCTGCTCGAGGCGCGACCTCTGACCCCGGGGTCGCCGGCCCCGAGGCCGCGGGCGGAGGCGGCGAGCGCGAGCTGGGCGGAGGCGGCCCGGGGCGCCCGAGATCCCCACTGACCTGGAGAGGTGCTTCAGGATCTGTTTCTTGATGAGCCCAGCCATGGTGCGGCGCCGCGCTCCGGCTGCTCCTCACCGCCGCCTCCGGTCCTGGCGGTCTCCTCCCTGTCCGGGATAACCCGGCCGGAGGAGAGGTGCCTGAGTGCTCACGCCCCGGAGAGACTCGAGGCCCCGGCCGAGGCCACAGCCACCGCCGCTGCCGCCGAAAACCCGGAGCATGACGCTCAGGCCGCCGCGGCCACCGCCAGCGCCATCTTGGCTGCAGCATCACCTAAGAGACGCGGGAGGGCGAGGGCGGGGCCGGCTCCGGCGAGCGCGGGGCGGGGCCAGCGCGGGGCGGGGCCGGCGCCGGAGG
The DNA here is from genome assembly GCF_963383645.1 of Muscardinus avellanarius. Lineage (NCBI taxonomy): Eukaryota > Metazoa > Chordata > Mammalia > Rodentia > Gliridae > Muscardinus > Muscardinus avellanarius. The sequence goes on along the minus strand of NC_137797.1, from coordinate 22,668,006 downwards.
CTCAGGCCACGCCCCCAGGTCGCGCCCCCGGCCGCCGCCGACCTCAGGCTGCAGCTCTGACTCCAAGAACCTACAAGGGTTTTAATCCTCCCCTTCCCCGGTTCTTGTTTCTACCTCCGTCACTGAGTTTTCCTTCCACGTTCTACTTCTCTTTCATTTCCTCAAAACTTAACCATCTGCTCCACAGATTGCTTTGCTTTATTGGCCTATCCAGCTTTATTCACGTGCCTCCCTCGGTTTTTTTCTCTTTTACTAAGATCTTTCCCTTACCTAAATGCTGTAATTTAAGGTTTCCCCTGGTTATTCCGGTCCTAAGGGAAGTTAAAAGTTGACCACGTAGCCGGGCGTGGTGGCACATGCCTGTAATCCTTGGAAGGCTGAAACCGGAGGAGGATTCCAGGTTAGAGAAACAGCCTCCTCGGCAATTTAATTAGACCCTGGTTTTGTTTTTTGGTTTTTTGGTTTGTTTTGTTTTGTTTTTGTGACACTGGGGGTTGAACCCAGGGCCCTTCTACCTCTTAGCTACACCCCCCAGCCCTTTTTTTTTTTTTTTTTAACGGGTGTGGGGTTGGAACCCAGGGGCATTCGACTTCTGAGCTATACCCCTGCCCTATTTTTTGTTCTTTTATTCTTTATTTTGAAACAGGGTCTCACTAAGTTGCAGAGGGCCTCACTAAGTAGCTGAGGCTGTCCACGAACCACTATCCTCCAGTCTCAGCCTCCCGAATGGTGGGATTTAGAAGCGTGCACCACCACGCCCGACTCTGTTTTATTTTTATTTTAAAACAGGGTTTCACAAATTTGATGACAGTCCCACTACTTGCTGAGACTGTCCTCAAACCTGTGATCCTCTTGTCTCAGCCTCCCAAGTATTGCAGAGACTCTGTTTCAAAATAAAAAATAAAAAGGGCTGGAAGTGTAACTTGGAGGTAGAACGCCTCTGGATTCAACTCCTAGTACCAGAAAAAGAAGAAAAAAAATGTTGACAACATGTCTATATAGTCCAAAACCCAGAAAGTAGAAGGCCTAAATTCAGGTCTATAAACAAGCCTCACTTAAATCATCTATAAACCAGGCATGGTGGAGCATGCCTAGTAATCCCAGTACTTGGGAAGCAGAGATGGGGATTGCAAGTTGGAAGCCAACCTCATAAATTTAGCGAGATCCTGTTTCAAAATTTTAAAAATAGGCTGGGCATAGTGGCGCACACTTGTAATCCCAGCATTCTGGAGACTGAGACAGGAGATTCAGGGACAGCTCAGCCTTTGCAACTCAGTGAGACCCTGTTTCAAAATAAAGTATAAAGCTGGGCAGTGGCGCACACTTATAATCCCAGCATTCAGGAGGCTGAGACAGGAGGATAGTGGTTTGCAGACAGACTCATAGTGAGGCTATTTGCAACTCAGTGAGACCCTGTTTCAAAATAAAGAATAAAAAATAGGGCTGGGGTGTCGCTTGGAGGTAGAATGCCCTTGGGTTCCACCCCAATACCACAAAAATAAATAAATAAATAAATAAATAAATAAATAAATAAATAAATAAATAAAATTTAAAAATAGGGCTGAGAGTGTAGCTCAGAGGTAGAATCCCCTGGGTTCCATCACCAGCATCACAAAAAAAAAGCTACACACACACACACACACACACACACACACACACACACAAGCTGAGCGTGATTACACTTGTAATCCCAGTACTTGGGAGGCTGAGGCAGTAGGTTTGCAGGTTGCCAGCCAGCCTCAGCTACTTAGTGAGGCTCTCTGCAACTTAGTGAGAAGCTGTTTCAAAATAAAGAAAAATAGGACTGGAAGTATAGCTCAGAGATAGAATGCCCCTGGGTTCAATTCCTAGTACTTCAAAAAAAAAAAAAATGGGGATATAACTTGGAGGGACAATACCTCTGAGTTTAATCCCCAGTGCTAAAAACAAAACAAACCCAAAACCCAAATCATCTATAAAATAAGTTAGTGTCCTGGTGGGAAGATGACTAAGCCCAGATCCAAGCTGGCGCTGTTGGTGTTTCTGGGTAACATTTGAGGGTCATCCGTCACACAACCAGTTTTCAGAAATTTTGTAATTGACCAAAACATTTCAGATAATTGAAAGATTATGCAGCCATGTCTACATGTGACATGAGAAACCCCCCTGACTATGGAGTTCAGAGTTGCATGAAGAATCAAGGTGTTCTGAGAGTCACTGGCCCAGCTGGCTACTAAAGAGGTAGCCACATTGGATTGCATCCTGTGTGGGAACTACTTGGGAGCTATGGTTCATAAAAACAGGTCACTATTGAAGCTGCCTGTGATAGGAACAGCTTCCTCTAAGAGCTCACGTATCAGCAGTGTGCTAGGTGCCACAAAGCCTTCCCAGAGAGGGGCTGGCCATACCCTGCCGGCAGCCTGGGCTCTGCCTTCTCAGTCCCTGTGCTTGAGAGCAAAGACATGCCTTAGCTCCAGCTCCCACCTGTTTTTCAGCTGACTTACTGGTTTTTAGCTTGAAAATGATTTTAGGGGGAAATCAGTCGTATTTGCAGAAGAATAGATAAAAATACTTGATTTGGGCCAGGCGTGGTGGCACACGCTTGTAATCCCAGCATTTGGGAGGCTGAGACAGGAGAATTGCGGTTCACAGACAGCCTCAGCTACTTAGTGAGGCCCTCTGCAACTCAGTGAGACCCTTTATCAAAATAAAAAGTATAAAAAATAGGGCTGGGGTGTGGCTCAGAGGTAGAATGCCCCTGGGTTCCATCACTAGTACCAGAAAAAAAATAAAAGAATACTTGATTTGTACAGTCAACATTCTTAAACCAGTTGAACTACTCCACCCGAATTAAAACACAGTGGAATGAACAAATATAGGACAACAACATAGAACAAGATGAAGTAAAAAAAATGACCTGAAGGCTCAGGTAAGTGTCTGAGCCCTGTGAGAACTGGATAATCTGGTCCACCTCCAGGGAGTTTGTGTGGTCAGCCAGTGCCCTTGCTGTGCCCTCTGCTTGTCTCTCTGTCTCTTTCTGCCCAGGTCACAATAGCCCAGTTCATAGCAGCTCCCCACTTCCTTTAAAAGTCTTTTAGTTCTCCAGGCGTGGTGGCGCACGCTTGTAATCCCCGCACTTGGGAGGCAGAGACAGGAGGATCGCGCAGGTTCGAAGCCAGCCGTGCACGCTGGCTTAGGAGACCCTGTTTCCAAATAAAAATGTAAAAATAGGTCTGGGAGTGTAGCCCGGAGGTAGAAGGGCTTCCAGGAACCCCAGTACCACAAAAAAAAAAAAAAAGAAAGAAAGAAAGAAAGAAAGAAAGAAAGAAAGAGAAAAAAGAAAAAAAAAGTGTTTTAGTTCTCACATACCCATAGTCCATACCGGTATATCTAAAAGATAGGAAAGATTGGTGGAATTAATTTTCAGCACCTTTGGTACTTGTTAGTTTTTTTTTTTTTTCCAGTCTATCTCATGAGAAAGTTAGCTTATTTGCTGTCATTTGAACAACTTTGCCCCCCCCCCAAATTTAAATATATTCAGAAAGAACATTTCTATACAATTATCTTATGGTCAGTTGAGAGCTATGTCTGTTTTATATGCATCTATAACTCAAATGTCAAATATGAATTGTTTTAGGTGTAATAAAGTAATTTTAAAAGTTGGGAGGCTGAGACAGGAGGATCTCAGGTTCAAAGCCAGCTTCAGCCTGTCTCCAAATAATAAATACAATTGGAAGCTGGGTGTGGTGATACATGCTTGTAATCCCAGCATTTGGGAGGCTGAGACAGGAGGATCGCAGTTCAAGGACAGTCTCAGCTTCTTAGTGAGGCCCTTTGCAATTCCGTGAGACCCTGTTTCAAAATAAAGAGTAAAAAATAGGGCTGGGGATGTACCTCAGAGGTAGAATGCTACTGGGTCCCATCCACAGTACCACACACACACACACAAAAAAAAAAAAGTTGGGACAAAAAGGGCATGCTGGTGCACACCCATAATCCCAGTACTTGGGAGGCTGAAACAGATGTATTGCAGGTTCAAAGCCAACCTCAGTGTTACGGATTGGGAGAGTATGGGTGTGGGGAAACTGTTCCTGGGGACCCCTGCTAGGGTCCCAGACACACTTTCCCTCAACCCACAACAAAACCCAAAATGACCAAAATCATAAAAAAAAAAACGCGGATTCTTGTCCTAAGCTAAGAATAAATATGCATAGCTTGGACAGTTGCTGAAGATTTAAAGACGTTTATTAAAAAGAAATACAGGAGATAGTCACAGCCCTGTGCCAGAGAGGAGGACAAGAGGGCAATTCGAATGAATATACCAAAGAACTCCAGTCTACTGACTGTTTTTATCCAGACCAATTCTGCGGCAGGCCCTTTGATCTGTAGACATGCTGCCCTATCTCTAGCCCAGTTTTTCTGCCATCTCCAGTTGGATTTGGGGCGGGCCTGTCTCCAAACACAGCCCTCTACACCCCTTGTTCCATCCCCCAAGATATGTGAAATTGCTTCTCCTGGATCTGGGATTTCCTCCATCCCTTAGGCCATCGGTCTCTCCTTAGAAATGTAAAGAGTCCTCTTCCCTGGCTTTCTTTCCTTCTCTTTAGAAATGTAAACTACAAGTCCCTTCTTCCTGCCAGTCCTGGCTTTCTTTAGTATAAACGATATATTTTCAAAATTGGAAATCTTTCCCAATACTGGTACCTTAATACATTTTAAAACCTCTTCCCAATTCTAGTACACTCAGCAACTCAGACTTGCACCAACTTAGTTAAATCCTGTTTCTAAACCAAAAAATAAAATAGGCCTGGAGGTATAGCTTGAAGAGTAGAACAAGTTACGTTATGTTGTGCTTAAATATTGATATTGTAAGACGTGTTCATTCAAGCCGAGCATAGTGGCACACACTTGTAATGCCATCTTTTTCTTTTTCTTTTTTTTTTTTTTTTTGCCAGTCTAGGGATGGAACCCATGGGCATTCGATCTCCAAGCCACACCCCCTGCCCTATTATTTTTTATTTTGAAACCGGGTCTCACTGAGTTGCAGAGGGCCTCACTAAGTAGCTGAGGCTGTCTGCGAACCAAGATCCTCTGGTCTCAGCCTCCTGAATGCTGGGATTACAAGCGTGCGCCACCACACCCGGCTCTAATCCCATCATTTGAGAGGCTGAGACAGGGGGATCGCAGTTCATGGCCAGCCTCAGCTACTTAGTGAGGCCCTTTGCAACTCAGTGAAACCCTGTTTCAGAATAAAAAAAAAAAAAAAAAAATAGGGCTGGGTGTTATATTCCATCCCCAGTACAAAAAAAAAAAAAAAAAAATACTTATTCATCTTATTTATCAGTATTTAATGTTATAGACAAATATAAGTTTGGTGGATTCTCAGATAGCTAATCTCCAATTTATTTGGCTATATGTCGGAAAACATTATTTTCAAAATTTAAGAGTTATAAAATATAACTAACAATCTTATTCAATTTACCCTCTTTTTTAGGTTGTTATATCTAAAGAAAGAAGTATATAGTTACCTGAAATATTCTGTAAAAGAACAGGAAACTGTTGAAATAGAAAAAAAAAAAAAAACCTGTTAAAATTCTGTACCTCCATGCCACTCAGCCCCATTTCAACATTTTTCAGAGGTGAAAATGACCAGAGGGTGATGTCTAGAAGAGGAAGAGGAATTGTGTTGCTGTGCTCTGAGAGATGTGTCAGAAGGTGTGGGGGGAGGGGAATGAGGTGGGAGTTTATGCATAATCCAACAACCTGAAACATCCCCCCTGCCCCTCGTAGTACTGGGGATTTACACCAGGGGCATTGCACCTCTGAGCTGCACCCTCGGCCCTGTTTTATTTTTTATTGGGACATAGGGTCTCACTAAGTTGCTGAGGCTGGCTGCAAACCTGCAATCCTCCTGTCTCAGCCTACCACTGGGATGACAGTTGTGTGCTATCATACCTAGCTAACCTAACCCTTTGTTCAAAATGAAATGGATATGAAGCCTGAAGATATGGTTCATGCCTGAAGTCCCAGCTACTCAGGAGCCTGAGGCAGGAGAATTGCTTAAGCCCAGGAATTCAGGGCCAACCTGAGCAACACAGCAAGAATGAGACCCCCATTACAAAAAAAGAAAAAGAAAAAGAAAAGAAAGAAAGAGAAAGCCCTTTAGCCCTGAGAATGGAAAGGAAAGTGTGCATTGACTATTTACTCATTAAATATTTAATCATGTAGTGCGAACCAGGCACTGTTCAAGTATCTAAGATTATATCTAAACAAAACAAAACTAAAACCGGTTCTGGTCACCAAAGATAGATTTGTAATGCTAATGTCATGGGTCAGCATGATAACTTCTGTGGGTTCTTGGCTTCCTTGGTGAAAAAAATTTCAACACATGCCAGCCAGAGACAAAGGCAGAGGTTTAATTCAAGAAAAGCAAAGATACAAACTCAGGGGAAACTCATAACAGATCACGGGAAACTCAAGCCATCTCCAGAGCATGAGAGGAGCTGCAAGGAGAGAGACCAGGAGCTGCAAGACACTGCCGAAAATGTCCATGGGCTGCCCCCAAATGGCCCAGAGCTTCTCAGATCTATACTTTCTTATAGGATTTAGAGAGGGCGTGGCCAGGGGCATAAGGGATGATGGGCTCCTTCTTTGAAGCTTTAGGGTAACAAAAGGCAGGAATTCATTTTGGGGACAGGATTCCTTGGGTGCCAATACAGAAAGTCAGGGCTGCCAGGGTGCAGGGCTGTTTAATAAAACGTGTGACTTTCTGGAAATCTTCCCCCAAAGGCAAAGGAACTTTGACAAAAGGTGAAGCTCTCTTAGGTTTAATCACCTCAGGAGTTTCCTGAGCCAGCCCACTATACTTTAAAAGTATGGGCCTGGCATTTTAAGAATAACCAAGCTCTGTTAGGAAACTAAAGACTTCAGATTTTAAAACCATATTTTATTTTCCTTCCCAATGCATCTCCTTTCAAAAAATGTGTCTATATTTTCTATTCTACCTCATCACTAAGACCTCGAGCTCTGTCATTTTTGACTCTAATTTAAAGGCTGGCTCAGACAGGTATAGCTGTTGTAAACTTGAACAAGTTTTTAATCTTTGTCGGTCTCAGTTATCTCACCTGTGGGAGATAATATTAATAGTATCTAACTCATACACTTTTAGAAGGTCCAAATGAGATTATACATAAAAATTGTTTAATAAGCTACCTGGAACACAGCAAACAATGCCAAATGCTATTCATTAGCATTATCAAAATGGAAAGAAAGCCAGGCGAGGTAGTGTTATGGTTTTGACTGTTATAGTTTGGGAGAACTGCCCCCTGGGGACCTTTGTTAGGCTCCCCAAGACTATTCCCATAAAACCGCAGGTTCTTGTCCTGAGCTAAGGATAGATAGGCAATAGCCCGGACTCTTACTGAAGATTTAAAGGAGTTTATTAAAAAGATAGAAATACAGGAGACACGGCCCCATGCCATTCAGGAGTGGCATGGGGGTGGGTTCGAATGAATTCACCAATAATTCCTGGATACAGAGTATTTTATAGTCAGTCCTCAACCAGATCCGTCCCCTCTAGTGCCTGCCCTTTGATGTGGGGGGATTCCTTCCTGCCAGTCTGTCCTGTTTTTTTTTTTTCTTTCTTTCTTTCTTTCTTTCTTTCTTTCTTTCTTTCTTTCTTTCTTTTTTTTTTGTGGTACTGGGGGTGGAACCCAGAGGCTTTCTACTTCCGGGCTATACTCCCAGACCTTTTTTTTTATATTTTATTTGGAAACAGGGTCTCACTAAGTTGCTGAAAGCCTCACTAAGTAGCTGAGGCTGGCTTTGAACCTGTGCAATCCTCCTGTCTCAGCCTCCCAAGCGCTGGGATTACAAGCGTGTGCCACCACACCCAGCTGTCTGTCCTGTTTTTATTACTGGCCCCAAGTCTCTTGTTATACCCCAAAATGTGTTATTTGATCATCGGATTGTGGTATCTCTTGAAGGCTTTGGGCATCCTCCCATGATTGTAGAAGTCTGGGATTTCGTTTATGGCATCCTTCCACTTCCTTGGGAAATCTTATCTTTACACTGAAAAAGGCCCTGAAATTATCTCTGTTGTCTTGCTAATCTCCTTTGGTGCCTGGAATCCTGCAGCCCCTTTCTCTGAAGCTCCTGGCTTCTTTACTACCAAAGATATATTTGAAAAATTGAAAATATTTGCCAATACTGGCACATTAATACATTTTGAAGCCTCTTCCCAATACTGGTACAGTGGCACACACTTTTAATACCAGCATTTGTGAAGCTGAGACAGGAGGATCTTGGTTCGTTGCCAACCTCAACTACCTAGTGAGGCCCTCCACAACTTAGTGAAACCCTGTTTCAAAATAAAGAATAAAATATAGGGCTGGGGGTATGTAGTTCAGAAGTAGAATGCCCAGCCGGGCATGGTGGCGCACGCTTGTATTCCCTGGGCTTGGGAGGCGGAGACAGGTTGGGAGGCGGAGACAGGAGGATCGCGCAGGTTCGAAGCCAGCCAGCCCGCTGGCTTAGGAGACCCTGTTTCCAAATAAAAATATAAAAAGTAGGTCTGGGAGTGTAGCCCGGAAGTAGAAGGGTTTCCAGGAACCCCAGTACCACCAAAAAAAAAAAAAAAAAAAAAAGTAGAATGCCCTTGGGTTCCATTCCTAGTTCCACCAAAAAAAAAAAGGAAAAAAAAAAAAGAAAATGTACCAGCGTTAGGAAGATGCATCAAAACGTATTAATGTATCATTATTAGGAAATGGCCTAAAAAGATCTGAAAAAGAAGTTTTGGTTATTCATACATTTGTCAAAAATCAGTATATAGAAAATGGAGTTCAGATCTGTGAAAGAGAAAGGCAGTTAGGGCCTGGTTACTGCCAGGCATTCAGGCTGCTGTTATAATGCAAAGTACCCTCACTAAAAGTAATTAGCAAGTGGAGGGAGAAGTTGGGACCCAGGACTTTCATATTCTAAAAATAGGTTGCATAATAAATGATATCTAGGGAGGAGCTAAGAATTCCCCAAGAGTATAGGAGAAGGGTACTGACCTTTGTGAAAGGAAAGGGACCTTGACCTTGTAAATCATTCTGGTCTTAACAAAGAAACCTGCAGTTAGGCAGGAAGGTTTTTGCCAGGCCCCAAAATCCCCATAAGTATAACAAAAGAGGTCTGTATGGAGTTAAGGGGCAGACTTACACCTAGGTCATAGGATTACGTGGTAGAGCAAGATGGGGGACTTTGTATCTATAAAAAGTTGTTTTACATTTTGAACTCTGGTGACCTCGTTTCTGGCCACCACTGTATTTCTATCTTTTAAATAATAAACTCATTTAAATCTTCAGCAAGAGTTAGGACTAGTGTATATCAATCCTGGTTCAGAACAAGAACCCGCACCTATGGGAAGTTTCCCAGAACCTACCTGAGGTCCCCAGGAACAGTTCCCCCAAAACATAACAATCATCAAAACTGCAACAGAAAAGAAAGTGCCCTGAGAACACAGAGGAGGAGTGTTTCATTTAGAGACAGGTTAATACTGAAGATTTTATTTTAAAAAAATGAGAATAAATCACTTTAAACTGACCCTGAAATCAAATGCTACAGATTTTTTAGCTATGTGACCATAGGAAAAGTATTGAACTTTTCTGAGCCCTGTGGTGTTATATGCCCTCATGGGGTTGTTCTAGAGGTGAGCCAAAATAATGAAGATAAAGAACCTAGAAAAAGTAATTTCTTGTGGTACTGAGGATTAAATCCAGGGGCAGTCTACCTCTGGGATAAACCCCTCATCCTATTTCTTATTTTTTATTTGAAAACAGTCTGGCAATGTTGCTGAGGCTGTCCTTGAACCTGTGATTCTACTGTCTTAACCTTCCCAGTACTGGAATTACAGGTGTGAGCCACCTAACTCCCCCTGTTTGAGGGGGATATTGGGGGTTGAATCTAGGGGATTCTACCTCTGAGCTACCCCAGGCTTGTTTTTGTTTTGAAACACGGTCTTGCTAGGTTACTGAGAGTCTCTGCATTGTCCCAGACCTGTCATTCTCCTATCTCAGCCTACCAAGTATATTACAGGCACATTCCTCCACGCCCAGCTATCATACTTTTGTGTATGTGTATGTGGTGCTGGAGATTGAACCCAGGGGAATTCTACCTCTGGGGCTATATCCCCAGCCTGATTTTTTATTCTTTTTTAAAATTCTTTTATTCTTTTTGGTTTTTTTGTGATACTGAGGATGGAACCCAGGGGCATTCTACCTATGAGCTACACCCCCAGTCCTGTTTTTTTAGTCTTTATAATTTTGAAACCAAGTCTCACTGAGTTGCAGAGGGCCTCACTACATAGCTGAAGCTGGCCATGAATCCGGATCCTCCTGTCTAAACCTCCCAATTACTGGGATTACAAGCGTGCGCCACCACGCCTCATTTACTTTTTATAAAACAATTATGCACGCGGATGTGGGAGGTGATCAACATTACATTTTATATGAGGTAACTAAAGCACAAAGTGGTTAACTAACCTGTCATAGCCATCTAGTGGTAGAGCGAGGATTTTACCTAGTGGCTTAAATTTAGAGGCCATGCTTTTTAACTACTGTGCTCTCTGATTTCAATAATAGCACTTACTAATAGTAGTTAATGTATGTAAAGTTGTTGGAGCAGGTTACTTTATATGCAGTAATCTTTATCATCTTCATTGCCCAAGGCTACAAAGATTTTTGTATCTAAATCATGATTCCAGTCTAAAATGTATTCATCCAAAAATTATGAAATATTGGGCCCAGGGGATCTAATTCTAGGAATGAGAATTGAGAGGAATCATATCAAATGTTAAGAATTATTTATTTATTGGTACAGGGGATTGAACCCAGGGGCATTTTTTTTTTTTTTTTTTTAGTGGTACTGGGGTTCCTGGAAGCCCTTCTACCTCCGGGCTACACTCTCAGACCTATTTTATATTTTTGAAACAGGGTCTCTTACGCCAGTACGGCTGGCTTCGAACCTGCGCCATCCTCCTGTCTCCGCCTCCCAAGCACGGGAATTACAAGTGTGTGCCACCACACCCGGCGTAACCCAGGGGCATTTTATCAGCCTGTTTCACTTTTTATTATTTATTTATTGCAGTACTAGGGATTGAACCCAGAGGCATCTTACCTCTGAGCTACACTCCATGTCCTATTTTTTGTTCTTTATTATTTATTTACTTTTGTGGTAGTGGGATGGAACCCAGGGAAATTCTACCTCTGAGCTACACCCCAGCCTTTTTTTAAGGTACTGGGGATGAAACCCAGGGGCATTCTACCTCCGAACTACACCCCCAGCCCTATTTTTTATTCTTTATTTTGAAACAAAGGACCTCATTAGGTAGTTGAAGCTGTCCGTGAACCCTGAACCTCCAGTCGGAATGCAGCCTTATTTTTTATTCTTTATTTTGAAACAAGTATTCACTAAGTTGCAGAGGGCCTCACTGAGTAACTGAGACAGTCCAGGAACCTGTGATCCTTCTGTATCAGCCTCTCAAGTACTATGATTACAGGCATGTGCCACCATGGCTGGCAAGAAGCCTCTTTTAGATCAGAAAAACAGAGTAAGCTAAGTCCTGAAGAACAAGGCAGGGGAGGAAAGGAGTGTGAACGTTAAAGCTAAGTGTTTAAGCTGGGCATGGTGCTCTCCACAATTTAGTGAGACCTTACTTCAAAATAAAAGATAAAATAGGTCTGGAGATGTAGCTCAGAGGTAGAATGCCCCTGGGCTCAATTCTCCGAAGTAGCACAAAAGAAAAAAGGGAAGGAAGAACAGAAAACTAAGCGTTTAACTGGACGTGCTAGCGCACGCTTGTAATCCTAGTACTTGGGAGGCTGAGACAGAAGGATCGGCGGTTCCACGCCTCACCAATTTAATGAGGTTCTCAGCATCTTAGCGAGGCTGTTTCTAAATAAAAAATAAAATAGGACTGAGAGTGTAGCTCGGAGGTACAATGCCTCTGAGTTCCATCCCAAGCAAATCACGCACACGCACACACGCACAGCAAGGCGTTTGACGGAATGACAAAGCGGTAATTCCTGATGGCTGGATGGGAAGTGTCAGGGAAAGAGGCTGGAGTGACTTCGTATCCAGTTCCATGCTGCGTATAGTTCTTCACTTTATTTCCCAAGAAACGTCATTGCCTGAACAAGACGGTTCGAAGAGACACACTCATACAACACACAGAGCCGGCTCGCTACCGGGGTTAGAAAAAACTTGCAGATGCAAGTCAATCCTCGCAGCATGGAAAAACACGTAAAGGAAGAAAGCACTGAGCAGTTCCTACGCGTGTCTAATCTCGCCTAAAAAGCTCCTTGACAAGCCGGGCTGGCTCAGAGGCCACTTGCTTCCGGCGTCCTCCGTTGCTAAGGTAACCGGAAGCGCGGCCTACTGCTCCTCCCAATAAACCATAGAGAACCGGAAGAAGCCGGAGCAGAAGGCTCAGAAAGGAAAAAAAAAAAAAAAAAAAATACTGTCCTGGTGGTGTGGTTGGTGTTAAAATGACGACCTTAGTGCTGGATAACGGAGCCTACAACGCCAAAATCGGTTACAGCCATGAAAACGTCTCGTAAGTGTCCGCTTCCTCCGAGGAGGTCCCGGAGGCTGCGCTTCAACCGCAGACGCCAGCGAACCGCCAACGGCCCCCGCGGTGCTTAGCTGAGCCCGGGGGATGCTCTGGTTGGAGCTGGGTTGGAGATTGTGATGCTTTGAACGGGGATGGATGTGGGTTTTAGTTTTGAGCTGCGTGGCTTCGGAAATGAGATGTATGTTTTTGTAAGAGGAAGTAACCAGAGAAAATGGGCTTCTAGAGATGCGTTCCTGAACTAGGGGTCTGCAAAGTTCGTGAGCCTTCAGAAATAGTGGGCAACTTTTTGGGTGTATATGCATATTCTGGAGACGTAATTACTGGTTTCATCAGCTCCCCAAGGGGTTCTATGATCCAAACAAGTTAAAAACCATCGTGGTAGGGTCCGGAGATTTTGAAGGCTTTGGCCCATGGGGTGGCCTGGCTAGGATCAATTAAACAGAAATAGTACAATGGCATCAAGAAGATGTATATTCATAAAATATATGTGTTTATACAAACCTAAACACATGCTTTTATCCTAACAAATTCACAAAGGATATTTAAAATCCTGCTTACCTTCCTTTGTTATTTTTTTTTTCCTTTTCTTTCATGGGCTCTCACTTTGTTCAGGCTGGCCTTGAACTCCTGAGCTCAAAAGATGCTTTGTGTGTGTGTGTGTGTGTGTGTGTGTGTGTGTGTGTGTGTGTGTGGTATTGGGGATGGAACCCAAGGGCTTTCTACCCCCGCCCCCCCCCCGGGGGGGGGCTACACTCCCAGACCTATTTTATATTTTATTTGGAAACAGGATATCACTAAGTTGCTGAGAGCCTCACTAGGTAGCTGAGGCTGGCTTTGAATCTGTGCAATCCTTCTCTCTCAACCTCCCAAGTACTGGAATTACAAGTGTGTGCCACCATGCCCAGCTCAAGGGATGCTCTTGCCTCTGCCTTCCAAGTAGCTAGGACTATAGAAGGCCTGCCACCATGCCTGGCATCCATATATATCTCTCTCTCTTCCTCTCCTTCCTTTTTTCCCTCCTTCCCTCCCTCCTACTCCCTGTCCAATGAATTCAGGAGTGTTTTACCTCTGAGAAACACCCCTAGCCCTTTCTTATGTTTTATTTTTAAACAGTTTTGCTAAATCACTGCACACTGGCCGTAAACCTGCCCATTTCTCCTGTCTCAGCTTCTAAAATACTGGTATTTCAGGCATGCACCATATGCTATGGCTAATTTCATTTTAAAGAGGACAATCAAATAGAATAGGAATGCAAAATGTTTTTTTGCTTTTGTTTCTTGTGGTACTGGAGATTGAACCCAGAACCCAGGTGCATTCTACCTCTGAGCTACACTCTCAATCCTGTTTTATATTTTTGAAACAAGGTCTCACTAAATTGCAAAGGACCTCACTAAGTTACTGAGGCTGCCCATGAACCTGCCATCCTCCTCGCTCCGCCTCCCGAGTACTGTGATTGTGTGCATGGGCCACCTAGGTGGGCAGGAATATAAATTGTTACCAGCTTCCTGGAAAACATTTTGCCAATGTGTATCACTGTTTATATCCTTTGATTCAATTCTTTTATCACTAATTTAAGGCTTTAACTAGAGGTATGGTTAAAAGTACAAAGACTGTGTTAGAGACATTGTTTATAGTTGGTGGGGGGGGGGGAGCAAATTAAGTGATCAAGAAGAGCAAATTGGCTACATATAATGTATACACTAAAATGCAACCATGCAGTGCAGCTGCTTTGTGAGCAGCTTGTAATCCCTGCATTTGGGAGGCTGAGCCAGGAAGATCTGGTTCATAGACAGCCGAGCTACTTAGTGAGGCCCTTAGCAACTCAGTGAGACCCTGTTTCCAAATTAAAAAAAAAAAAAAATAGGGTTGGGAGTGTAGCTTGGAGTTAGAAGAATGTCCCTGGGTTCCATCCCCAGTACCACACACACACACACACACACACACACACACACACACACACACACAAAAAAAAATTAAAAATTATGTCCTCAAAGAATATTTAAACATGTAGAGAAATTGTGGACAGTATAGTAAGTGAAGTAAGAAGATACAAAACGTTTTTACATTATTATTTCCAATAATGTATGTACAGGTGTGTTTGATAATGGCTAGCAGTTGTCTTTCTACCCAAATTATAAATTCACGGTGGGTAACAACCGTGTTAAAAGTGATTCTTACCTCTGTACTCTGTAGGATCCTGTTAACTGAAAATCTTTGGTTTCATGAAAACATAATTTTATGGTTAGAATTTTGAACTTTTTTTTTTTTTTTTTTTTTTTGCGGTGCTAGGAATGGAACCCAGGGGCATTTGACCTCCGAGCTACATTTCCAAACCTATTTTTCCTCTTTATTTTGAAACAGGGTCTCACTAAGTTGTGGAGGGCCTCACTAAGTAGCTGAGGCCAGCTGCAAACCATGATCCTCCTGTCTCAGCCTCCCAAGTACTGGGATTAAAAATATGCACTACTAATGCCTGGCTTCTTTTTTTTTATTTTTTTCTTTTTTCTGGTGGTGATGGGAATTGAATCCACCCAGGGGCATTCTACCTCTCTGAGCTACACCCCAGCCCTATTTTACTTTATTTATTATTTATTTATTTATTATTTTGTGTGTGTGTGTGTGTGTGTGTGTGGTACTGGGGGTGGAACCCAGGGGCTTTTCTACCTCTGAGCTACATTCCCAGACCTATTTTATATTTTATTTGGAAACAGGGTCTCACTAAGTTGCTGAGAGCCTCACTAAGTATCTGAGGCTGGCTTCGCACCTGTGCGATCCTCCTGTCTCAGCCTCCCAAGCGCTGGGGTTACAAGCGTGTGCCACCACGCCTGGCTATTTATTTATTTTTAATCTTGAAACAGAGCCTCACTAGATTCCTGAGAATCCGAGTTGCTGTCCTCTAAAGTGTGGTCCTTGCTGAGCATGGTGGTGCATGCCTGCAATCCCAGTGTCTGGGAGGCTGAGACAGGAGAATCATAGGTTCAAGGACAGCCTCGGCAAGTAGTAAGACTCTCATCAACCTAGCAAGAACCTGTTTCGAAATATGAAATAAGCTGGGCATGGTGGCGCACGCTTGTAATCCCCGCGCTTGGGAGGCTGAGACAGGAGGATCACACAGGTTCGAAGCCAGCCTCAGCTACTTAGTGAGGCTCTCAGCAACTTAGTGAGACCCTGTTTCAAAATAAAATATAAAAAAGGTCTGGGAGTATAGCCCAGAGGTGGAAAAGACCCTGGGCTCAACCCCAGTACCACCAAAAAAAAAAAAAAAAAAGAAAGAAAAGAAATAAAAAGCCAGGGGTGGTGACGCATGCTTATATTCCCAGTACTTGGGAGGCTAAAATAGGAAGATCGTGCAGGTTCAAAGCCAGCCTCAGCTACTTAGTGAGGCTCACAGCAAATTAGTGAGATCCTGTTTCCAAATAAAATATAAAATTGGTCTGGGAGTGTAGCCCTGAGGTAGAAAGCACCTGGGTTCTATCCCAGTACCACCAAATAAATAAATAATAAATAAATAAATAAAGACAAAATTGAACTGGGGTATATATAGCTCAAAGGTAGAATAATACCTCTAGGTTCAATCCCCAGTACCACAAAAACAAAAAACAAAACAAAACAAAAAAACCTGCTATCCTCCCAGTTACTGGGATTATAGGCATGTGCCACCATGCTCAGCAACTGTATTTTTATTTATTTATTTTTACTGGAGTGGTATTAAATCCAGAAAGACTAGGACCTTTACCAAAGTCCTAACTGTCATCTGTGTAGTGGTGAAGCAGTACCCACCTGTAATTTTATTTGAGAAAGATAAAGGGCCCAATATAGAAGCATGCACCACAACAGCCAGCTAGAACCTTAAAAAAAAAAAAAAAGTACATGCTTTTACGCTTTGAATCCCAGCATTTGGGAGGCGAGACAGGAGAATCGTGGTTCGAGGACAGCCTCAGCTACTTAATGAGGCCTCTGTAACTTCGTGAGACCTTGTTTCAAAATTAAAAATTAAAAAATAGGGCTGGGATGTAACTCAGAGATAGAATGCCCCTGGATTCCATCCCCAGTACCCCCCCCCACACACACACACAATTTTTTTAAGCCAGGTCTTGTGGTGGCGCATGCTTGTAATCCCAGTACTTGGGAGGCTGAGACAGGATCCGCAGGTTCAATGAGGCTCTCAGCAACCTGGTGAGACCCTGATTCCAAATAAGAAATAAAATCAGGCTGGGGGTACAGCTTGGAGGGAGGAATGCCTCTGGGTTCAATCCCCAGTAACAAGCAAAAAAGTTTAAAAAAATGTATATTTTAATTATTTAAAGACAGAATGGAAAAAACAGTTTGGGATATTTTGGTTTGGAGAGTGGTGGTTAATTAAAGATATTTTAAGAACCAGAATATTTAAGGAATAATAATTATTATTTGTCTCCTTGTTTCTAGGGTTATTCCTAATTGTCAGTTCAGGTCAAAAACAGCACGTCTTAAAACTTTCACTGCTAACCAGATAGATGAAATAAAAGACCCTTCCGGACTCTTTTATATCCTTCCTTTTCAAAAGGTAATCCAACTATGTGTCATCCCTAGTATTATACCTTACATGATCTCTATCACACTACATACATACTATGAAAATACTTGCATTTGCGTTTTAGTGATTTCTTTTTTGTGGTGCTGGAAATCAAACTGAAAATATTTTTAGATTTCTGAAAAAATGTAACTTAAATTTTAATAAATATCTAATTAAAACTAAAAATTGAAATGAGATTGTTGTGGTAAGCTAAATGATCACAACTTTATTGATTATGAATACTGAATTTTTTAAATCTTGGTTTTGGGGATTAAACCCAGTGGCATTCTACCTCTGAGCTATGCCCTCAGCCCAGTTTTTTTTTTTTTTTTTTTTTTTTTTTTTTGGTGGTACTGGGGTTCCTGGAAGCCCTCCTTCCTCTGGGCTATACTCCCAGACCTATTTTATATTTTTGAAACAGGGTCTCTTACGCCAGTATGGCTGGCTTCGAACCTGCGCGATCCTCCTGTCTCCGCCTCCCAAGCGCGGGGATTACAAGCGTGCGCCACCATGCCCGGCTCAGCCCAGTTTTATTTGTTATTTTATCTTTTGTTGTACTAGAGATTTTACGCAGGAGCATTGTACCTCCAAGCTACACTTCCAGCCCTATTTTTCATTTTTTATTTTGAAACAGGCTCTCACTAAGTTGCAGAGGGCCTTACTAAGTAGCTGAGGCTGGCTTTGAACCTGCAATCCTCTAGTCTCAGCCTCCCAAGTACTAGAATTACAAGGGTGCGCCACCATACCTAATTATTTGTTATTTTAAAACAAGGTCTTGCTAAGTTGCCAAGGGTCTCATTAAGTGGCTGAGGCTCTCAACTTTTTTGAAGCAGAAAAATATAAGAATTAAACAGTTCGAATATTCTTGATAATTTTTTAAATTCTTTTTTAGGGATACTTGGTGAATTGGGATGTTCAGAGACAGGTTTGGGATTACCTTTTTGGAAAAGAAATGTATCAGGTAACAAATTAAGAGTATGTATTCAAATTCTATTTCCATGTTTTATTGTAATGGAAAATTAAGACATATTTGAAGACTTATAAACGTATGAATATGTTTTCAGTACATATTTATGTCACTTAAGTCTAGCTTGGCTTTTCTAAATATTTAGTAAATGCAAAAGAATAGGATGTCTAATAATGTCTCTAGTGTAACTGTAGAAATACTGAGAGAATGTTGAAGCTTCAGTACTTCCCAAGAACATGCAGGGGATCTTTGTCCTCTAGCCACCAAAGACGCCAGAGAAGAAAGCAGCCCTGGCCCTGTTGCCAGAGGCCAGGAAAGTGATAAATCCCCTGTTTGAGAAAAGGCCTAAAAATCTTGACATTGGCCGGGCGTGGTGGTGCACGCTTGTAATCCCCGTGCTTGGGAGGCGGAGACAGGAGGATTGTGCAGGTTCAAAGCCAGCCGTGCTGGCTTAAGAGACCCTGTTTCCAAAAATAAAAAAGTATAAAATAGGCCTGGGAGTGTAGCCCGGAGGTAGAAGGGCTTCCAGGAACCCCAGTACCACCAAAAAAAATCTTGGCATTGGATGTGACATCCTGCCCAGAAGGGGACCTCCTCCGCTTGGTCAGGTGGCCCCATCCTATCTGTCCCCAGCAGCAAAGTGCTCTCGCCTGCATGTGGCTGAAGAGCCTCCTACCAATAACCAGGCAGGCCAGGCTTAGGACTGCCAAACTGCTGACTGACTGCTTGAGCTGGCCTACAAGTACACCCCAGAAGCAAAGCTCCAGCAGCAGGGACGAAGAAGAAAGCTACTAGAAAAGGGGATGTCCCCAGGAAGAGAGCAGAAGTTAATACCGTCACCACTAGGTGCAACACAGAGGGCTCAGCCGATTGTCTCTCTGCGGGTCTGTGACCATGGGGGTCCCCTCCTGTGTTATCCCGGGGAGGGGAAGGCCACATTGGGGTGTCAAGTTCATAAGAAGATCCACAGCGGTATCACCTTCACACAGTTAGCTCTGAAGACAGAGGAGCTCTGGCTCAGCGGGTGGAAGGTATTCAAGACAATCACAAGGGTAGATATGATGAGATTTCCCCTCCATCACTGTTAGGGCAACATCCTGTTTCCAAAATCAGTGGCTTGAACTACCAAGCTGGAAAAGGAAAAAGTGAAAGAAACTGCCACTAAATAGAGTTAAGTATAGGTTGGGTTTTCTTTTTTCTTTTCTTTTCTTTCTTTCTTTTTTTTTTTTTGGTGGTACTGGGGATGAAGGAACCCAGGGTCTTTCTACCTCCGGCCTATGCCCCCAGACCTACTTTATATTTTATATGGAAACAGGGTCTCACTAAATATCTGAGGCTGGCTTTGAACCTGTGTGATCCTCCTGTCTCAGCCTCCCAAGAGCAGGGATTACAAGCGTGTGCCACTACGCCTGGCTACACCGTTCAGTTTTCTGTGCATAAAAATTCCCCAAAATGCAAACAAACAACAAAAATATATGAGAGAATTATGCCATCTTCTATTTTTTTATTTTTATTTTTGTGTGTGGTACTAGGGGTCAAACCCAGGGGCATTCTACATCCAAGCTGTACCCAAGTCCTATTTTATTTTGTATTTAGAAACAGGGTCTCACTAAGTTGCTGAGGCTAGTCCTGAACCTGCAATCCTCCTGTCTCAGCCTCCCAAGTACTGGGATTATATAGGCATGTGTCACTGTGTGCTGTTTATGTAATTTTTTTTTTTTTTTTTTTTTGTGGTACAGGGTATTGAAACCAGGGGCATTCTACATTCGAGTTATATCCCCAGCACTATTCCTCTCTTCCTTCCTTCCTTCCTTTCTTTCTTTCTTTCTTTCTTTCTTTCTTTCTTTCTTTCTTTCTTCTTATTTTGTTTTATTTTATTTTTGCGGGTCTGGGAATGAAACCCAGAGGCATTTAACCTCCGAGCTACACCCTCTGCCCTATTTTTTATTTTTTATTTTGACACAGGGTCTCACTAAGTTGCAGGGGGCCTCACTAAGTAGCTGAGGCTGTCCGCGAACAACGATCCTCTGGTCTCAGCCTCCCGAATGCTGGGATTACAAGTGTGCGCCACCATGCCTGGCTTATTCTTTATTTTTTGAAACAGGGCCTCACTAAGTTGCTGAGGGCCTCACTGAGTAGCTGAGGCTGCCCATGAACCTGTGATCCTCCTGTCTCAGCCTCCCAAATACTGGGATTACAAGCATGTACTGCCATGCCCGGCTTAATGTAATCTTTTAAAATACAAATCTTTAAGCATTTTTGCCTTTAAAAAATAAAAATAAAAATTGCCCTTCTACTTGCGGTTATTTTTGCATAGTTATCTTTAATAATTTGATAACACTGTTTTCTTAGTGCTACCATTAAGAGAGGCAGGTTGTACAACAGTGAAGTGCAGGTTTCTGTAACCACACTCTCTGGGTTCAAATCCTAGCTATGTCCCTAAGTAGCTATATGAACTTCGGTAACTTACTCAGCTTTGTTATGTCTCAGTTTGCTCATTTATTAAGTGGGGATAATAATTGTGAGGTTTAAATAATTGTGTTTATATATTTAAAATAAATGATGATAATCCCTACGAATTATTAAACTTTTTTTTCTCCTATAGGTTGACTTTTTAGATACTAATATTATTATCACAGAGCCATATTTCAACTTCACTTCTATTCAAGAATCAATGAATGAAATTCTATTTGAAGAATACCAGTTCCAAGCAGTATTAAGAGTAAACGGTGAGTTAAAATTTCTATTGAAATTGAGCCGGGCATGGTGGCACACGCTCGTAATCCCCGCGCTTGGGAGGGTGAGACAGGAGGATCACACGGGTTCGAAGCCAGCCTCAGCTACTTAGTGAGGCTCTCAGCAACTTAGTGAGACCCTGTTTCCAAATAAAAATATAAAATAGGTCTAGGGGTATAGCCCGGAGGTAGAAAGCCTCTGGGTTCCACCCCCAGTACCACACACACACACACACACACACACACACACACACACACACAAGAACGTTAATGGTTCTGGGGTTGAGAGGCCCTGCTCCAAAGCCGCACTGCCTAGGTGTGCGTTCTGATTCTGCTCCTTCTCAAACTGTGTCCCTGGGTGAGACCATTTGACTTCACTGCGTCTCAGGTTTTTCATCTGTGAACTGGCATTTTTTTTAAATCTTTTTTTGATTTTGTTTTCTCTCAATACTGGGGATGCAACCCAGAGGCATTCTACCCCGGAACTATACTCCCAGCCCTGTTTTGTATTCTTTATTTTTGAAACAGGGTGTCACTGAGTTGTAAACTACTTGGGAGGCTGAGACAGGAGGATCACAGGTTCCAGGCCACTCTCAGCCACTTGATGAGACTCTCAGTAGCCTAGCAAGACCCTGTTTCAAAAGAAAAAGAACATAGCCAGGTTTAGTGGCTCATGCCTGTAATCCCAGTACTTGGGAGACTGAGATAGGAGGATCTTAGGTTCTAGGACAGTCTCAGCAACATAGCCAGACTCTCAGTAACCTACTGAGACACTGTTTCAAAACATAAAAAGGCTGGGGGTATAGCTAAGAGCTAGAATGTTCCTGGGTTCAGTCCCCAGTAACACAAAAAACAAACAATACGAAAATAAGGTGGGTGTGGTGACACATTCCTGTACTCCTAGTATTTAGGTTCTTACCAAGTTGCTGAGGGCCTTGCTAAATTGCTGAGGCTGACTTTGAACTTGGAATCCTCCTCCCTCAGCCTCCCAACTACTGAGATTGCAGGCATGTGCCATAATACCTGCCTAGCTGCCATTTTAATAATTGTTGTAAGCTATGAACTTTACTTCTTTAATTAATTAATTAATTTTTTTGTGTGGTACTGGGGATGGAACCCAAGGGCTTTCTACCTCTGGGCTACACTCCTATTTATATATACACACACACACACACACACACACACACATATATGTAATTTTGTGTGTGTGTGGTATTGGGGAAGGAACCCAGGGTCATTCTTCCTCCAGGCTACAGCCCTGACCTATTTTATATTTTATTTGGAAACAATAAATTGTTTTTCCAACACTAAATTGCTGAGAGCCTCACTAAGTAACTGAGGCTGTCCACAAACTGCAATCCTCCAGTCTCTACCTCCTGAATGCTGGGATTACAAGCGTGCGCCACCACGCCTGGCTGAACTTTACTTTTTAAAACAGATCACAAATTTTTCTTTTTATACTTACTATGTATGTGTGACTTTAAGTATGTATATATGATATTTTAAAGTTTAAACACTGTAAGATCTTGTTAGAGTTATGACTATTATTACACATTATTACACATTTTCCTACTAGTTAAAGGAAAAATTCTCCTTATACAATTTAGTGAGACTCTGTTTCAAAAAGAAAAGGCTGGTGGTGTGGCTCAGAGGTTGAATGTTCCAGGATTCAAACCCCAGTATCAAAAAAAGAAGGAGGAGGAGGAGGAGGGTGGATTTTATCTTTGTGCTTGCTGCTTTTCTTCATTGCTTTAAATTAATGGCATTCTTCTCAGGTCTTGAGGCATATGCCTTTAATCCCAGTACTTTGGAGGCTAAGGCAGATGGATTGCAGGTTTGAGACCTGTCTGAGCAATTTAGGAAGACCACATCTCAAAAAACAAACAAAGAAGCTGGGCATGGTGGCGCACGCTTTTAATCCCAGCATTCTAGAGGCTGAGACAGGAGGATCGCAGTTCATAGCCTGCCTCAGCTACTTAGTGAGGCCCTCCCCAATTTAGTGAGACCCTGTTTCAAAATAAAGAATAAAAATGAGGGCAGGGGGTGTAGCTCAGAGGTCGAATGCCCTTGGGTTCCATCCCCAGACCCGCAAAAAATAACCAAGAAAACAAAACAAAACAAAAAAACAGCATTGGTGCTGTAGCTCAGTGGTAGAATGCTCCTGGGTTCAATCGCCAGTAAAAGTAAATAAATAAATAAATGTATGAGACTAATGGTATTCTTTGTCTTGGTTTCTTAATAGCTGGAGCTCTCAGTGCGCATAGGTATTTCCGAGATAACCCTTCTGAATTATGCTGTATTATTGTAGATAGTGGATATTCCTTTACACATATAGTTCCTTATTGTAGAAGTAAAAAGAAAAAAGAAGCAATTATTCGGTGAGTTGCATTTAATTTTCATGTTATTTCTTATTTTGTGTTATTTGCA
Organism: Muscardinus avellanarius; assembly: GCF_963383645.1. Taxonomy (NCBI): domain Eukaryota; kingdom Metazoa; phylum Chordata; class Mammalia; order Rodentia; family Gliridae; genus Muscardinus; species Muscardinus avellanarius. The sequence goes on along the minus strand of NC_137797.1, from coordinate 22,644,733 downwards.
TGTTATTCTTTTGGATGAAGTGTATGATAACTGAACCAGAGTTGAATTCTCCCCTCTTAGGATAAACGTGGGAGGAAAACTCTTAACCAACCATCTTAAGGAAATCATATCTTACAGGTAATACTTGGCTTTCTTTGGGAGGGTGGATTTACAGGAATAATTTAAAATTATTCCTTACATTGACTTATAACTGTATCAGCAATTCTATATTGTTACTTAAAAACATATATAAAGCCAGGCATGGTGGTGCACACTTGTAATCCCAGCATTTGGGAGGCTGAGACAGGAGGATTGCGGTTCACTGGCAGCCTCAGATACTTAGGCCCTCTGTAACTCAGTAAGACCCTGTTTCAAAATAGAGAAGAAAAAATAGGGCTGGGAGTGTAGCGCAGAGGTAATGCCCCTGGGTTCCATCCCCAGTACTGAAAAAAGTGTGTGTGTGTGTGTGTGTGTGTGTGTGTGTGTGTGTGTGTGTGCGCGCGCGCGCGCGCACGCGCGCGCTAGGCATGGTGGTGCGTGCTTGTAATTGTAATCCCAGTACTGGGAGGCTGATACAGGAAGATCTCAGATTCGAGGCCAGCCTCAACTATTTAGTGAGCCCTTCTGCAAAATAGTGAGACCTTGTTTCAAAATATAGAATAAGAGTAGGACTAGGGGTGTGGTTCAGTGGTAGAATGCTCCTGGGTTCAACCCCAAGTACCTAAAAATACAAAACATTATATACATATATATATATATATATATATATATATATATCTCCAAATATTTATTTATTTATTTAATTTTTGCGGGTCTGGGGATTGAACCAAGGGGCATTCGACCTCCGAGCTACACCCCCTGCCCTATCTTTTATTCTTTATTTTGAAACCAGGTCTCACTGAGTTGCAGAGGGCCTCACTAAGTAGCTGAGGTTATCTGTGAACCATAATCCTCCGGTCTCAGGGGATCCCATGTTTGAGGACAGCCTCAGCAAGTAATGAGACTCTCACCAACCTAGGGAGACTTTGTTTCCAAATAAGAAATAAAATGGGGCTGGGTGTAGCTCGAAGGTAGAATGCTTCTGGGTTCAATCCCTAGTACCACAAAAATAAATAAATTGCTGAGAACTGGCTTTTAACTTGCAATCACCATTCTCAGGCTCCCTTGTACTGGAATTACAGGTGCGTGCAACCACTTTTTAGAGAGTTGTATACAATTAAAAGATACAGAGGGATAATTCCCAGGAATTGCAAAATGTTATATTCCTAGCCAGGTGTGGTGTTGCATGCCTGTAATCCCTGCTATTCGGGAGACTGAGGCAGGAAGATTGCAGATTGAAAGCTAGCCTGGACAATTGAGCAAGACCTTATCTCAAAATAGAAAATAAAAAAGGCCGAGAATGGTGGCACATGCCTGTAATCCGTGTCCTTGGAAGGCTGAGACAGAAGGATCACGGGTTTGAGGACAACCTCAGCAAATAGAGAAATTCTCATTAGCCTAGTGAGACCCTCTTACCAAAGAAGAAATAAAATCAGGCTGGGGGTGTAAGCTGTAAGGTAGAATATCTTTGGGTTCAATCCCCAGTACACACACACACACACACACACACACACACACACCACACACCACACACACACTCACAATCAATCAGACTGAGAATGTAGCTCAGTGGTAGAGCACCCCTGGGTTCAAACCTCACACACACTCACAAAAAGTTACAGAAAAAGTTACATTTTGTGTGTGTATGCAGTACCGGGGATGGAACTCAAGGGCATTCTACCCTTGAGCGACACCCCAAGCCCTATTTTTTATTTTATTTTTTTATTTTGAAACAGGGTCTCACTGAGTTGTAAAGGGCCTCACTAAGTAGCTGAGGCTGTCCTTGAACCGCGATCCTCCTGTCTCAGCCACCTGAATGCTGGGATTACAAGCATGCACCACCATGGGCTGACTTAAAAGTTAGATTCTTGTAGTAATCACAGATTCAATTCAGAATATATTTACTGAGTATTTAGGACCATTAGATACTTGAGTGAACGAAAAAAAAAATAAAAGAATTTTATTTTTTTTCCTCATGGCACTTACTTTCCAGGTTAGAAAAATAACAAAACTACTGTGTGTGTGTGTGTGTGTGTGTGTGTGTGTGTGTGTGTGTGTGTAGCCTGGAGCATTCTACTTCTAAGCTATACCCACAACCCTATTTATTATTCTATTCTTTATTTTAAATCAGGGTCTCACTAAATTACAGAGGGCCTCAGTTGCTGAGGCTGGCCATGAACCTGTGGTCCTCCTGTCTCAGCCTCCCAAGTACTGGGATTACAAGTGTGTACCACCGTGCCCACTAAAACTACCTTTTAAATTCTAAGTTAATAGGATTTTTTTCAAAAGATGATGGTGCAGATTTTTTTTATATAAACACTATTATTGACTGCTGATCAGAGCATAACTTGAAATAACTTCTCTGGTAAACAATTTGGCATATACCAAGAGACTGAAGTTAATTGATATTCTGTGCCCCAGAGTATGAATAAATAATGAAGTAGTCAGAGATATAGATATAAATACCTATATTCTATTGATTCTGAGTTGTACTTTTTCACTTTAAATATAACTTAAAATTATTTAAAATTTTTTTTCTGGAATTAAATGTTCAGATAACTGATTTTTTAAAATATTAAATTCTTGTGTGTATGGTAGTGGTGATTGAACCCAGGGGCATTCTACCTCCAAGCTACACCCCAGCCCAATTTTTTATTCTTTATTTTGAAACAGAGTGTCACGAAGTTGCGGAGAGTCTCACTAAATAGCTGAGGCTGGCCAAGAACCTGCAATACTCCTGTCTCAGCCTCCCAAGTACTAGGATTACAAGCGCGTCTCACCATACTCAGCTAAGAATTTAGGTTTTTTGGGGGTGTTTTTTTTTGGTGGTACTGGGGTTCCTGGAAACCCTTCTACCTCCGGGTTACACTCCCAGACCTATTTTATATTTTTATTTGGGAACAGGGTCTCTTAGGCCCGCGCCGCTGACTTCGAACCTGCGCGATCCTCCTGTCTCCACCTTTCAAGTGCGGGGATTACACGCACGCACCACCACGCCTGGCAGAATTTAGTATTTTAAGCACGTGTTTGTAATTCTGAAATTTAATATTTCAACCAGGTGTGGTGGCGCACACTTGTAATCCTAGCATTCGGGAGGCAGAGAGTGGAGGATCGCGGTTCATGGACTGCCTCAGCTACTCAGCGAGGACCTTCACAACTCAGTGAGACCCTGTTCCAAAGGCTAAAAAATAGGGGTAGGGGTGTTGTTCAGAGATAAAATGCCCCTAGGTTCCATCCCCAGTACTGAAAAAAGAAAAAAAATTAATATTTCAAGCATGTGTTGTCAGCCTCAGTAACTTAGTGAGGCCCTCTGCAACTTAGTGAGACCCTTCCTTTTTCAAGATAAAGAATAAAACGATAGAGCTGGGGTTTAGCTCAGAGGTAAAATACACCAGGATTCAATCCCTAGTACCATTAAAAAAAAAAAAAAAAAGAATAAGCCGGGCGTGGTGGCGCACGCTTGTAATCCCAGCATTCGGGAGGCTGAGACCGGAGGATCACGGTTCGCGGACGGCCTCAGCTACTTAGTGAGGTTCTCTGCAACTCAATGAGACCCGGTTTCAATATAAAGAATAAAAAATAGGGCAGGGGGTGTAGCTCGGAGGTCGAATGCCCCTGGGTTCCACCCCCAGACCCGCAAAAAAAAAAAAAAAAAAGAAGAAGTTAGGCGTTGTGGCACATGCTTGTACTCCCAGCATTCGGGAGGCTGAGACAGTAGGATCAGGGTTCACAGACAGCCTCACCTACTTAGTGAGACCCTTTACAACTCAGTGAGACCCTTTTTCAAAATAAAGAATAGCCGGGCATGGTGGCGCACGCTTGTAATCCCCGCGCTTGGGAGGCGGAGACAGGAGGATTGCGCTGGTTCGGAGCCAGCCTCGCTGGCTTAAGAGACTCTGTTTCCACATAAAAATGTTAAAAAATAGGTCTGGGAGTGTATACCAGAGGTAGAAGGGCTTCCAGGAACCCCAGTACCACCACCAAAAAAAAATAATAAAAATAAAGAATAAAAAAATAGGGCTGGGGTGTAGCTCAGATGTAGAACGCCCATGGGTTCCATCCTCAATATCCCCCCCACAAGAATTTAATATTTTAAAATATCAGTTATCTGAGTCGGGCGTGGTGGCGCACGCTTGTAATCCCCGTGCTTGGGAGGCTGAGACAGGAGGATCGCACAGGTTCGAAGCCAGCCTCAGCTACTTAGTGAGGCTCTCAGCAACTTAGTGAGACCCTGTTTCCAAAAAAAAAAAAAAAAAAAAGGTCTGGGAGTATAGCCTGGAGGTAGAAAGCCTCTGGGTTCCACCCCCAGTACCACCAAAAAAAAAAAAAGTCAGTTACCTGAACATTTACTTCCAGAAAAGAATTTTAAATAACTGTAATATTTATATGTATATATATTCCAATCTCTATTACTACTTCCCAAAAAACTAATTAAAAAATATATATATATATTGTACTAGAGATTGAACCCAGAGGCATTTTACCTTCAAACTTCATCCCCAACCTTATTTGGAAACAGGGTCTCACTAAGTTGCTGAGAGCCTCACTAAGTTGCCGAGGCTGGCTTTGAACCTGTGATCCTCCTATTTCAGCCTCCCAAGTACTGGGATTACAAACATTTCCACCACATCCATCTTGTTAATTATATTTAAATTTTCACTGTCTCAAGTTTTATAATTTTATTCGCTAGGCAGCTACATGTCATGGATGAAACACATGTGATTAATCAAGTAAAAGAAGATGTATGCTACGTGTCTCAGGATTTTTATCGAGACATGGATATTGCAAAGTATGTATAATAGTAACGTAGGAGTTCAAAAGTTGATTCTTGGGTGCTGTTACACATAAATAAAACATTTCATGAATCTCTATTTCATTTTATAGGTTGAAAGGAGAAGAAAATACAGTAATGGTAGATTATGTTTTGCCTGACTTCAGTACAATTAAGAAGGGCTTTTGTAAGGTAATTTAAAAAATTCTCAGTGATATTTCAAGTGATCTGTCATGGTCAGTTTGAAAGCATTTCACTTCGTGCTGGGCCTTGATGCAGTTGTTAATGAGTGCTTTCCTGGTTGTCGTTTTTCCAGTGTATAAATTTGATTGGTGAGCTGGGCGTGGTGGCGCACACTTGCAATTCTGGTACTTGGAAGGCTGAGACAGGAGGATCGCAAGATGGCAGCCAACTTCAGCTACTTAGTGAGGACCTCCACAACTTAATAAGACCCTGTTTCAAAATGAGAATAAAAAATAGGGCTGGAGTAATATCTTGGAGGTAGAATGCCCCTGAGTTCAATCCCCAGTACCATAATAAATAAATAAATAAATAAATAAATAAATAAATAAATAAATTTGATTAGTAAATTTCTCACTAAATTCATTTGGAAAAAGAACTGTCAGCCAAATGGTAGCACAAGGGACAGATCTGTAGGTAAACAGTATCATTACCTATATTGTGGTTAATGCTTTTTTGTTTACTTAAGAATTAGATTATGGGCTGGACGTGGTGGCCCACACTTGTAATTCCAGCATTCAGGAGGCTAAGACAGGAGGATCCTGGTTCTTGGACAGCCTGGGCTACTTAGTGAGGCCCTTTGCAACTCAGTGAGACCCTGTTTCAAAATAAAGAAAAAAAATAGGGCTGGGGGTATAGCTCGGAGGTACAATGCCCCTGGATTTTATACCCAGTACCATAAAAAATAAATAAAAGAGAAAGAAAGAAAGAAAGAAAGAAAGAAAGAAAGAAAGAAAGAATAAAAACTGGGACTGGGGGTATAGCTCAGAGGTAGAATGCCCCTGGGTTCCATCCTTAGTACCGCAGAAAAATAAAATTAAATAAATAAACATTAGATTATGGTATACATCTTTAATCGAAACTGCTTAGGAGGCTGAGGCAGGATGCACCAAAAAAAGTATTAACAAATAAAATAAAAGGCTAGCTTGATTAACTTAGTGTGACCTTGTCTCAAAAATAAATAAATAAGCCAGGCGTGGTGGCGCATGCTTGTAATCCCAGCATTTGGGAGGCTGAGACTGGAGGATCGCAGTTTGCGGGCAGCCTCAGCTACTTAGTGAGGCCTTCTGCAACTCAGTGAGACCCGGTTTCAAAATAAAGAATAAAAAAAAAAAAAATAGGGCAGAGGGTGTAGCTCGGAGGTCTAATGCCTCTGGGTTCCATCCCCAGACCTGCAAAATAAATAAATAAATAAATTAATTAATTAATTAAACAAACATGGTGGCCCATGCCTGTAATCTCAGTACTTGGGAAGCTGAGATAGGAAGATCCCAGGTTTGAGGCCAGCACACACTTTAATATATAGTAAGATCTTGTTTCAAAATAAAAGACAAAAAGGGCTGGGAGGTAGTTCAGTAGAATGCCCCTGAGTTCAATCCACAGAACCCGAAAGCAGGGGTGCCTGGGGATGTAGATCATGGTAAAAGTGTTTGCCTACCATGTGTTAGGTCCTGGGTCCAATCTCTAGCACTACTCCCCCAAAGCCTAATTTAAATCTAGCTAGAAATTAGTTATTTTCCTCTGGAGAAAATCAATGATTTATATTTGGCACTGCTGGAGTTTGAACCACTGCTCTACTTCCTCAGCCTCAATTGTGAAAAATATTGACATAGCTTACCCAGTGTTAAATTTTACTCATGTTTATCTGATAGAATCAGATTGTAGCTGAAAAGGGTAAGATCCATGCACTTTCAAGTGTTGAGAATTAGTTTATCTTGGATGTCAGAATGAAGTAATTTCTCCTTATTTCTTTTTCTTTTTTTTTCCCTTTTTTTTTTTTTTTTTTTTTTTTTTTGCAGTACTGGGATGGAACCCGGGGCATTCTACCTCTGAGCTACACCCCTATCCCTATTTTTTATTCTTTATTTTGAAACAGAGTCTCACTAAGTTGCAAAGAGCCTCACTAAGTAGCTGAGGCTGTCTGTGAACCGTGATCCTCCTGTCTCAGCCTCCTGAATGCTAGGATTACAAGCATGCACCACCATGCCTGGGTTTTTAATTTATTTTGAAACAGGGTCTCACTGAGTTGCAAAGGGCCTTTGATCAGCTTGGGTAATGACAATTCTGTGTTTGGGTCAGTGTGAAGTTTGCCCTTTTAGTTACTGGCTTGATGAAGACTGTTGGGAAGTTAAAAAGCCTTAGAAAAGAAAGGAGACATTTATAATGATATTCTTTACAGTACATTTTAGAATAATGAAAAATTTGAAACAACCTAAATATGCATTAACAGAGGGGAATAAATATTTTTATATACTCTTATAAAATAATAAGCACTATTAGCCTGGTGTGGTGGTGCACGCTTGTAATTCCAGCATTTGGGAGGTGGAGACTGGAGGATCACAGTTCATAGACAGCCTCAGTTATTTAGCGAGGTCCTTCGAAACTCAGTGAGGCCCTGTTTCAAAATAAAGATTAAAAAATAGGGCTGGGGTGTAGCTCGGAGGTAGAATGCCTCTGGGTTCCATCCCCAGTACCAATAAACAAAACAAAACAAAGAAAGAAAGAAGCATGATGTTTAGCCAAAAGCAGGCTTTAAAAAGCCATATATAGTTCCATTCTATACAGAATAATAATTTGTGTTTATGGATACATAAAAGTATAAGATGAGGCCACATTAAGCTGGTTGATGGATACATAGGTTTTATATAATTATTCATATTTAGTATACTTTTCTGGGAAGGTATTAGGGATTGAATCCAGGAGCATTCTACTGCTGAGCTACAATTCCAGCCCTGTTGTTGTTGTTTTTTTGCGGGTATGGGGATGGAACCCAGGGGCATTCGACCTCCGAGCAACACCCCCTGCCCTAGTTTTTATTCTTTAATTTGAAAAAGGGTCTCACTAAGTTGCGGAGGGCCTCACTAAGTAGTAGCTGAGGCTGTCGGCGAACCACAATCGTCCGGTCTCAGCCTCCCAAATGCTGGGATTACAAATATGCACCAGCACATCTGGCTAATCCCAGCCCTTTTGAAACAGGGTCTAGCTAAATTGCTGAGCCTGTCTTTGAACCTGTAATCCTCCTGTCTCAGCTTCCCAAGTATTGGGATTACAGGGATGCAGCACTCTGCCTGGCTTGCTTGAAATAAAATTTTTTTGAAATATTATAGGCGAGAAATACAAATCAGGATTCATTAAAAAAAGCTGCCCCCAGTCGTTGAGACACTTAATCTCTTTCTCATTTGATGCACTTGAGCTTCATATTTTATAGCTGATTGAAACAGTCCAGTGATATGAGAGGCCTTGTGGCATTTCGTAGCAGGAATCTGTATTTATATAAGAATGGACTCTGAGTAATGTCTCAGTGATTTCCAGTCTGCCCAAACCTTACCCATCATTGTAATTACCTGGGCACTGTACATCTCTATAATCCATCTATCCATCCATCCATCCTATATCCATATTCTCAGCTCCTCTCCCTAGAAGTGCATAGTTCATTAAGTTTGAAAACTTAAAAAAAGGAAAGAAAATCTCTTCTGGAAACTAGGAAAGTTTGTTTTTGTGTTTATGGTTGGGCATTGAACCCAGGTGCATTCTATCTCCATGCTACGCCCCCAAACCCTTTTCTATTTTTTATTTTTAAAAATTTTTAATTTTTAAATTTTTTTGTGGTACTGGGGGTGGAACTCTCAGGGGCTCTTCTACCTCCGGGCTACACTCCCAGACCTATTTTATGTTTTATTTGGAAACAAGGTCTCACTAAGTTGCTGAGAGCCTCACTAAGTAGCTGAGGCTGGCTTTGAACCTGTGCAATCCTCCTGTCTTGGCCTCCCAAGCACTGGGATTACAAGCGTGCACCACCACACCTGGCTCCTATTTTTTATTTATTTATTGAAACAGGGTCTCACTAAACTGCTGAGAATGTCACTGTGTTGCTAAATCTGTCCTAAAACCTGCAGTCTTCCTGTCTTAGATTCCTCAAGTAGTGAGATGACAGATGAGTGCCACCATGCCTGCCCAATCTGTCGCTCTCTCAATCCCTCCCCCCCTTGTTCTTATTACTGGAGATTGAACTCAGGAGGTTTTTGTTGTTGTTGTTGTTTTTAAATTCTGAGCTACATGCCCAACCATATTTTATATTTTATTTGGACACAGGGTCTTGCTAAGTTGCTGAAGGTTTTTCTTAGTTGCTGAAGGTGGCCTCAAACTTGGAATCCTGTCTCAGCCCCCCAAATACTGGGATTATAGGCATGCACTACCACACCCAATCTTTCTCCTTTTAAACACTTTTCTCAAGTCAGGCTTGGTAGTACACACCTCTAATCCTAGTACTTGGGAGGCTGAAAGAGGAAGGTCACATTTGAGGACAGCCTTAGAATATAGTGAGGCTCAGTCACCCAGCAGGAGTTGTTTCAAAATAAAAAAAAATTAAGCCGGGTGTGGTGGCTCACGCTTGTAATCCCAGCATTTGGGAGGCTGAGACAAGAGGATCGTGGTGACAGCCTTAGCTACTTAGGCCCTCTGCAACTCAAATAGGCCTGTTTTCAAAATAAAGAATAAAAAATAGGGCTGGGTGTGTAGCTTGGAAGTAGAATGTCCCTGGGTTCCATCCTGAGTACTGAAAAACAAATAAATTAAAATTAAAAAATTAAAATAGGACTGGGGGTATAGCTCAGAGATAGAATACACTTGGGTTCAATCCCCAGCACCACACAGGAAGGAAGGAAGGAAGGAAGGAAAGAAAGAGGAAAGGTACCTGCCAAAATTTAATGCACTTGTACTTTTCTGACCTTAATTGAGAAAACCACCTTCATCAATAATTACCACTTTCTGCAAAACCATTATAACAAAAACTGATCATTTTTTCAATTGTTCCAGAAGTAAATTTAGGAGGCCTGCGCAGTAACTATGGCCTGTATCGACTAAAATAGCAATCCCAGCAGTCTTTCACTTGTCTTTCAAATCCCTTCATTTGTCTATGTCTTAAAAGAAACTCTTTTTTCTTTTTGCCAGGCGTGGTGGCGCAGGTTTGTAATCCCAATACTTGGGAGGCCGAGACAGGAGGATTGCAGGTTCCTTCTGCAATCAATTTCCAACTGATATAGTCCTTATCCTTGAAATTACCTTAGAATGCCAACTTATATGAGGCCTGTCTATAACAAACACACACTTTAAACAAACCTGATTCTACTCTCTTGTTATTTATTTTCCACTCATTCTCTGAACTCTGTTCCTGAGTAAAAAAGATTCTCCTTCCTCAACATTACACATTCATATAATAACCCAAAAATAATACAAAATATTCCTCCCACTACATTGCTATACTCTTAACCTGGATATGAAGGATTCAGATTTCTTTCACTTGGGAATTCCATGTGCAAAACATCTTTCCTGAATAAAATCTCCCATGTTATTTCTTTTTAATCTCAAAATAGAAAGAGTAGAGGATGTAGCCCGGAGGTAGCATGATTCTGTTTTCAATCTCAAGTACAACATTGGGGGGGGGGGGGTTAAAACTTCATGTAAAACTGAAAATGGCTTGAGTTTAAGGATTGTAACTCATTTTGTCAAGACAGAAAATAATCTGACAGGTGCAGACTTAGATAATTTCAGCTGTGGAAATGTCGAAGGTAATCTAATACTACATTAGTTTCTGTTTATAAGAGTACAATTCCAAAAAAGTTTTTTGTTTTGTTTGTGTTTTGTTTTGTTTTGTTTTGATTGGATTTTGGTACTCTGGATGGAACCCAGGGGCACTCTGCCTCTGAGTTATACCCCCAGCCCTATTTTTTTTATTCTTTATTTTGAAACCGTGTCTCACTAAGGTGTGGAGGGCCCTCACTAAGTAGCTGAGGCTGGCCACAAACCTATGATCCTCCTGTCTAGCCTCCTAAGTACTGGGATTGCAAGCATGTGCCACCATGCCCGGGCTCATTGTAGGTAGATCATGAAGTTTCTTCCTCTATGTCCTCTTTTTCTTTTTTTATCTTTTTTTAAATACACGAAAGAAGCCAGCCGTGGTGACGCATGCTTGTAATCCCAGTACTTGGGAGGCTGAGACAGGAATATCTGGGTTTGCAGACAGCCTCAGCTACTTAGTGAGGCCCTTTGCAACTCAGTGAGACCCAGTTTCAAAACAAAGAGTAAAAAATAGGACTGGGGCATAGCTCGAAGGAAGAATGCCCCTGGGTTCCAACCCCAGTAATGCCAAAAAAAAAAAAAAAAAAAAAAAGATAACTGCTAGATTATCTTTGGGGGAATAACTATATTAGAGTGAGTAGTGTTGCATTTGTTTAGTTTTAGCAATAGAAAAAAAGGTCACATTTTTCTAACTTTTGAGAATCCCGAAATTTCTAATAACATGGTTAATATGTTATTACATATTAGATAATGTAACTTGAACTAATTATTATTAGTCATGTGAACTAGATATTATAACTTGAACTTTTTATCTTATTTTTCTTTAAGCCAAGAGAAGAAATGGTGTTGAGTGGAAAATATAAATCTGGGGAACAAATTCTTCGTCTGGCCAATGAGAGATTTGCTGTTCCAGAAATACTTTTTAATCCTTCTGATATAGGCATTCAAGAAATGGGAATCCCAGAGGCTATTGTCTATTCAATTCAAAATTTACCTGAAGGTACATCAATAATCATAGTAAAATATTAAAGAATAATGATATTTTTTCAAAAATCAAAAGCCATGTAAACACTGTTTCTTCTAAATAATTTTAGACAAATGGCATCTGTTTTATCTGCAGAAATTTTCAGATCCCATAAAGCACTTAAATAGTTTTTACCTGTTCTGGATTAAAAGTTTTGTTTTATAAAATTTATCCTGGTCTGTTGAGCCAGGCGTAGTGGCACATGCTTGTAATCCCAGCGCTTGGGAAGCTGAGACAGGAGGATTGCGCAGGTTCGAAGCCAGCCTCAGCTACTTAGTGAGGCTCTCAGCAACTCAGTGAGACACTGTTTCCAAATAAAATAGAAAATAGTATACCCCGGAAGTAGTAAAGCCCCTGGGTTCTACCCCCAGTACCAACCCCGCCCCCCCAAAAGAGAGAGAGAGAGAGAGAGAGAGAGAAAAGTCATATACACTTTGGTACCTTAACATATCATAGCATTTTCATATTAATTTCACATTATATAAAGTTATATTTATGCCATCCAGTACTTTGTGCTATACTGTTTTGATAGTATGTTGTGAAACTCAGTATAAGGAAACTGCCTTTATCTTGGTGAACAGAAGCGTTAGCCAGTACCCATTAGTTTCAGGTGCATTTCCCAGCGGTGCTTCATAGGCCTTAAACTCTGGCTAATCTATGGCACTTGATGTTTGCTTTAGATCATTTCTTTAAATGTCATTTTATTAGCATGAGTTTTTATCACAGTAAAAATGTATGTCATAGTGAGATAACATGGAAATGTAGGCTTGCAGGTTAAAAATGTCATGAAAGACCTTTTCATTCTTATAGCAGTCTATTATCACAACCTATAGCAAGACCTCCTCCGTTTCAAAGAAGGATTATAATTATCAAATGTCGGCCATAGAATGTTACTTGTTTATATACAGCCTGTATCAACAGTCAGTAGTTCACCCCCTCACCTTAGATTTTTTTTAAAAAGATCTACAAGGTCTTATTTTACTCTAACCTTGTTACAAATCTTAAAATAGGCTTAAAAAATTATATGGTTTCTCAGCCAGGCATGGTGGCTCACGCTTGTAATCCCCGCGCTTGGGAGGCAGAGACAGGAGGATCGATCGCGCAGGTTCGAAGCCAGCCTCGCACGCTGGCTTAGGAGACCCTGTTTCCAAATAAAAATGTAAAAGTAGGTCTGGGAGTGTAGCCCGGAGGTAGAAGGGCTTCTAGGAACCCCAGTACCACCAAAAAAAAAAAAAATATATATATATATATATATATATACATATATATATATGGTTTCTCAACTAGTAATTTTAATCCCTCATCCTTCTTTACCTAAATCCTCATCGTGTCTTTCCAGAAGGATAAGTAAACAGATTTTCTGATGCCTTTTTTCTTCTTTCTTTTTTCTCTTACAGAAATGCAGCCACATTTTTTTAAGAACATTGTCTTAACAGGAGGGAATTCCCTTTTCCCAGGATTTCGGGATCGGGTTTACTCAGAAGTTCGATGTCTTACTCCAACAGATTATGACGTTTCTGTTGTGCTACCTGAAAAGTAAGTGTTGGTTTTCACAGAAACAAGTGTGAACCTGGCGTGGTGGCGCACGCTTGTAATCCCCGCACTTGGGAGGCTGAGACAGGAGGATCGCGCAGGTTCGAAGCCAGCCTCGGCTACTTAGTGAGGCTCTCAGCAACTTAGTGAGACCCTGTTTTCAAATAAAATATAAAATAGGTCTTGGAATGTAGCCTGGAGGTAGAAGGCCCTGGATTTCATCCCCTGCATCACATACACGTACACACACACAAAAAAAAAAAAAAAAAAAAAAAAGAAAGAAAAGAAACAAGCATGGTTGCCAGGTGTGGTGATGCATGCCTGCAATCCTAGTACTTGGGAAGCTGAGACAGGAGGATTGTAAGTTCAAAGCCAGCCTAAGCAATTTAGGCTATGTTTCAAAATAAGAAACTAAATAAGCCAGAGGTAGGCCGGGTGTGGTGGCACACACTTGTAATCCCAGCATTCCGGAGGCGTAGACTGGAGGATCACAGTTCACAGACAGCCTTAGCTACTTAGTGAAAGTAGAAATAGAAATGAGTTATAACACAAAGATAGCCTTGTTATTGTTGTTGTTTGTTTTTGTGGTACTGGGGATTAAACCCAGAAGCATTCTATTTCTGAGCCACACCCAGCCCTATTTCTTTTTTACATTTTTGTGTCACTGGGCATTGAACCCAGAGGTAATCTGCTTCTGAGCTAAACCCGCAGCCCTATTTTATTTATTTTTTATTTTGATTTTCTTTATGGCTGAGTAAAATTTCATTGTGTACATATCCCATAGTTTTGTAATCCATTCATCTGTTGATAGACATCTTGGCTGTTTTTATTATTTTTTAATTTAATTTTTTTTGTGGTACTGGGGATTGAACTCAGGGACATCCTACCTCTGAGCTATACCCCCATCCCTATTTTTTAATTCTTTATTTTGAGCCAGGCATGGTGATGCATGCTTATAATCCCATCATTTGGGAGGTTGAGACCGAGGATCACAGTTTGCGGACAGCCTCAGCTATTTAGTGTGGCCCTCTGCAACTCAGTGAGACCTGGTTTCAAAATAAAGAATAATAAAAAAAAAAGGGCAGGGGGTGTAGCTCAGAGGTTAAATGCCCCTGGGTTCCACCTACAGACCCCTCCCCCCAATTCTTTATTTTGTAATAGTGTCTTACTAAGTTGCAGAGGGCCTCACTCAGTAGCTGAGGCCTACCACTAACATGCGATCCCCTATCTCAGCCTTCCAAGTGCCATTACACCAGGCTATTTTTTTTTTTTTTTAATTTTTAAACAAGGTCCTGCTAGGTTGATGAATGTTTCACTTCCTGCTGAGGCTGTCCTTGAACCTACAATCCTCCTGTCTCAGCCTCCCAAGTACTAGGATTATAGGCGTGTACCACCACCTTCAGCTCCCTGTTTTATTTTTTATTTTGAAAAAGAGTCTCACTAAGTTGTGGAGAGCTTTGCTAAATTGCTGAGGCTGACTGAAAACTGGGGATCTGTCTAAGCCTCCCAAGTACTGAGATTACCAGCATGCATCAGCGCGCCTGGCTGTTCCGATTTTACCTGTTACCTGTGTCCTACCATGTGATTGTTTATCACTCACTATGTCACTATGTCTTCTAAATGTTTCATTTGTTAAAAGCAAAAAAGTATAGCAGTAAATGCACAGACTGTGAAAAGAGTTCTGCTTTCAGTCCACGTCCATACTAAATCATAGTTCCAGAAGCTCATAGTAATCTCAGAAGCTCATTTCCCAAATCTATAAAACACGAATTATAATGGCTATTTCATGGGTGGTCGTGAGATTTAATTTGATGATACATCTTTACTACAAACAAGACTTAGACTTAGTTATGACATCGTTTTCCTTTTAGTTATGTTTTCATCTTTTGTTTGCTTTCTTGCTTTTGTTAGAAGTGTAGGGCTCATAAATTGGGGCATAGGAAGGGTACACCCCACTATTTTGTAGTGATGACCAAAATTCCTTTTCTTCTGAGTTTACTCATGTGAAACTTATGTTTATTTCTAAACTTTTTTTTTTTTTTGGTGGTACTGGGGTTCCTGGAAACCCTTCTACCTCTGGGTTATACTCCCAGACCTATTTTTATATATTTTATTTGGAAACAGGGTCTCTTCAGCCAGCGCCGCTGGCTTCGAACTTGCACGATCGTCCTGTCTCCGCCTCCCAAGCGCGAGGATTACAAGCGTGCACCACCACACCCGGCTATTTCTAAACTTTTAAGTGATATTGTTTCAATCTGGGTAGAATTTGGAACATTTTAGTAATGTTTCAAGCATTTCAGTTGTTTTTATAAATCATCAGTTGATGATTTCTGCAAAATCATCTGGACCCATTTATTTTATCTTTCCTTTCAGCCCTATTACTTATGCCTGGGAAGGTGGAAAATTGATATCAGAGAATGATGATTTTGAAGATATGGTAGTAACGCGAGAAGATTATGAAGAAAATGGACATAGTGTCTGTGAAGAGAAATTTGATATTTAGGGAACATTTCTGAATGGAAGTCTGGATTGATTGCAACTGAAAACTTTGATTTCAGTGTTCCTTTTAAAGGAGATTGAGGATCTGTTACCTTTCATGCTAAGACACAGTCGTGAACTTATGTGACTACTTTGATCTGTGGCTAATTTTCAAAGGCTCCTTAGGTGAGTTATTATAGGGAACTGTAACTCAGCCCACATTTTCATTTAGGAGCTAGATGATCTTCACAATGCTTATGCTGTTTCTGAGAGTAGATTCTTTTTCATTAGAAGACAAAAGAGTGATTGGAGTGGAATCCTTTATAGCTAAAAGCACAAATTTAACTGTCTCACTGGTCAGTTTTTATTAGATGGTAGTTTTGTGTGACTTTGACTAGGAATTGGCCAAAGCGTTTATAGTTTGATGTGATTTCTCTGACTCTTAGAACCAAATACTATATTTAAAAGTTGTAATTCTTATTTATGCATAATAAAGATGAAAATCCTAATCTTATACCTGTACATATAATCATTTTTACTTAGAGCAAGTGTGAAAAAGTAGAGACTAAAGCTTGTTTCCCTTTTTTGGTTACTGCTGTTCTGGCACAGGTATTTTTTGTGTGTGTATGTATGGTACTGGGGATAGAACCCAGGGGCATTCTACCTCCAAGCTTCACCACTAGCCCTATTTTTTGTTCTTTAATTTGAAACTGGGTCACACTAAGTTGCAGATGGCCTCACTATGTATCTGAAGCTGACCACAAACCTGTGATCCTCCTGTCTCAGTCTCCCAAGTATTTGGGTTACAAATATGTGCCACCATGACTGGCTAGAAGTATGTTCTGTTTTAAAAACTATTTTATATGACCCACAATAAATGTTAAAGGCTGCAGTGAGCTGGCCATGGTGGTGCATTCTGTAATTCCAGTGCTTAGGAGGCTGAGACAGTATGATTACAAGTTTGAAGACAGCCTCAGAAATGTAGCAAGATTTCCAACAACCCAGCAAGACCCTGTTTCAAAATAAAAAATAAAAAAGGGCTGAGTGTATAGCTTGGAATGGCTCTGAGTCCAATCCCAGTACCAACCAACCTACCAACCAACCAACCAATAAAGGCTACAGTGAGCCACAGTAAACATATTAGGATGTTAAAACTTATAGCCCTTCCAGAGGTATGGGTATATTGCAGTGGTAGAGCACTTGCCTAGCATGGCCTGGACCTTGGATTTGAGCCCCAGCTTGCGCATGCATGTGCACCCGCGCGCGCGTGCACACACACACACACACACCATAGCTTTCCATTGTAAGTAAATTTAAGAACTGACATTGATAGTGAGTGGATCAGATAAACTCCCTGGACAGCAAATGAAGATACCTACTTGGACTTCTTTTGTGTGTGTGTGTGTGTGTGTGTGTGTGTGTGTGTGTGTGCCACTGGTTATTGAACCCAGGGGCATTCTACCTCTGAGATACATCCCCAGCCCTATTTTATTTTTATTTGGAAACAGGATCTCACTAGGTTGTTGAGAGACTTACTCCTTGCCGAGGCTGTCCTAGAACCTGCAATCCTCCTGTCTCAGCCTCGCAAGTACTGGGATTACAGGCATGCACCACCATGTCCAGCTTTACTTGGACTTCTTCAACAAAACATATTTTTGGACCTACAGCCTTCGGATGGATAAAACTAGGGTAACTTTTTAGGAATGTAGGTCACAGGTGCTGAGAGGGAGACGTCTAGAGTCCTACCATCAAAATGTCTCAGCTCCTACATTTTTTGTCGCACGCCATTGTGCTGATGAATAAATGCCCAGCAATCTGTCTGCGTAGCTAGGATCGCTTGCCAACCCTGTGGCTGGAGGCCCTTTGATTGTCCTACTAAGATGGCTTAGAGTGGAAGGAGGTAGTTTCCTGTCAAGGGCCATCGTAGAACACACTCTGAGATTATCATCTTGAAATCCTGGTATTTGGCTGGATGGGATTTGTCTGAAAATGGACAAATTCCAAGGGACCTGGTATAACCTCTGAGGTTTGGTCTTTGATGTTATCTCCATCCAATAATGTCTAATGCCTCCTTCCTCCAAGCTTGTCACATGCCTGCCTCGCTGATCTTCTTTATTGTAACCCATGACAATTGTTAGCTTCTGTGTTTGATTAACTTTCACGATGCCTTGTCTAAAGTTTCTATAAAAGTAAGGTGCTGGCTACAGATGGGCAGGAAAATTGTCATGTAGCTCCTCCCCAACCCCCCAATTATCAAATTCTCTTAAATTAGTCTATCAGACTTCGTGTCGTCGTTGTTCCAGAAAGACTAGTGTCAGGGAATTGCCCGAGAGCAGCGACCTTCCATGGTAGGAACCATGGAACAATTATTAGGGAGCTTCACAAAGCAGCAACCTTCCTTGGCGGGACTACAGAACAAGCAACGTCCGCCAGAGCCACCAGTAGTTCCCAAAGTATAACTGAGGTGAAAACATGGATGCTAGCCAGGTTGAAAGAGTCATCCACTCCAGTCACATTTAGATTACACTGAGTTAGGGCCTGGTCAGTTCTTCCTAGACCTAGTCTGGTTATCATTAATTACAGTTACCAAGTGCCTGTATTTTTGTGATGCTACTTTCTCCTAGTATATATGCTGAGTGCAGCAAGAAAATACTTGTGGCATAAAAAGTTTTTGCAACCAAACAATAACTGCTAGAATTTCAAGGTGATGAAAAAGGTAAGTCCCTATTTATTCCTTTATTTATTTTTGTGGTACTAGAGATGGAACCCTGGGGCATTCTCCCTCCGAGCTACACCCTCAGCCCCATTTTTTTATTCTTCATTTTGAAACTGGGTCTCACTGAGTTGCAGAGGGCCTCACTAAGTAGCTGAGGCTGACCGCCAACTGTGAACCTCCAGTCTCAGCCTCCCGAATGCTGGGATTACAAGTGTGTGCCACCACACCCGGCTCATAAGTCCCATTTAAAGCGCTTTTCTTGACTTGCTGGGACTTCATCCTGGACAGGCAGAATGCTATTATTACCAACCAGGTGTTTTTGGATTTTTGTTTCCTGTGAGGAACCAGTTTATTCCTTAAAGCTGCATTCCTCAAACATACCCTTTTTTGTAGTAATAGGGATCAAAGTCAGGGCCCTGAATATCTTTTAAAAGTATTCTTTCTTTTCTTTCCTCTCTTGATACTAGGGGCTGAATCCAGGGGCATTCTACATCTAAGCTGTACCCCAAGACCAATTTTATTTTTTATTTGGAAACAGGGTCCCATTAAGTTGCTGAGAGCCTTCCTACATTGCTGAGCCTGGCTTTGAACCTACGATCATCCTGTTCTCAGCCTCTCAAGCACTGGGATTATGGGCATATGTTACCACCACGGCCCGGCTCATCTTTTTCTTTTTTGGTGCTGAGGATTGAACACAGGCCACATGTGTGCTAAATATCCCCTCTATTACTGAGCTACACAAAAGGATGATTTCTGTTTAAGATCAGGAGTATCGGAGTAGTTTTAAACACAACTGTGTTTAATTCTGAAGTTCATGTTTTATCTGTATTTTTAATTCATATTTCCACTTCATCCTAAGCATTATCGAAGCCTAATTTACTCTCAACTCCTCGTCCTTGTATCCCAACCTGTTCTTCCTCTTGTTTTTCCCTCGGTTAGTGGAGTCTTACAAATTAGAAACTCGGAGCTGGGCATGTTGGCATATGAGTGTATTACCAGTACTTGGGAGGCTGAGACAGGATTACAGCTTCATTAACTTAGCTCTCAGCAACCTAGAGCGACTCTGTTTCAAAACCAAAAATAAAGATGGGCGTGGTGGCGCATGCTTGTAATCCCTGCACTTGGGAGGCTGAGACAAGATTACACAGGTTGGAAGCCAGCCTCGGCTACTTAGGCTTTCAACAACTTAGTGAGACCCTGTTTTCAAATAAAATATAAAATAGGTCTGGGACTGTAGCCTGGAGGTAGAAGGCCCCTGGGTTTCACCCCCAGTACCACAAAAACATAAAATAAAAATAGGTTGGATATAGTGGTGCATGCCTGTAATTCCAGTACTTGGGAGGCTGAGACAGGAGGATCACGGGTTTGAGGATAGCATCAGCAAGTAGTGAGATTCTCATCAACCTAGCAAGTCCTTGTTTCAAAAATAAATAAATAGGGGGCTGGGTGTGGTGGTGTACGCTTGTAATCCCAGTGCTTGAGAGGCTGAGACAGGAGGATCGCACAGGTTCCAAGCCAGGCTCAGCTACTTAGTAAGGCTCTCAGCAACTTAGTGAGACCCTGTTTCCAAATAAAATAGAAAATAAGACTGGGAGTATAGCCCAGAGGCAGAAAGCCTCTGGGTTCCACCCCCAGCACCAGAAAAATAAATAAATAAATAAATAAATAAATAAATAAATAAATAGGGCTGGGGGCGTAGCTCAGAGGAATGCCCCTTGGTTCAATCCCCAGTACCACAAAAACAAAAATAAATAATATAAAATAAAAATAAAGGGCTTAGCGATATAGCTCAGAGGTAGGGTTCAATCTCTAGTACCAAAAAAAGAGAGGAAAAAAGATTTAGAAACACTGTAGACCCCTCCTGTCAGCCACAGGGCAGACTCCCATTGGTCAGTCTTTGCCACTGGAATTGCCTCAGTTTTAATCATTTGCATTTTCTCCCTATTCCAAACTTCTTTCCACACTGTTGGCAGTTAAGTCCTTTATAAACCAGGTCTCCTTTCTCCTGTCCCAAGAAGGAGTCGGACTGTACGGGCTCTTCTCTCTAGATATATGCCCAAGCAGTACACACAGCCCTGCTCATAAGGGACACTGATTGTCACATAAAAATATGCATATTTTACATATGTGTTATATTGCATATATTATACACACATTTTTTCATAAATACACACTCTAGGAAGACGGGTATATGTATACAATGTCATTTATCAACTCAGTCCCTTTGTATATTATATCTTAGCCTTTCTAGGGAGACGCTCACAAATCTCTCTCTACCAAGCTCCCATCTGGACTTCAAGACCAAGCTTGAGTCTTTCAGATGCCTTAAGAAATTAATTGTAAGCCAGGTCTGGTGGTGCACAGTTGTAATCCCAGTACTTGGGAGGCTGAGACTGGAAGATTGCAGGTTCACAGCCAGCCTCAGCAACTTAGCGAGGCCCTCTACAACTTAGTAAGACCCTGTTTTAAAATAAAAGAATAAAACAGGACTGGAGGTATAGCTCAGAGGCAGAATTCCCCTGGGTTCCATCTTCAGTAACACACACACACACACACACACACACACACACACACACACACAGAGAGAGAGAGAGAGAGAGAGAGAGAGAGAGAGAATTAATTGTATACAGGATTCTATAATCATAGTACTATACACTTTCCTTTTATTTATCTATTTATTTTTTAGTGGTACTTGAGATTGAACAAAGAGGCATTGTACCTCCTAGCTACAACCCAAGCCCTATTTTATTTTTTTTGTTTTGAAACAGGGTCTTGCTAGAGAGTCTTACTATTTGCTAAAGTTGTTCTTAAACCTGAGATCATTTGTCTCAGCCTCCCAAAGCACTTGACTCACAGTCCCGTGCCACCAAGCTCAGCTCCACTATATGCTTTTTACATTGTTCATGGTCCCTCTACCGGATTTACTCTTCTAAGGATGGGACTATGATTTATCCACTTTATATCTCTAGCATCATACTTGACATAGAAAAAAAGTTTTATTTATTTTGGTTTTTTGGTACTGGGGATTGAACCCAGGGGCATTCTACATCAGAGTTACACCCCCAGCCCTATTTTACTTTTTTATCCTGAAACGGGGTCTTACCAAGTTGCTAAGGGTCTCACTAAGTTGCTGAGACTGGCCTCAAACTCCTGTCTCTGCTTCCCAAGTGCTGGGATTATAGTCATGCATCATAATGCACAGTGGAATGTTGAATTACTTTACCTATGAATAAATCAGTCTGGTTGTATCATTGGTCATGGGTTGTTAAGTAAGTGACAGAGCAGGGGTTCAACCCCACGTCCTGGTTTTTGTTTGTTTGTTTGTTTGTTTTTTATGGTACTGGGGATGGAACTCAGAGGCCTACATCCCCAGCCCTTTTTTTATTCTTTATTTTGAAACAGAATCTTACTGAGTTGCAGAGGGCCTTACTAAGTAGCTAAGGCTGTCAGCGAACCACGATCCTCCTGTCTCAGCCTCCCGAATGCTGGGATTACAAGCATCCACTACCATGCTTGGCCAGCTTCTTGATTTTTATGTTAAAAAATTAAGCATAATAAATGCACTCCTTGTCTACTTATAAACAGGAAAGATTTCTAGAAAAAAGGCCTCAGAGTGGTTATCTGTCTCAAATATTACTAACTTTATTATTATTATTTTTTTGCAGTACTGGAGATGGAACCCAGGGGCATTCTATCTCCGAGCTACACCCCAGCCCTATTTTTTATTATTTTTTATTTTGAAACAGGGTCTCACTGAGTTGCAAAGGGCCTCACTAAGTAGCTGAGGCTATCCGCGAACCATAATCCTCCTGTCTCAGACTCCGGAATGTTAGGATTACAAGTGTGCGCCACCATACCCAGCTACAGATGTTATTTACTTATACAAATTATGTGAAAAGTAAAAACTTTTATCTAAAAATTAATTGATTTAATAAATTTTTGTGGTGTTGGGGATTGAACTCAGAGTGTTCTACTTCTGAACTACACGCCCAGCCCTATTTTTAAATTTTTATCTTGAAACAGGGTCTCACTAGCTTGATGAGAGTCTCAGTACTTGCTGAGACTTCCTCAAACCTGTAATCCTCCTATCTCAGCCTCCCAAGTACTGATAATACAAGCATGCTTCACCATGCCCAGCTAAAAATTTCTAAGAAAATCAAGGGAAAAAATAAGGAAGAATTTTCAGGAACGTCATGATAATCAGCAGGGCTACTACTGTGGAATTTTCCAGTAAGGGAAAAGATAATGGGCTCAACTCTGAGTATAGCATGAGTAAATGAGAATTTATAGCCAAGAAGAAGGGTGGCATCTGCCATAGTTTGAATGTGTCACCCAAAGCTCATGTGCTGGAAACTTAGTCCCCTGCTAGTGTGAAGAGGTGGGACCTTTAAGAGGCAATTAGGTCTTTAGGGCTTTGCCCTCATGAGTGGATAATGCCATTACAGCAGCAGTGGGTTAGTTATCACAAAGGTAGGTTCCTGATAAAAGAAGGGCTCCAGCCTCTTGCCTCTCGTATGCGTGCAGGGTCTCTTGCCCTTCTTCCTGCGAAGGGATGATGTAGCAGGAAAGCCCGCATCAGCTGTGGGCCCTTGACCTTGAATCTCTCAGCCAGGGGAAAGAGGATTCTGGCTAAACTGACCTAACAGGATCCTTGGTGAAGACAGACCTGGGTGATCAGACCTCACCGGGAGTGAGGGGGGGGGGTGATGACAGAGGATGGGGAACCTGATTAGATATTGAGGGATCAGATACTGAGGATGAGAAGTTCTTTTGCTAAACTGATAACAAGGTTCTTGGCTAAAAGAGGATTGTATGGGGAGGTACAGGGATGGGCCTAGGAGAAGGATCAGGAGCCTGATTTAAGTTTGGTCAAGCAAAGAATCTTGGTCATATCTAAACCTGTAAATCATCTAAGACATTTAAGTCTCAGGCATTATGAATCAGCCTGTTAATTCTCATGGAAATTTACTGAATATTCTACCATGAGGTAAACTTTTCAGTAACTGGAACTGGATTTTATTTATACAGGGAAAATGCTTTGCACATCAGTCCTCCCAAAATGCTTGGCCGAAAACTGAATGGCAGTACCCTTAGGAATTGAATTCCTTTGAAGTCCAATAACTGTAATTTATGGAGCTGTCACTAGGTGGCAAGGAGCTACTGGTTTAGGAATTTCTTTTCAGAAAATGCCCGAGAACCTTCAAAACCATTTTGTACAAGTCCATTTTTCTTTGTAAACAAATTTAATTGAATAGTTATATATATTTGAATAACTTATTTTAAATAGTTACACATATATGTGTGTTGATCAAAATAAGCTCCATTGGTGCATGTTGCAATAATGCCATTCAGTTAGATAATAGTAAAATAAAGCATGCGGAATAACTTCTAATAATTATAGTATTTCTAGTCTTTATTGTACCTTAATTTTGGGTGTGATCACTGATAATTTCTTTTTGGTCCCCAATTGGTCGAGTGGTAGATCCAGCTCTTGGGCTCCAGAGCTCACACTTTATTTATTGTGGTACAGGGGGCTGAACCCAGGAGTATTTTTTCCTTTTTTTGGTGGTACTGGGGTTCCTGGAAGCCCTTCTACCTCTGGGCTACACTCCCAGACCTATTTTTTATATTTTTGAAACAGGGTCTCTTACACCAGCGCGGCTGGCTTCAAACCTGCGCGATCCTCCTGTCTCCGCCTCCCAAGCGCGGGGAATACAAGCTTGCGCCACCACGCCCGGCTCAACCCAGGAGTATTCTACCTCTGAGCTATACCCCCAGCACTATTTTATTTTTTACATTTTTTGAAATAGGGTCTTAAGTTACCACACACTGCCCCAGAACCTACGATCCTCCTGTCTCAGCATCTGAAGCACTGGCATTATAAGCCAGCTCAGAGCCGACACTCATTACCATACCACGCACCCTCTCATTAACCCACTGTTCACAGACTGACTGATTATCTGTCAAAGAGTTGGAAGGTACGTTTGACATTATCTGGTCCATTCTTATAAATACAAATATAGGCATGTATTATTTTTATTTTAGATGTTTTTTAAAAAGGTTCAAAGGGAAGCTATTTGTCTAAAGTTTTAATCTTTTGATCAGCAGATCTAAAAACATGATAATATCCTTATCGCGTATTTCAGAGTGCCATTCATAGTGATGATGACTAGCGATTCTTCACCTGACTGATGCTGCACATTAAAACGGTGGCTTTCCTAATAGGGGGATTCCCTGCTGTTCCATCCAGGAAGGTCTGGCTGCGTGTTTCCAGTGTTGTCCTGGTCTCAAGCCACCCTCTCAGTTCTTCCACTACAGCTCTATTAATATAGCTTCCCAACTCTAGAAATGACCATATGCAGATTAGGGCAGTTCTCTGTTCTAGTATTTTTTGTTTTTGTTTTTTTTTAATGGTACTGAATATTGAACCCAGTGGTGTTCTACCACTGAGCTATAACCTTATTTATTTATTTATTTATTTATTTATTTATTTGCGGTACTGGGGATGGAACCCAGGGGTATTCTACCTCTGAGCTACACCTCCATCCTATTTTTTATTCTTTATTTTGAAACAGAGTCTCACTGAGTTGCAAAGGGCCTCACTAAGTAGCTGAGGTTGTCTGCAAACCACGATCCTCCTGTCTCAGCCTCCCAAATGCTGGGATTACAAGCGTGCATCACCACACCAGGCCCCAATTGTTTTTATTTTTTTATTTTATTTTATTTATTCATTTTTTTTGGTGGTACTGGGGTTCCTGGAAGCCCTTCTACCTCCGGGCTACACTCCCAGACCTATTTTATATTTTTTTAATTTATTTGGAAACAGGGTCTCTTAAGCCAGCGCGACTGACTAGGAACCTGCGCGATCCTCCTGTTTCCACCTCCCAAGCGTGGGGATTACAAGCGTGCCACACCATGCCCGGCTCCCCAGTTGTTTTTATTTATTTTTATTTATTTTGAGACAGGTCTCACTAGGTTTTCCCCAGGCTGGTCTCAAACTTTTGATCCTCCTGTCTCAGCCTCCCAAGTACTGGGATTACAGGTGTGCACCACTGTGCCTAGCTGGTTTTGTTTTGCAGTGCTGGGGATGGAATCCAGGATCTTGGGCTTTGCTAGGCAAGTGCTCTACCACTGAGCTATTTCCCCAGCCCTGGTTTTTTGTTTCATATTTAAGTGGGAAGAAATGTAGATGTCATCCAGGTTACTGCTCTTATTTTAATAGTCTAGCTGAATGTGTATGTGTGGTAGTAGAGATTGAACCCAGGGGTCTTCTACCTCTGAGCTATACCCCCAGCCTTATTTTTTATTTTTGAAACAGGGCCTCCTAAATTGTGGAGGCTCTCACTAAGTTGCCAAGGCTGGCCTTGAACCTGTGATCCTCTTGTCCCCGTCTTCCAAGTACTAGGATTACAGGCATGTGTCACCATACCCAGCAATATTTGAATATTTAAACTAGTGGCTTATCCAAAAGATAAAAGCAAAATTTAGAAAATATATAAATAAATATCAAAGCTGGGAATGATGGTGCATGCTTGTAATCCCAATACTTGAGAGGCTGAGACAGGAGGATTGCAGGTTCAAGACCACCTTCAGCTACTTAGTGAAGCCCTTCGCAATTTAGTAAGACAGTTTCAAAATAAAGAATAATAATTTTAAAAAGCTAGACATGGTGGTGCACGCTTTTAATCCCAGCATTTGGGAGGCTGAAACAGAAGGATCTGGGTTCGCAACCAGCCTCAGCTACTTAGTGAGGCAACTCAGTGAGACCCTGTTTCAAAATAAATAATAAAAAATAGGGCTGGGTATGTATCTTGCAGGTAGAATGCCCCTGGGTTCCATCCCCAGTACCACAAAAATAAATAAATAAATAAGTAAATAAATAATAAAAATAATAAAATAGGGCTGGGTTGTAGCTCAGAGGTAGAATGCCCCTAGGTTCCATCCCCAGTACCACAGGGGTGGGGAGGAGGGGATTACAAGCCAGACATGGTGGCACAGGCCTATAATCCCTGTACTTGGGAGGCTGAGATAGGACTGTGGATTCTTGGACAGTCTCGGCAGTGTAGTATGGCTCTCAGCAACCTAGCAAGACCCTATTTCAAAACAAAAATTTAAAAAAAGGGGGGGATAGGGTTGTAGCTTGGAGGTGAAATGCCCCTGGGTGGTTCAATCCCCAGTAACACATCCACTCGTGCGTGTGCGCGTGCACACAGACACACACACTCATACAAAAGAATGCTTTATTTATTTTTCTTTTTTTAATTTTGAAACAGGGTCTCACTAAGTTGTGGAGGGCCTCACTAAATTGCTGAGGCTGGCTGCAAACCTCTGATCCTCCTGTCCTCCCAAGTACTGAGATTACAGGTATGTGTCATCACACCTGGTGTTGTATCCTTTTTAAAGTTAAAAGTTTTCTTCACTTTTTTTTTTTTTTTTTGTGTGTGTGTGTGTGGTACTGGGAGTTGAACCCAGGGGATTTCTACCTCTGGGCTATACTCCCAGACCTATTTTATACTTTATTTATTTGGGAACAGGGTCTCACTAAGTTGCTGAGAGCCTCACTAAATATCTGAGGCTGACTTCGAACCTGCGCGATCCTCCTGTCTCAGCCTCCCAAGCGCTGGGATTACAAGCATGCACCACCACACCCAGCTTCTTCACATATCTTAAACATGATTATACTTAAAATGCTTGGAGCTATCCTTTCTCTGCAGGCTTAGCATCACAGATTGAGAAAATCACTAGATAACTGTTTATAAATTGTTTGTAGTTTCTTATATAGGAAATGTTAATGCAAAGTTTCCGAATGGTGTTTCTGAATTTCCTTAATTTTTTTTTCCCCAAAGAGATGCTGGGATTGCTATTAACCTCAAGAGCCAACTGGTAAAGACACTGATTTGTCCTTCCCTTTTTTTCCTTTTCTTTCTCTCTTTCTCTCTTTCTTTTCTTTTCTTTCTTTCTTTCTTTCTTTCTTTCTTTTTTTTTTTTGGTGCTGGGGATTGAACCTGGGCATTCTATCTCCAAGCTACACCCCCAGACCGATTTTTTTTTCTTTATTTTGAAACCAGGTCTCACTGAGTTGCAGAGGGCCTCACTAAGTAGCTGAGGCTGCCTGCGAACCTACAATCCTCCTACAATCCTCCGCTCAGCTTTCCCTTTTGTCTTTCAAACTCCCACACCCCCAGCCCTATACCTTAGTCTTTTATTTTTGAAATAGGGTCTCTCTGAGTTGCAAAGAGCCTCACTAAGTAGCTGAGGCTGTCCATGAACCTAGATCCTCGGTCTCCATCTCCCGAATGCTAGGATTACAAGGGTGCGCCACCATGCAAGGCCCACAGAAGCCTTTTAAGTTTCTCACTAACCAGATCCAATAAAGTAATTGGTGTTATATGAAAATAAGGATTCAGCCGGGTGTGGTGGTGCACACTTGTCATCCCAGTACTTGGGAGGCAGAGACAGGAGCATCGCAGGTTTGCAGCCAGCCCCAGCTACTTAGTGGGGACTTCTGCAAATTAGTGAGACCGTGTTTCAAAATAAAGAATTAAAAGCAGGGCTGAGGTATGGCTCAATCTTCACTTCCACACACACACCCAAAAAAGCATAAAAACAAGGATTCTCAAGTAGTATCTGTGAATTTTTTTTTTTCTGGGCAGGAAGTCAACATAGAAAAAAAATCCCTATTTTCAACCAATGGTAAAGAAAGAGAACTGCAGGAAAGAGGGTGGTTGGTAGAAGGTCTCTGAATTATACAGGGTATGAATACTTGAAATTATTTTTAGCATTCTTAAAAATCTAATTTATTGTGAAGGTGGGCATGGTGGCACACGCTTGTAATCCTCATGCTTGGGAGGCGGAGACAGGAGGATTGCAGAGATTCGAAGCCAGTGTCAGCCACTTAGTGAAGCTCTCAGCAACTTAGTGAGACCCTGTTTCCAATTAAAGTATAAAATAGGTCTGGGAGTATAACCTGGAGGCAGAAAAGCCCCTGGGTTCCATCCCCAGTACCACACACACACAAAAAAAATCGAATTTACTGATTTCATGCATGTACTATCTACATGCATGAATGAATGCATGGTTGAATCTAGGTTAACCATTATTAGTGAAATAATAATAATAATAATAATAATAATAATAATAATAATATAAAATGACTTGTACTTTCACAATAGTACTTGTCCAAATAATCTTACATTGTAATTACATGGTCAATATGTAAATATTGGCTCTAAAAGCCAGATGTGGTGGCACATACTTGTCATCCCAGTACTTGGGAGGCTGAGTCAGGAGTATCATCATAGGTTCCCAGCCAGTCTTAGTTGCTTAGTGAGGCCTTCTGCAACTTAGTGAGACCTTGTTTCAAAATAAAGAATAAACCAGGCATGGCGGTGTATGCTTGTAATCCCAGCATTTGGGAGGCTGAGATAGGAGGATCATGGTTCTCAGACAGCCTCAGCTACTTAGTGAGAACCTTTGCAACTCAGTGAGAACCTGTTTGAAAATAAAGGATAAAAAAAATAGGGCTGGGGGTGTAGCCCAGAGGTAGAATGCCCCTGGGTTCCATTCCCAGTACTGCTAAACAAACAAACAAGCAAACAAGCAAAAAACAAACAAACAATCTAGGGCTGAGGGTGTAGATGGGAATGCCCCCTGGGTTAAATCCCTGGTACCACACACAAAAATATATTTTCATGTATGTATTATATATATATTTTCCAAATCTTTCTTTCTTTCTTTCTTTCTTTCTTTCTTTCTTTCTTTCTTTCTTTCCTTCTTTCTCTCTTTCTTTCTCTTCTTTCTTTCTTTCTTTCTTTCTTTCTTTCTTTCTTTCTTTCTTTCTTTCTTTCTTTCTTCTTTTTTCCTACTATAAGTTGAACCCAGGAGCATTCTTTCTCCAAGCTACACCTCTAGCCCTTTTTTATATTTTATTTTGAAACAGGGTCTTGCTAAGTTGCCGAGAGCCTCACTAAGTTGCTGAAGCTGGCTTTGAACTAGTGATCCTCTTGTCTCAAGCTCCTAAGTACTGGAATTACAGGTGTGCACCACCACACTCAGCTCATTATTTTCTTAAAACAGGTGAACATGCCTTTTCCAACTTTTTTTTTTTTTCAGTACAAGTGATGGACCCCAGACGGCGCCTTCATCCCGGCTCCCAGGCTACCTTTCCATTGGCTTCTACATGTGAGGCCACTTTCCTGCCATGAAGCTGTTCCCATCAATTTGTTCTTGTGTGTGTGTGTGTGGGGGGGGGTACTGGGGATGGAAACCAGGGGCATTCTACCTCCGAGCTATACACCCAGCCTGATTTTTTATTCTTTATTTTGAAATAGGGTCTCACTGTGTTGCAAAGGGCCTCACTAAGTAGCTGAGGCTGGCCAAGAACCTGGATCCTCCTGTCTCAGCCTCCCGAATGCTGGGATTACAAGTGTGGGCCATCACGCCCGGCTCTCTTTGGAGGTAATATTTTAAACAAAGGTTTGAACAGCTGTGAACAAGTGAGCCACAGGAAGATTTGGAAGAAAAATGTTTCAGACAGACAACGGATAGTACAGACACACAACGGATAGCACAGCCCTGTAACAGGATCAGGCCCAGCATGTTTGCAGGCTCTATATAAATACTCCCAACGCATCCTCCCTGAGATACTTCATCCTCTTATCTCTGGAAACCAGCCATTAGCACCCTCTTTCTGCTCCCCGGATCCCAGAGCCCCACTTCCCCCAGCCAAAGTCAAGTTCCTTTTCTCCCTTTGTGTCTTGCTACAAAATTGGAATCAGTATGTTCCTTTATGAAACACTGTGACATGAGGGGGAGGTAGAAAAAGGAAACAATCCTCTCTAACTTCTGTGCAGATGCAGGAAAAAGACAAGCTCACTTTTTCAGAGAAGGAAAGGGTGAGAAAGAGGAAAACGGAGAGAGTGCTCTTTCCAAATTCATCCTTGGAGCCGGTGTGGCAGTGCTTGCCTGTAACCCCACTGCTGGGGGAGCTGAGATAGGATTGGTGTCTGGTCCAGCCTCAGCAACTTAGGGAGACCCTGTTTTTTTTTTTTTTTTTTTTTTTTTTTTTTTTTTTTTGGTGGTACTGGGGTTCCTGGAAGCCCTTCTACCTCCGGGCTACACTCCCAGACCTATGTTTACATTTTTATTTGGAAACAGGGTAGCGGCTGTCTTCCAACCTGTGCGATCCTCCTGTCTCTGCCTCCCAAGCGCAGGGATTACAAGCGTGTGCCACCATGCCCGGCTAGGGAGACCCTGTTTAAAGAAACAAAAATTGAGCTGGGCATGGTGGCGCATGCTTGTAATTCCTGTGCTTGGGAGGCTGAGACAGGAGGATCACACAGGTTCGAAGCCAGCCTCAGCTACTTAGTGAGGCTCTCAGCAACTTAGTGAGACCCTGTTTCCAAATAAAATATAAATAGGTCTGGGAGTATAGCCCGGAGGTAGGAAGCCCCTGGGTTTCACCCCCAGTACCACCAAAATAAATAAATAAATAAATAAATGAATAAATAAACAAAAATTGAAAAGGGCTGAGAGTGTAGCTCAGAGATAGAGTAACACTGGATTTAACCCCCAATGCCAAAAAAATTAAATGAATATGAAATAGAAGGAGCCGGGCATGGTGGGGCACCCTTGTAATCCCAGCATTTGGGAGGCTGAGGAAGGAGGATCGCGGTTTGTGGACAGCCTCAGCTGCTACTTAGTGAGGCCCTTTGCAACTCAGTGAGACCCTGTTTCAAAATAAAGAATAAAAAATAGGGGCTGTAGCTGTGGCTCAGAGGTAGAATGCCCCTGGGTTCCACCCCCAGTACTGCAAAAACAAACAAACAAACAAACAAACAAGGAAATAGAAGGAACAATATTTTTATTTCAGAACTGGGGATGGAACCTAATGGCATTCTACCTCTGAGCTATACCCTCAGGCTTATTTTTAACTCTTTATTTTAAAACAGGGTCTCACTAAATTGTAGAGTACTGGCATTACAAGAGTAAGTCACCATGCCTGGCTTATACTTAGCTTTTCATTGAAGCAAAACAAAATAACAACAATTAACAATGAATGCTAAACCAGAAATGGTGGTGCATGCCTGTAATCCCAGTACTTGGGAGACTGAGACAGGAGGACCACATTGTTGAGGACAGCCTCAGCAATTTAGCAAGATTTCTGCAGGAGGATCATAGGTTCATGGCCAGCCTCAGCAACTTAGTGAGATCTCTGCAACTTAGTGAGACTCTGTTTCCAAAATAAAATAGGACAGCCGGGCGTGGTGGCACACACTTCTAATCCCCGCACTTGGGAGGCTGAGACAGGAGGATCGCACAGGTTTGAAGCCAGCCTCAGCTACTTAGTGAGGCTTTCAGCAACTTAGTGAGACCCTGTTTCCAAATAAAATATAAAATGGGTCTGGGAGTATAGCCCGGAGATAGAAAGCCTCTGGGTTCCACCCCCAGTACCACCCAAAAATAAAATAAAATAAAATAAAATAAAATAAAATAGGAAAGGCATAGTGGTACATGCTTGCAATCCTAGTACTTTGGAGGCTCATGCAGGAGGATTGCAGGTTCATGGACAGCCTCGGCAAGTCGTGAGACTCCCATCAATCTAGTGAGACCTTGTTTCCAAATAAAATAGAGCTAGGGGTGTAGCTCAGAGGTAGAATGCCCCTGGGTTCAATCTCTAGTATGAATGAATGAATGAATGAATGAATGAATGAATGAATGAATAGGGCTGGGAGTGTAGCTCAGAAGCAGAATGTTCTGGGTTCAGTTCCCAGTACATAAGAAAAAAAAGATGTGAAATGGAGATCAGGACCCACATTACATAATCTGCACTCAGCATAAAAGCCAGAGTTGTGAAATCAAGCTACTACTTTGCTCAAACTCTCCAACGTTCCTCTTACCTTATTCCAAGGAGGAGCACCCCCCAGTAGCCTCTGAGGACTTTACCGTGACTTATGCACCACTGTCACCCCTCTGGATCTCAGCTACAATCCCCTCTGTTCACCACTTCCTTGCCGTTCTCAATACCAGGCATGCATCACACCCACCGCGGGCCTCTGCTCTGGAAACCGTTCTCCCTGCCTGACCCACTCTCCTTCCCCCTGGCCACTTGGTGGACTCTCTCTCCCCTTCCAGCCTTTGCTCAGATCTCATTCCTTCGGGGAGCCGAACCTTTGCCACCCAATTTAATAATGTAAGCTGGTCAACTCTCACCTAACACCCACAAGTCTTTTTTTTTTTTTTTTTTTTGGTACTGGAGATGAAACCCAGAGGTCTTCTATCTCCAAATTATACCCCAACTTGATTTTATTTATTTATTTGTTTGTTTGTATATTATTTATTTATTTATTTATTTATTTATTTATTTATTTATTTGCGGTACTGGGAATCGAACCCAGGAGCATTCTATCTCTGAACTACACCTCAACCCTATTTTTTATTCTTTGTTTTGAAACAGGGTCT
The DNA here is from genome assembly GCF_963383645.1 of Muscardinus avellanarius. NCBI lineage: Eukaryota > Metazoa > Chordata > Mammalia > Rodentia > Gliridae > Muscardinus > Muscardinus avellanarius. The sequence goes on along the minus strand of NC_137797.1, from coordinate 22,611,856 downwards.
CACTGAGTTGCAAAGGGCCTCCCTAAGTAGCTGAGGCTGTCTTTGAATTATGATCCTCCTGCCTCAGCCTCCCAGATACTGGGATTACAAGCATGTGCCACTATGCCTGGCTCTGTTCATTTTATTTTTGAAACAGAGTCTCATTAAGTTGCAGAGTCCTCACTAAGTATTTGAGGCTGGCTTGAACCTTCAATCCTCCTGTGTTAGCCTCCCAAGTACTGGGATTACAAACTTGTGCTACCATGCCCGGAAACCATAAATGTCTTAACCTGTTTTATCTTTTTTAAAGAAAGTTTTTTTTATCACCTTCTGTAAAACTGTATGACTTTATTTTATTTTATTTTGGTACTAGATTGAATCTAGAGGCATTCTCCCTCTGACACATACCCCCAGCTCTATTTTATTATTTATTTATTTATTTATTGGCGGTACTGGGGATGGATCCCAGGAACATTCTATCTCCGAGCTACATCCCCAGTCTTATTTTTTATTCTTTATTTTGAAACAGGGTCTCACTGTGTTGCAAAGGGACTCTCTAAGTAGCTGAGGCTGTCCACAAACTGTGATCCTCCTGTCTCAGCCTCCCAAATGCTGGGATTACAAGCATGTGCCACTATGCCTGGCTATTTTTTATTTTGAAATAGGGTTTTGCTAGGTTTCTGGGAGTCTTACTAAGCTGCTGAGGCTGGCCTTGAACCTGCAATCCTCCTGTCTCAGCCTTCCAAGTACTGGGGATTACAGGCATGTGCCATCATGCAGGTTCGTGTGTATCTTTAATTGTCTCCTTTCTTCCTTTTGGATATAAGCTCTCCAAAGGCTTGGATCTTTGCATTTTATTCACTGATATATTTTAAGCAACCCAAAACAGTGCCCAGCATATGGTAATGCATAAAAAAATAGATTGGATAAATTGATCAATATACTTATAAATACCCAAACTGTTATAAGTCGGCTTCCTTCTCTTTAATGGGCACGGGGAAATGGCATTCCTTCCAACTTTGTACATTATAGGGACTCGGTAAATTATTTATTAAGTGAATGATTTATCTTTTTGCTTGACACAAATAGCTTAGTAATAAATGTTCCTGAACAAAAGACCAGAGATACCCTGAAGGGCTCAGAACGATATTCCAGCAGAAAGAAGACCAGTTGCTCTGTTTGCACTTTTATTAATGATTTGGTTTGCAAAAATGCTTTGGCAGGAGTTTTCTGGACCACTGTTTTGTTATCATGCTGTAAGCAGAAAGATTAATATTAGCTTAAATGGTTTTTAAAGGAAAAGTGGCAAAAATTGTAAAACTGTTATTGCTTTTTTTTTTTTTTTTTTTGGTCACTTGTGAGCATCAGCTTCTGATACAATAGCCATGAAAGTAAGTAGCCATCTTAATTCTTTTCTAACGTTGGACAACAATTTTAGATAGAGTTGTGTTCCTTCAAGAGCTTTGGTTCTATTTTTTTCTTCTGTTACATAGGTTATAAAGACAATGAAATAGGGAACAAAAAATGGACAGCACAGTACTGAGTAGTCAATTAAAATGCTATGATGCTTATTTGATTTGTATCTCCAAGTACCTCAGTTCTTTAATCCTTAAAATACCTAGATATCAGTATATTGTTTATATATATTCTTGGGATATTGTAATAGTTTTAGTTATATATTCTTGGAATATTGTCATTAGTTTTGTGTGCTACACTGGTACATTTGCTAGTACAATTTTATATTTACTTATTTATTTACTTATGGTACTAGGAATTGGACCCGGCCGCATTCTACGTCTGAGCTGTACCCCAGCCCTTTTTATTTTTAATTTTTTTAAACAGGGTCTTGCTAGGTTTCTGAGATTCTCTCTAAGTTTCTGAAGCTAGTCTTGAATCTGCAATCCTGCTGTCTCAGGCTCCCAAGAACTAGGAGTACCACATCCAGCTGCTAGCGCAATGTACACGTCAGGCAATGGTAACAGAGTGAAAATAAGACTCGATGAGGTACCTTGACACCATAGAAGAAAAATATTAAAATTTCTTTCTCAGAATATACAAAATCTTCCATTTCAACTTACATATATTTTATTTTGGTGTGTATGGTAATGGGGATTGAGCCCAAGGGCCTTCTACCTCTAAACTACATCCCCAGTCCTATTCAAATAGGACCTTGCTTAGTTGCTAAGGCTGGCCTTGAACTGACTATCCTCCTGTCTCAGCCTCCCAGGTACTGGGATTACAAGTATGTACCACCACAACTGGTTCTTCAATTTACATATATTTTAAAATGTTGTAGTATGCAAAAATTAAGGTTTAAACTTCATCTCTTACCTAAAAGTTCAATAATTCCTAAACGACTATTAACATACTCATCAGTTAATAGGCAATTTCTCTCTTTATTATAATAATTTACTATGACAGCAGAGAGTATCTTCTTCTGAATATTCAGTCTTGTCTCTTCATTTCTGCTTTGTACTAACTGCTGACTAAGTGTAACGTTGAGCTGGTCAGGGAAATATTCCAAATATTTGATTGCTGCCTTAAGCCAATTATCAGTCCTGGAGGGAAAATATAAAACAAATCAATAGTTAATATTTGCATTTGACTAAGGCACTGTTTGATAAAACATAATAAAATCTAGCTTACTTATTCCAAAGAAGACACTATTTTCTGGGAGATCTACTTCCGAGCTACTTTCCTAGCCCATTTTTAACTCTTTATTTCGAAACAGGGTCTTACTGAGTTGCAAAGGGCCTCACTAAGTAGCTGAGGCTGGCGGCAAACAGCGATCCTTCTATCTCAGCCTCCCCCGAATGCTGTGGTCACAAGTGTGCACCACCGCACTCGGCAGGTCTCATCAATTTGCTGAAGGTTTTGCTAAGTTGCTGAGGCTGGTCTCAAACTTGTGATCCTCCTGTCTCAGCTTCCCAAGTGCTGGGATTACAGGAGTGCATCACCACACTTGGTGAGATAGGAGTTTAAATGGCTGTTTCCCAGGGGGGAGAAATGAATGAGAGGACAGTGTGAGACTGCTATATTTTTGTAATAAAGCTGATAGGGCTATTTGAATGCTTTGTGTGATGTGCATATATAACAAAGATAAGTGAAAACATTTAATAAGAGTACCTTCCTTCCTTCTTTCCTAAAATGTGATTCTTCTGACTCTCAGTTTCCTCAACTGGAGAGGGAGTTACCCCTCACTTTGTAAGTCTACTGCAAGATTATAGATGACTATAAAATACATAACACATTGCTTATCCCAGAGAAAGGCCCAGTAAGTAGAAATTATTAATACATTTACTGATAAAATATATCCAATATTACTTAGGAATTTCTAGAGGTATTCCATGTCCCCAAGACAAAACAATGGGAAAAGCAACTTTTTCATTTATTTATTTTTAGTGTTGCTGGGAACTGAACTCAGGGCCTTGGATGCACTAGGCAAACACTCTATCACTGAGTTCTATCTCCATTCCTAAAACTGTATTTTGTTGACTCTCTTCTTCTGCTTACCATCTAAATAGCAATCCTCCTTGGAGTTGTTTTCTAGTTTTGCTTTTCACTCTATATTCTTTCTCTAGGCACCATATATTTTCCCCTTCTCTCCATATTCTTCCCTTATGATACCTATCGTGTGTGTGTGTGTGTGTGTGTGTGTGTGTGTGTGTGTGTGTAAAAACCAGGGGCATTCTACCTCTGAGCTCCAGCCCAAGCCCTTTTTTTTTTATTCTTTATTTTGAAACAGGGTCTCATTAAGTTGTGGAAGGCCTAAGTAGCTGAGGCTGGCTGTGAACCCACGATCTTCCTGTCTAAGCCTCCCAAGTACTGAGATTACAAGCGTGCGCCACCACACCCAGCTGCATCACACCTATGTTAAATCTCGCTGGTAAGCCCTGCTCCCTCAGTGTGCAAATCATACTTCTATCATTACTTGACTAAATGCAATAAAGGGTGTAAGCACCCAGTCCCTCCTAATTGTCCTAACTCTAGAGCTCCTCTTTCCGTTATGGTGGTATTAAAAGGAGAAAAACACAAGTCAATGAAGTAAAGAGCAAAGTGGAGTGGAACAACAGCTTGCTTACCTAGTTGGTTTTGAGAAAGAGAAAGAACAGAGATGTTGTGGAGGTACTGAGCCAATGGACAAGGACACACACTCATAAGGAGATGGACTTGGATTACAAATAATAAGGACCGGAAGTCACTGTTTGTTTTCTCTAGAAGTAGAGACACTGGCACCTCCAGTTAATCTGGCCATGGTCATTGTGAAAACTAAGCTAAGTGTTACTGGATCTTAGTTGCCTCCCCTGTCTTGTCTGATATCATTGATATGTAGGAGTAACTATTACAGGGAAGAGAAGCAAGCCAACACATCAAACACAGCAATCTACCACATTTATTATTTATTTATTTATTTATTTATTTATTTATTTATTTAATTTTTTGTGGTACTGGGGATGGAACCCAGGGGCATTCTACCTCCAAGCGACACTCCCAGCCCTATTTTTCATTCTTTATTTGGAAACAGGGTCTCACGAAGTTGCTGAGAGCCTCACTCAGTAGCTGAGGCTGGCTTTGAACCTGTGCGATCCTCCTGTCTCAGCCTCCCAAGCGCTGGGATTACAAGTGTGCGCCACCACGCTCGGCTGAAATAGACCTAAGTTTATAACACGAAAGGATCTCATTAAATAGAAAACAAAGCAAAACAAAATTTAAAAAATCAGTAAGCTAAGCAGAATAGTTTCTATACTATGAATCTACAACCTACACACAAATATATGTAAATAAATAGAACGATCTGGAAGGATGAACTTCAAACTAGTAAATGTTGGGAAACAGGACTGTAATGTGGTTGATGAAAGAGGCTGTTCACTTTTTTTTGTTGTTGTTGGTGGTGCTGGGGATTGAATTCAAGGGCATTCTGTCCAAACTACCCCCGCCCTTTTCATTTTTGATTTTGAAGCAGAGTCTCAAGAAATTGCCCAGAGCCTAGCTAAGTTGCTGAGACTGTTCTCGAACCTACATTTCTCCTGTCCCAGCCTACCAAGTACTGGGATTACAGGTGTGCACCACAATGCCTTCCTGGTTGTTCACTTTGTAGTCTATTCACATTTATGAATTTTTATAATGAGCACATGTAATTTTTCTTTTTCAATTGGGGGACAGTAAAATTTTTATTGAGATATAGGTTACATATCATAAAATTCACTTTTTTTTTTTTGTGATGCTGGGGATAAAACCCAGGGCCTTGGACATGAAGTACTTTACCATTGAGCTAAATCCTCAGCTTAAATTCACCTTTAAAAACACAATGTTTCTTATTGTATTCATGAAGTTGTACAACTAATGCTATTATTTAATTATGGATCATTTCATCACTCTGATATACCCCCAACCCTTTTAATTAATTAATTTTTATTTTCTTTTGATGCTGGGGATTGAACCCAGGGACATTCTAAGAGATACCCCAGATATTTTTTACTTTATTTATTTATTTATTTATTTTATTTATTATTTATTTATACTGAGATGGAATCTTGGGGCATTCTACCTCTGAGCTACACCTGTGCCCTATTTTCTTATTCTTATTCTTATTCTTATTATTTTTTGGTGGTACTGAGGTTCCTGGAAGCCCTTCTACCTCCGGACTACACTCCCATACCTATTTTATATTTTTTATTTGGAAACAGGGTCTCTTAAGCCAGTGCGGCTGGCTTCCAACCTGCGAGATTCTCCTGTCTCTCCGCCTCCCAAGCGCTGGGATTACAAGCGTGCACCACCACGCCGGGCCTCTCTAAATAGAGTCTCACTAAATTGCAAAGGACCTCACTAAATTGCTGAAGCTGGTCATGAACCTGTGATCCACCCGTGATCCTCCTGTCTTAGCCTCCCAAGTACTGGGATTTCAATTTCAAGCATGTGTCACCACGGCTGGCTTACTTCTTTGATTTTGAGACAGGGTCTCAATAAGTTGCTGAGGCTAGTATCGAACCTGTGATCCTCCTATTCCAGCATCTCAAACTACTGGGATTACAGGCATGTGCCACCACAACTAGCCCTTAAATTATTTTGTGTGGGTGATACTGAAGATGGAACCCAGGGGCATTCTACCTCTGAGCTACATCCCCAGCCCTATTTTTTATTCTTTATTTTGAAACAAGGTCTCACTGAGTTGCAAAGGGCCTAAGTAGCTGAGGCTGACTGTGAACTGCGATCCTTGTGTCTCAGCCTTCCAAATGCTGGGATTACAAGCGTGCGCCACCACTGTTTTGAGGGTAGAGTCCAAGAATGTAAGCTTCTCTATGGATAAGTGGAAACACTATGCCTTATCTTACGTAAGACATAAGGTGTTTATGACAAAATGATAAATAAAAATCCATCACCTTCAAACTCTTCTTTTGACAAGGAAACTGTCCTTCGGTTCATCTAAAAAATCTCAGCCCTTAACACTGGAGCGGTGAGGCAGAGGCCAGAGGGAGGGTGTCGTCTGCCGAGGTTGTGGGGAGACTGGGAAACTATTAGCAGTGTACTCCAGGTATTTTCTGTAGGCAAACGACTTCGCTAGCCATTAAAGAGGTGGACTAGGTATCCTCTTGTTCTTCTAAGAGTAGTCTGGGGCACAGCAGCATAGGTGTCTTTGGGAAATTTATTAGAAATGCAGAATATCCGACTCCACTCACGAATTAGGATCTGCATTTAACAAGGTCTCCAAGTTATTCGTTACAGTATGAAAGTTTGAGAAGCACTGCTTTTCTGATCCCTCCGAAAGCACTTTACCAAAGTAAACTGTAAAGGGCTAGGTCTGGGTCTTAGGTCCCTGAGCTGGGGAGGGCGGAAGGATCAGAAGCGGGCGGGGCTAGGAAAGGGGCGTGGTCTCCAAACCCTGAGGGGCAGAGTCCAATCACACCTTCTTCTCACCCGCCGCCCCCACCACCCTCACCATACATTTGGCTCGGATCTACCTGTCCTACCTGTCCTGTCCTCTTTTTTCTGCAGAAGCTACTTCTAGGACTCCTGGAAATCGGCCCGCACCGCCCGGGGCCAGGCAGCTCATCTTGGTTGCAAAGGCTGCGGAACCGCAGAGTCAAAAGTACCATCACCTGGCGCGCCAGTCCCGCCCCCGGCCCTGTAGCCCCGCCCTCCGCCCCCGTAGCCACGCCCACAGACCGTCAATGGGCGGCGAAGCCCAGACCCCGCCCCTTCCGAGCCAGCCGGAAGTGACGTCATGCCGGGCCCGGCAGGTCTTTCAGTCTTCTTCCCCCTCTCGTACTCTTCCTCCCCGGTCCCTTCCCTCCCTTCCCCCTTTCCTCCTCCCGCTCCAGCCTCTGCGGCCACCGGGGTGGCCGAGGCTATGGAGTAAGCGACGGCGGCGGCCGGTCGCGGAGGCCGAGCAGGAACTGCGGGGCGCGTTTAGGGGGGCGGGGGGAGCGAACCGCAGCACCGCCCTCCCGGGAGGCGAGCCGAGAGGTGAGTGTCCGGCGGGCCGCGGCGCCCAGTGGCCGCCAGCCCCTCGGGCCGCGCTCTCCCGGGCCCCCGGCGGGCGAGGAGGCGCGGAGGGGCCGCGCGCGGGCTAGGCCTCGGGGCCCCCGCACTCGCCACTGTTGCCTGGAAACCGGGCTGCGGGCCGGCGGTGGGCGCCGCGACCCCCTGGACCCCGAGGCCGAGCCCGTCCCGGAGGCCTCGCGGCGGCCGCGCACCTGCCCCGGGGTGGTCGGCCCGAGGCGGCGCCCCCCGCGCCGACGCGGGAGCTTAGGTTTCGGCGGTGGAGATCTGGGTCCCCTTTGGGGAAACTGGACACTTCTCCGGGACTGGGAGAGACAGTTCTCCCCTGTTCTGTTCTGAGGTTCAGCTCCGGTAACCCGGGTCACCAACCAGGGCCCTGTCGTCCCGGCGTCCTCTGACAGTTCTGTCTGTCCTCAGACAGCTGTATTTCTGGGAATGGAAGGTTATTGTGTGTGTGAGGTGGGTGGGGCAGGTGTTTTGTTAAGACTAAAATTCCCCTCCGAGGCTCCAGCACTCTGGGTTTTTATCATTGAGAGAGAAAGGAAGGTTTTGAGTGATAAGACTTGCTAAAAGTTCTTGGGATCCGACTGAACGCATACCTTTAATCAGTAATTACAGGCACTAGTGCTGTCAAATCTACCTCTAACAGGCTTTGTGAGACTCGACTCTAGTGACTTAAAAGCGCTAAGCAGTAGTGACTTAATTGTAAGTTGCTAACTTTTTTTTTTTGCACATGAAACTCAGGAACTATTTGTATATTTGTATGACGACGCTTTAAAAATTGCCTTTTTTGTTTTGAAAAAGTAATAGCTTACCAAAAAGGCTCCAGATCACCTGTCATCATAAAACCCAGTCCTATTTTGGTGATGGCCTGAAAGGCGCTTAAAGATTTCTTTTGGACTTTGCGAGCTTTTTCTTTCTGCCTTCCCTCCTCTTTCCTCCCCATCGTCATCATAAAACTTGTGGTGTTGGGGATTATGTAAATTAATGGAACTTCATGGAAAGTATGGGTCTTCATTCCTTTTAGATGTACTTTATTTTTTAAATTTTTTGTTATTTTTGCGGTACTGGGGATGGAACCCAAGGGCATTTTACCTCCGAGCTACACCCCAAAATAAAGAATATTTCTTATTCTTTATTTTGAAACAGGGTCTCAGTGAGTTGCATAGGGCCTCACTAAGTAGTAGTTGAGGCTGTCCATGAATCGTGATCTTCCTGTCTCAGCCTCCCAAATGCTGGGATTACAAGTGTGCGCCACCATGCCTGGCTCAGATGTACTTTATAAAAGTGCAGAAACCTAATCTTTTGTCTCTAAGATCCACAGTCACCCAATAAAATCAATACAGGCACATTGCACTTCTGTATAATAGAGCATTTCTGTACAAATCGACCTGTAGTTGGGAATAATAACTCACACTCATATATTTGAAATGTATAATCTTCCCCCTTAAAAGAAAAGATTCTTTTATTGTGTTTAATCTCTTCCTGTTAGAGTTAAAGTTTGGCAATTTCTTTCATGCCGTCTGCTCAGTCTCTCAAGAAGTCTTGTTGATTTTGTCACTTTAATATCTCTTGGATCTGTCTACTCCTTGACACTAGTTTTCTAGTTCCAGGCAGCATTCTCTCTCATCTGTTTTATTAGCCTCCTGATTACTGTCCATCTGCATTTGCTGTGGCCTTCTCTGTAGTGTCCCATGCTACACCGAGTGACTTGGTTTTTATTCTTTAAATATTTGGTGCTGGGGATTGAACGCGGACATTCTTCTCTGAAGTACACTCCTAGCCCTTTTATTTCTTGTTTTGAAACAGGGTCTCACAAAATTGCCGAGGCTAGCCTTGAACCTGCAATCCTCCTGTTTTAGCCTTCAGAATGCTGGGATTACAGACAGGGGCCACCATGCCCAGCTAGACTGCTTAAAAGCAGAACTAATCACACTGTTTCCATGTCTAAACTCTTCAGTGGCTTCTCCTAGTTCTCAGGACAGACTGGAGGGCCCTCTGACTGCCTCTTCAACCTCATCTCCAGTGCTTTCTGGCAATCCCATCCTCCCTGGTCACTGTCCATCTCTCTGTCTCCTTCAGGAACATGACTTTTGGTTATACTTCTGGAAGCATCTCCGAGATTCTTGAAATGCTCTTCCTTTCCTTTTCATTCAGTAGCACCTATTCATCATTCAGCTCAGTTCAGGGAAGACTCCTGATTTGGCTGGATTCTCCTGATTATTCTCGGGACATTGTTGCAGAATTGCCATATTTATTAATATTTGATAAATTAATGAGATCTTCCTCATCTCCTGATGTTTCGTAAGTGCTTAATAAATGTTTAAGTGAATAAATTCATTGAGTGCTTACTAAATGTGCTGGAAATTGTACTAAGCATTCTGCGTGTTTCATCATCTTTAATTCTCACAATAACCACCTGAGGTATGTCTTCTGGGACCCTGCAGCATTGAGATTGAACCTGAGTACTCTACCACTGAGCTCTTCTTTTTTTTTTTTTTTTTTTTTGTTTTGGTGGTACTAGGGGTGGAACCCAAAGACTTTCTACCTCTGGGCTATACTCCCAGACCTATTTTATATTTTATTTGGAAACAGGTCTCACTAAGTTGCTGAGAGCCTCACTAAGTAGCCGAGACCTTCAAACCCGTGCGATCCTCCTGTTTTAACCTCCCAAGCGCAGGGATTACAAGTGTGAGCCTGGCTGACCCCTTCTTTTGATTTTGAGACAGGGTCCTGTTAAGTTGTCCATGCTGGCCTCAACTTGAGATCTTCCTGCCTTAGCTTCCCAAGCAACTAGGATTACAGGCATGCACTACCACACCTGGTTCTTTCTCCCTTTTAAAATAGGTTAGAAATAGTACCCTGGGTGTGGTGGTATGTGCCTGTAATTCCAATACTTGGGAGGCTGAGACAGGAGGATCCCAGGTTCAAGCCAGCCTTAGCAATCAGGACCTTATTAAGGTCCTTAGCGTCTGAGTGAGACTTGCTTCCAAATAAAAAATAGAATAGAGCGTGTGTGTCTGTGGGTCTAGTTCAAAGGTAGAATGTCCCTGGGTTCAATCCCTAGCAGTTCATATTGGCATATGAACTCGGATTTACTTGTTACTGAAGATCATTCTTGTGCCTAAACATATAACACTTAATTCTCACACCTTGTCATGCATAAAAATCACCTGGGGAGTTTGGTTAAGCTACACATGCCCTAACTGCACCTTTATATATTTTGATTCCAAAGATATGAGATAGAACATAGTTATCTATATGGTTTAGCAAGTTATCCACATTATTCAGATGCTTACCTGAGATTAAAAGCTTTTGTCTTATATACTACTTCATTGTTTTATGAGTTTGTTTTCACACAGTGTGTTGTACTGTATTTCAGATTTCAAAGTTTTCTTTTTTTTGTGGTGGAAAAAAAAAAGAAGGAACCCAAGGACTTTTCTAGATCTGGGTTATACTCATAGACCTCTTTTTATATTTTATTTGGAAGCAGGGTCTCACTGAGTTGCTGAGAGCCTCACTAAATAGCTGAGACTGGCTTAGAATCTGTGCGATCCTCCTGTCTCAGCCTCCCAAGCGCGGGGATTACAAGCGTGCGCCACCATGCCTGGCTCAAAGTTTTCTTGAATCAAGAACTGTAAGCCAGGTGTGATAGCACACTCCTATAATTTTAGTACTTGGGAAGCTGATACTAGACCAGCCAGCAATTTAGTGAGACTCAGCAACCTAACAAGACCCTGTTTCCTAACAGAAAAATAAAATAGGGCTGGGGGTGTAGCTCAGAGGCAGAACACCTCTGGGTTCAATCCACTGTAACAAAACAAAGCAAAAACTAGACCTGACCTAACAAAGTGATCTTACTGAATCTAATTTCCTATCTAGTTTTTTCCCCCTTTTCTAGCTCAAGAAGATGCCACTTCACTGCTACTGTTGTTTTTTTTCTCAATATTTTTAATAATTTGGTTAACGTCTTGTAAAAATTAGACCTCATTACCTCATTAATTACATGTACTGAAAGTATCTTAAAAAACCTGGGGTAGCTGGGTGTGGTGGCACAAACCTGTAATTCCAGCGCTTGGGAGACTGAGACAGGAGAATTGTACAGGTTCGAAGCCAGCCTCAGCTACTTAGTGAGGCTCTCAGCAACTTAGTGAGACCCTGTTTTCAAATAAAGTATATATAAATAGGTCTGGGAGTATAGCCCGGAGGTAGAAAAGCCTCTGGGTTCCACCCCCAGGACCACACATACACACACACAACCCCCAAAAAACCAACAAAACAACCTAGGATGTAATCTTTCCTCAACTTTTGTTTTGTTTTGTTTTGTTTTACTGGAGATGGAACCCAGGAGAATTGTACCTCTGAACTACACCCCAGCTCTATTTTTTATTTCATATTTTGAAACACAGTCTCACTGAATTGCAAAGGGCCTCACTGAGTAGCTGAGGCTGTATGCGAACTATGATCTTCCTGTCAGCCTCCCAAATGCTGGGATTATAAGCGTGTGCCACTGTGCCCGGCTTCCTTTCCTCAACTTCTGTTGTTTAAGCTACTAATTTGAGCATATGTGTGTGCACGTGCGTGAGTGTGCTGAGACTGGAATCCAGGACTTTGTGTCTGCTAAGCAACCATTTTGCCACTGAGCTATAGGCCTAGCCCTTAGCTTGATATTTAAGCATATGTTGCTTTATAATCTCTCTATAATCTCTCATGTTGCTGCTTGTGTGTGTGTGTGTGTGTGTGTGTGTGTGTGTGTGTGTGTGTGTGTGTTAGTTACTGTGGATGGAACTGTGGTCATTCTACACCCCAGCCCTTTTTTATTTTTACTTTGAAACAGGGTCTAGCTAGGTTGATGAGTTTCGCTACTTGGTGAGTCTGTCCTTGAACCTCGGAAGCTCCTGTCTCAGTCTCCTGAGTACTAGAATTACAGGTATGCTCCACAACTCCCAGCTTCATGTTGTTTTTTCAATCTTATTGTACAGTGTTTTTTTTTGGTCTTAGGGCTTGAACCCAGGGGCATTCTACCTCTGAGCTACACCCCCAACCCTATTTTTTAATTGTTTATTTTGAAACAAGGCCTCCCTAAGTTTGTGGAGAGTCTCACTAAGTAGCTGAGGCTGTCCATGAACCTGTGATCCTTCTGTCTTGGCCTCCTAAGTACCGGGATTACAAGTGTATACCATCACGCTCATGGTCTTAAATTTGTAACCAGTGACCAAAGTTGAATCTTGTTTCTCATTTTCCTGCACTCAACATGGTGCTTTTCATCCATAATAGGCATCCAATAATGTGTCGCATGGAGGTGTAATTCACTGTGAATAGCCAAGTCTCTTCCATTTTTTGTTTTTAAAATCAGCAAACAAAATTGTCTTTTGTTAAGTAATCTCTCTCAACTGATAATAAGTAGATACTTTTTGTAGTTTTAAAGAGAATGACTATATTCAGCTGGCAGAATCTTTTGTTGTAAAGATTAAACCTGACTATATTCAGCTGGTATATTCTTTTTTTCTGAAGATTAAACATAACTTCTCTTTAGAATGGTTTAAAATATTTTTTTGAAAGTTTTCCTTTTAAAAATTTCTGTTAGCCAGGCATGGTGATGCATGTGTGTAATCCCAGTACTTGGGAGGCTGAGACAGGAGGATCTAGGATTTGCAGACAGCCTCAGCTACTTAGTGAGGCTCTTTGCAACTCAGTGAGACCCTGTTTCAAAATAAAAAATAGGAAAATAGGGCTGGGGGTGTAGCTTGGAGGCAGAATGTCCCTGGGTTCCATCCCCAGTACCACACACACAAAAATATATCTCAGTATCTTTCTTCTTTAGACATAAACATAAGTACTGTATATAGAAGTAAATTTTGCTCATGTTTTGAGAAACATATTACCCAAACTATTTGTCATATAAATAGAATTCTTGTTTGAAGTTACAAAAATTTATTTTTATGAATTTAATATATCTGATTATATTAGTGGTATTCCCCCCCCCCTCAGGTCTTTACCTAGAGAGAAATCTCAGACTCTTGTGCCTCTTTAAGGGATGAAACAAACTATTTTGAGTTTATTTTGTACTTAATTATACTTTTGTTCTTTATAGTCAGTTTGTAATATTTTGAGCTTGTTGATAGTTTAGTCTGTGGTAGGTACCATGAGACAGAATGTTATTAAGTATAATTTCACTGTCAGATGTAATCAACATTATTTGCATTATAGTATTTTCAACAAAAATGCAAACATTTTTTAATATTATATTCTTATGGAAGTAAGGGGCTCTTTAGTTGTGATATTTGAAAAATTCCAAAGTTTTAAAGCAGAAGTATAATTTTATTTATTCCTGCTATATCTAGAATTCACAAGCAGGCAGAACTGCAAGAACTTGCAGTTCCTTTCCGCTAGCTGCTGCCAGATGCTGTAGCACTCAGCTTGGGAGGCTGAGGCAGGAGGAGTGCAGGCTTGTGACCAGCCTCAGCAGCTTAGTAAGACTCACGGCAATCTACTAAGACCCTGCTTTAATATCAACTTATTGAAACCCTGTTTCCAAATAAAAAATAAAAAGGGTTGGAGGTATAGCTTGGATATAGAATGCCTCTGAGTTCAACCCCAAGTACCACCAAAAGAAAAGAAAGGAAAAGAAAAATAGTGTTCTAAAACTGAAGTCTCTTCTTTTTTATACATATACTTTTATTGGTATATTAGAGTCTCACATCATAGTGCAATTTATAGTGATAGTGGCATACACCCATACAGCACTTGGTGGGCTTCCCCTACCTCTCCTCCCACCCCTCCTCCCCATACGGGGTATTGAGATTGACATTGATGTTCTCACACAAGTACAGATGAAATGGGGGCATCTCCTCTTTTAGGGTTCTTGTCCAGTGGATTTCGATGAATGAAGTACAAGGACTAGTCAAGGGTATGAAAATATGAAAGTTTAAGTCAGGGAAAAATAGCAAAGAGGCTCCTGCCCCCCATAGAGGAGGTCCCAGAAAGAGTGACCTTGAAGTCCTTGGGGGAGTGGGCCTTTAAACCTTCCTGAGGTTTTCTATCTGTTTTTATGATTGGTCAGAATGAAGTTTTGGGGAACCAGTGACTTTTGTACAGTTTTGATCCTTAATTTGAATGATTATCTATGGGCTGGTCAGGCCCTGTTTCCTTGTTGCCCCCCAGTCTTTAATTTTCCTGCTTACGTCCCTCAGTCTCACAGAAGGCGAGATGCAGATGGCTGCTTTAATTTTTCTGTTTCCGCATCCTCTGCCCTGCCTCAATAATGTCAGTGAGAGTGATTCCTTTGTTGATCTTTCCTTTCCCTCCCATCTTGAAATATATTCTTAGTATATCCATTCCAGTGTGGAATACTTCCACATTCTTTTACCTGTGTCTTAATATTTTAAAAGTGGATTTCTTATAACAGCATGTAGTTAGGTGTTGTTTTTTAAATCCAACATAACAATCGCTGCCTCTTAATTGGAATTTTAAATCATTTACACTTAATGTAATTGTTGGTATGGTTGGATTTAAGTTAGCTGTGTTGCTGTTTTCTACTTGCCAATTTGTTTTTGTTTATTTCTCTTAGTCTTTTTGTATTTTGTTATTTTAGGATTCCATTTTATCACCACTATTGGCCTTTTACTTATATTTCTTAATTTAGTTTTTATTTTAAGGTTTCTATGCCTCTTTAACTTATCACACTGTGCCTTCAAATGTGTAAACTACTTTACATATAAGAATCTTTAAAAAATATACTTGTATTTTCTCCTCTTATTCTTTGTTATTTGTATTTATTTTTACGTATATTATACACATAACAATATTTATTATTCTTTAGGTGATCAGCCAGCTATTTACTTGTTTCCTTCTTTTTTGGTGGAACTGGGAACAGAGCCCAGGGGCGTTCTACTTCTGAGCTACACCTTCAGCCCTGTTTTATTTTTTTATCTTGAAACAAGGTCTCGCTAAGTTGCAGAGGGCCTCAATAAGTTGCTGACACTGGCCATGGACCTTCAATTTTCCTATCTCAGACTTCCAAGTACTGGGATTATAGGTTAATTTTTGTTTGAAACAGGGTCTCACTAAGTTGCTGAAGCTGGTCTTGAACCTGAAGTGATCTTCCATTCTCAGCCTCCAAGTACTGAGATTATAGGCGTGTGCCATGCCCAGCCTCAGCCAGCTTTTAAAGTCTTAGGGTTATGAAGACCTCATTTAGTTTCTCTTTGGTATGCAGTTTCTGATATAAAGTCTGGGGAAATTTTTTTGTTCCTTTGTATATAATTTATCTATTTTCAATGGCAAGTTTTAAGATTTGACTTTTCTTCTTTTTATTTTCCTTTTAGTACTAGGGATTGAACCCAGAGGCTACCATCCCCATCTCTTTTTTTTTTTTTCTCAAGACAGTCTCCGGAGGTTGTAGAGGTTGGCCTTGAACTTGTGATCCTCTGTCTCAGCCTCCTGAGTAGTTAGAATTACAAGTGAGCACCACCACAGCTGGCAGGGTTTTTCTTTTGGTACTGGGATTCCTGGAAACTCTTCTAGCTCCGGGCTACACTCCCAGACCTATTTTATACTTTTTATTTGGAAACAGGGTCTCTTAAGCCAGCAAGGCTGGCTTCGAACCTGTGCGATCCTCCTGTCTCTGCCTCCCAAGTGCGGGGATTACAAGTGTGCGCCACCATGCCCAGCTGGCAGGATTTTTTTTTAAATAACTGATTTTCTGCTATTTGATATGCTAAATCTAGACATTGTTTCCTTTGTGTTTTGCTTTCCTTGTGATTTATTAAACTTCTTTGGAGCTTTTGCATAGTTTTTGTAAAATTTGTAAAATTTTTTGCCATTTAGAAATACTTTTCCTTCCCTTTCTCCCTCATTTTGGGTTCTGTTTATCTATCATATTGTCTTACAGTGTTTTTTTTCCTATGAAACTAGGGATTGCACCCAAGGGCATTCTACCTCTGGGCTGTACCCCCAGCCCTATTTTATTATATATTGAAAACATGGTTTGGCTAAATTGTTGAGAGTCTCGCTAAGTTGCTGGGGCTGGCTTGAACTTGCCATCTTCCTGTCTCAGCCTCCTGAGTACTGGGATTATAGGCACACACTCTTGCGCATGGCTAATGGAGACTTTGTTCATCTTTTTTTTCTTCAGTTTTTTACTCTGTCTTCAAGGTCTTTTTTTTCTTCACCCTACACTATCTAATCTATTCATTTCATCCCCTGAATTTCAGGTATTTTGTTTTTTGTTCTTGAGTTTTCATTTCGGTGTCTTTAATTTCATTTTCTTTCATCATATTCATGTTTTCCTTTAACTACTTTGGATATATGGTAGCTTTTTAGTGTCTGCTGATTCTGTAATCAGCATTCTATAATCTATCATTTCATAGTCTTTTTTTGTGATGATACTGAGGATTGAACACAGTGGTACTCAACCTCTGAGCTATATTGGTCCTGACCTTTTTGATCCTCCTGCCTCAGCCCCTTGTGTAGCTGAGATTAAAACCTTTGGGGAGTCCATTGGTTGAAACAAACACCCTCACATAGGACAACGTTGATAGATAGGACCTAACATTTAATAGTATTCTTGAGATCTACATTTCACTGGCCAGGGTCGGTTTTTATTGGCTGGTTTTTCACTTGATTACAAGCCATATTTTCTTGCTTCTCGGCAAGAAGCAGCATGGAAATGATTGCTTGTCTGAAGTATTGATTGCATACTGAATGTTGTTAATGTTACATGGTTTGATAATCTGATTTTTGGCCTCTATCACAGTATTGATTTGTTTGGGTAGGCAGATTAGTAATTCAGGATAAGTTTGGTCATTTAAGGAGATTTTTTTGTTTGTTATAGCAGATTTATTTATATAAATTTAGAGATGGGGCATGATATTTTGTCCAGGCTGGACAGCAACTCCTGGATCAAGCATTCTTCCTGCCTCCCTTTCCCCAGTGGCTGGGACTGCAGCACCACCAGTCCCAGCTAGAGCATGTTCGTTGGTCCTGCTACTGGGCATGGTCCTTGTCGGGTGCTAAGTGCCTCAGTGGTCGGTGAGGACTTTCTACTCTGGTCGAGGAGCTATTGAATGTTTTGCAGCCTCGTGTGAACTCTGAAACTCCTCAGCTCACCACTCTTTAGCTGCTCTTTGGCTCAACCTGGTCGAGTCTCACTCTACACATGTGCACTCTAGCATTCAGCCAGGCATGAAGGAACTCCGTGCTCTTTTTCAGCATAGCTCCCTTGACTTTTTTCTTTCCTTTTTTTTTTTTTTTTTTTTTTCCAGTACTGAGGATTGAATTCAGGGGCATTCTACCTCTGAGCTACACCCTTAACCCTGTTTTATTTTTTATTTTGAAACAGGGTCTTGCTAAGTTGCAGAGGGCTCACAAGGTTCTGTGGTCCTCCTATCTCAGCCTCCCAAGTCCTGGAATCACAAGCATGTGGCCCTGTGCCTGGCTTAGCTCCTTTTACTTTGAAATTCTATCCCAGAGCTTCCAGGTACCTCAGCATATCAAAATTCTACTTTGTCCCTTCGGCTCCTCTGCTCAGCTAGATGCTGGTTGGAATTCTGCTCCTTGCTCTGCGGTTTGATAATTTGTCTCTGGGCAGAAGCTGGGACAGTTCTAGGGTTTACCTTGTTAATTTTCTTTCTCCCTGGGTCACAGGTCATTACCTGTTCAGTATTTGGAAAGGTTTGCTTCATGTATTGTGTCCAATTTTTAGTTGTTTAAAGTGAGAGGATAAATCTGTCTTTGTTTCTCTATCATGACCAGAAGTTGGAGTGATACTCTTAAATTTGCAACACAAAATACATATGATAAGAAAGGAAACAAATTACTTTGAAATAATTTTAAAACCTTTATTTTATTTGTAGTACTGGGAATTGAACTCAGCGGCATTCTAACTCTGAGCTACATCCCCAGCCCTATTTTTTCTTATTTTAAAATGGGGTTTCACTAAGCTGTAGAGAACCTCACTAAGTAGCTGAGGCTGGCTGTGAATCTGTGATCCTCCTGTTTCAGGCTCCTATGTATTGAGATTATAAACATGCGCTATTACACCTGGCTAAAAACGTTTTATAATGATGTTGTGGTGGTACTCTTTTTGTGTGTGTGGTACTGAGGATGGATCCTGTGGGCATTCTTCCTCTGAGCTTCATTGCCAGCCCCATTTTAATATTTTATTTATTTTTATTTTTATTTATTTTTTGTGGTACTGGGGATTGAACCCAATGGCATTCTACCTCTGAACCACACCCCATCCCTATTTTTATTCTTTATTTTGAAACAGGGTCTCACTGAGTTGCAAAGAATTTCACTGAGTAGTTGAGGATGGATGAGAACCCGGATCCTCCGGTCTCAGCCTCCCAAATGCTGGGAATACAAGCATGCACCACCATGCCCGGTTTAATCTTTTATTTTGAAACAAGGTCTCAGTAAGCTACAGGTGGATGCACTAAGTTGCTGAGGCTGGCCAGGAACCTGCAGTCCTTCTTTGTCAGCCTCCCAATACTGGGATTTTAAGTGTGCACCACCACGCCTGGCTTGGTACGTACTTTTTTATTTTTTGTGTGGTACTGGGGATTGAACCCAGGGGCATTCTACCTCTGAGCTACATCCCCAGCTCTATTTTTGTTTTATTTTGAAACAGGGTTTTACTAAGTTGTGGAGGGCCTCACTAAGTTGCTGAGGCTGGCTTCAAACCTGGGATTCTCTTGTCTCAGCCTCCCAAGTATTGGAATTACAGGTGTGTGCCACCACACCCGGCGGTACATAGGTTTAGTGCATTAAAAACGCTACTTAGGGTGAATCAGGAGGATTGCAGGTTCAATCTAGTGAGACCTTGTTTTCAAATAAGAAATAAAATCAGGCTAGGGGTGTACCACTGAGGTAGAATGTCTCTGGGTTCCGTCTCTGGGTTCCATCTCCGGTATTACACACAAACACAAAAATCTAGTGTGGAGGTCTCATACCTTCCATTCTGTATGAATTCTTTTTTCTTTTTCTTTTTTGGTACTGGGGATTCAACCCAGGAGCATCCTACCTCTGAGCTATGCCCTTAGCTCCTTTTATTTTTTTGTTTTGAAACAGCATCCCATTAAGTTGCTGAGGCTGACCTCAAACCTGTGATCCTCCTGTCTCCACCTCTCATGTACTGGGATTACAGATATGCATCACCACACCTGGCTTGTCTGAATTCTTTGTGTCTCTAAATTTGAGACTGCTACCTTCAGAATCTCTAAGCCCATGTAGCCCTTGGAATCTTTATATACCCCCAGAGATTTGAAAGCTTTTTGAATAATGCTTCCTTTAGACAACAGACATAATCACAGTTAGAGTCGAATGTACCAAATTGAAAAGTTAAACCTAACATTTGTTAATCATTAAGAATAATCAGCTGATCATCATGGGCAATAAGCAATTACTAATAAAAATTATTTATAACATTAACTTTTTTTTTTTTTTTGGTGGTACTGGGGGTGGAACCCAGGGGCTCTTCTACTTCCAAGCTATACTCCCAGACCTATTTTATACTTTATTTGGAAACAGGGTCTCACTGAGTTGCTGAGAGTCTCACTAAGTAGCTGAGGCTGGCTTGAACCTGTGCGATCCTCCTCCTGTCTCAGCCTCCCAAGCGCTGGGATTACAAGTGTGCACCACCACTCCTGGCACTAATTTTTTTTATTTTTTATTTTTTTGCGGTACTGGGAATGAAACCCAGGGGCATTCTACCTCCGAGTTACACCCGCAGCCCTATTTTTTATTCTTTATTTTGGAAAAGGGTCTCACTGAGTTACAAAGGGCCTCACTAAGTAGTAGCTGAGGCTGGCTGGCCACGAACTGAGATCCTCCTGTCTCAGTTTCCCGAATGCTGGGATTACAAGCGTATGACACCATGCCCGGCATAACACTAACTATTAATAAGAAAGCTATATAAAATTTTAAGAATATCTTATGAGCTTATGCTCATACATGTTTTATTGCCTGTTTGCTGTCAGTGCTTTTCTTTTTTTGTTCTGGTTTGTGAGAGGAGGTTTCACTGTGTTGCTCAGGCTTGTCTCGCTCAGGTAGGTATACCACTACTACACCCGTATACCACTATGCCTAGCAGGGCTGTTCTTTTAGAACATGTTCTGAAGTTCTTTCATAGTTCAGTAGTGATTATTATTTAACAATGAATAGCCGGGTGTGGTGGTGCACGCTTGTAATCCCAGCATTTGGGATGTGGAAACTGGAGGATTGCGGTTCGTGGACAGCCTCAGCTACTTAGTGAGGCCCTCTGCAACTTAGACCTTGTTTCAAAAATAAAAAAGACTAAAATATAAGGCTGGGGGTGTAGCTTGGAGGTACAATGGCCCTGGGGTCCATCCCCAGTACCACACACACACAAAAAAAGAATAAAACTTTTTGTGAAATACAAATTCATTCCTTGGTTATAACTTTAGCTTCTTTTAGGTTTTATTTTTTTTTTTTTATTATTTTTTTTTTTTGGTGGTACTGGGGTTCCTGGAAGCCCTTCTACCTCCGGGCTACACTCCCAGACCTATTTTTACATTTGTATTTGGAAACAGGGTCTCCTAAGCCAGCGCGCGCGGCTGGCTTCGAACCTGCGCGATCCTCCTGTCTCTGCCTCCCAAGCGCGGGGATTACAAGCGTGCGCCACCACGCCCGGCTTCTTTTAGGTTTTATATTGTTGCTTTTAGTGTGAAGATTCAGGCAGGTGTCCCACAACACTTTTAAGTGTGTGTGTGTGTGTGGGGGGGGTACTGGGGATTAATTTCAAGGGATTTATTTGTACCTCTGACCTATACTCACAGGTCTGTTTTACTTTTTATTTTTTTACTTATTTATTTGTTTTTGGTGGTAATGGGGTTCCTGGAAACCCTTCTACCTCCGGGCTATACTCCCAGAACTATTTTTTTATATTTTTATTTGGAAACAGGGTTTCTTAAGCCAGCAAGGCTGACTTTGAACCTGTGCTATCCTCCTGTCTCTGCCTCCCAAACCCGGGGATTACAAGTGTTCGCCACCACGCCCGGCTTTTACTTTTTATTTTGAAACAGGGTCTCACTCAGTTGTGTAGGGCCTTTGCTGAGTTGCTGAGGCTGGCCACAAACTTGTGATCCTCCTGTTTCAGCCTCCCAAGAACTGGGATTACTAGTGTGTGCTACCACACTCAGCTCACTTTACGTCTTAAAGGATTCATGTTGTATAGTTGAGCAACATTCATTCTCTGTCTTCATGTCTGTGTTAAGTGTGAATGTTTATTTTCCTGGTCTATGATAACTGAGGTTGAGAGGAACAGTTTGACTTAAATTTTTACTTAAATTCATACTCAAGCAAATTGGGTTTTCTGAAGACAAAACCAACACATAACGTTTATCTATTTGGAATTGTTTTGCTCATTGTTTGGGTTACTAAGCTTTTAAATTAAATTATGAATAAGTGCCTAGACAAAAAATGACCAGTTCTTCCATACCTTCCTGTGTTCCTAGGTAACTGTAGCTACCCAGTAGTGCAACCATGGAGTCCATGCTTAATAAATTGAAGAGCACTGTTACAAAAGTAACAGCTGATGTCACTAGTGCTGTAATGGGAAATCCTGTCACTAGAGAATTTGATGTTGGTCGACACATTGCCAGTGGTGGCAATGGGCTAGCTTGGAAGATTTTTAATGGCACAAAAAAGTCAACCAAACAGGTAAGTTATTCAGTCCAATTGTAAAAAAATACTTGCTAAGTACCATAATGTACACACATGCATTTTTATGTTGAGAAATGCTCATATACTTAAATAAAGTTGTCGCCGACTAATCTCAGTTGGGTCCTTATTGTCAGCTCCCGGTCAAATCCTCAGAAAGATGGGGCAAAAGGCAGGTGGAGTTCTGCAGAAACTTATCTGCAGCAATTCCTTCCCCTCTATGAATTCCCTAAGTTTTTAGGTACGGCGCTTGGGAAAGAATTTGAGGTGGACAAAGGCTTCTTGAGCCAATGACACTTTATTACAAAAACTCCAAGAAATTTATACCTTTCACCAGTAAAGTTAATAGTAAGAGAAAAGGGAGGTGGGTGTAATCATTGTGAAGTAATAATGAATGACATGTAAACAAAGGTAATAAAACTAGTCCTTCAGCTGGCTGTTGATCTTCGAGAGAGATTGACTTCTGACTCCTGATTCTTTTCCAAGGTCTTTGCAGATAAGCAGTCCCAGGGGGCCACTTCCCAAAATAAACAAGCATGGCCAAGGCTTGGGGGTTTCTCGGGGAATCTTCTTTGGCTCTCTTGGAACTTTCCATCTTATGGACTCAGTTCATATAGCAAGTGTGGGGAGACGTGGTGATTCAGGTGGATGTGATAAAGTTTCTCCAGGTGTTGGCATTTTTATCTCCTAAATCTGAAAGCTTAAGCAAACTCACAACACAGTTTTGCAGACAAAATACCACAAACAACACCACAAAGTTCTTGGTTTTAATTGTCAGATATATTTCCTTAACTGCTGAACACTCTTCTTTAGACAATAAGCCTATTAAAAGTCTAACCATCTTTAATAACCCATTTCTCTGTCACAAACCCTCTGCAACCTGCTTCTAACTTTCTAATTCCTTTCTCTCCCGGTTGGGACTTTCTTATGATAAGCTCTTCTTCATGCAAAAATGCTTTTCTTACTCTTACACGGTATTTTCTTTCCTTCATACATATATATTTAGAACGTCTGTCCTTTATTTTGTCATATTCATTAACCATGCGGTCAGCCTCTCTGTCTTCAGGAATATTTACACTGGGCGTAAAAGTCACCAATCTTTCTCCTTGAGTCTATTGTATTTGGGCAACTAAGTTGTTTATCAACTAAATTGCTTTAAGGTCACACACAAGGTTTTTATCTTCTCTGTCTCTAGGCAGGATCTCAAGGGTAAACAAAGTTTCCTTAAACTGAACTACCTTACCTGAGTTAATAGCTTAACCTAAGTTAGTGATAGTGAGGGTCAGAGACCCTTTGTAATTGCTGCAGCTGGAATGCTTATCACAGCATCTGAATTCTGGCCAGTTTTTATTATTATTGAGCAGAGCCAAGGACGTTTATTTCCACGGACTCAGTTTCTATTTATAGTCCTAATTTCACATCACTGGAGCAATTCGTGTAGAAAGTTAAAGGAAATATTAATAGTCATGAAGGGTAAAAGTGGGGGATATTTTGGCCAGAGACGATACCTCTTTCTCGGGGCGTTCTGCCGATAAACTATGTGGAGTGGGGGTCTCAATACATAGATGCCGAGGCAGCAGGATGTCTTGGCATAAAGTAAAAAAGGAAAAGCCAAAAGTTCTTTAATGTGTTTTTAAATGGGTTATTTAGTTTTTATTTCATCTTATGAAATCACTCAAAAAGAAATGCTTTTAAAGATGCCCTGTATAGCCGGATCAAATGGTGAATCTATTCCCAGTTTTCTAAGGAATCTCCATACTGATCTCCATAGTGGCTGAACTACTTTGCACTCCCACCAACAGTGTAAAAGAGTTCCTCTTTCCCCACATCCTCGCCAGCAATTGTTGTTGTTTGACTTCTTTATGTTTGCCATTCTGATTGGGGTTAGATGGAATTTCAGTGTAGTTTTGATTTGCGTCTCCCTGATGGCTAGTGATGTTGAACATCTTTTCATGTATCTAGTGGCCATTTGTATCTCTTCTTTTGTGAAATGTCTTTTAATTTCAGTTGCCCATTTCTTGATTGGGTTGTTTTGCTAGTGTAGAGTTTTTTGAGCTCTTTGTATATTCTGGATATTAGCCCTCTATCAGAGTGGTGGCTGGTAAAGATCTTCTCACATTCTGTAGGCTTCCTCTTTAGGTTCTTGATGGTTTCCTTTGATGAGAAGAAACTTTTTAGTTTGAAGAGATCCCACTTATTAATTCTTGCTTTAATTTCCTGCACTTTGGAAGTCTATTGAGAAAGTTACTCCCTGTACCTATATGTTGAAGTGTAGATCCTATGCCTTTCTCTAATAACTTCACAGTCTCTGGTCTAATTTCTAAGTCTTAAATCCATCTTGAGTTGATTCCTGTGTAGGGTGAGAAATAAGGATTCAGATCCAACTTTCTACAAATGGATAGCCAGTTCTCCCAGCACCATTTGTTGAAAAGGCTGTCTTTTCTCTAGCGTATGAGTTTGGCCTCTTTGTCAAAGATCAGTTGACTATAGATGTGTGGGTTTGTTTCTGTGTCTTCTATTCTATTCCCCTGGTCAGTCTGCCTATTGTTGTGACAATACCATGCTGTTTTTACTACTATTGCTCTATAGTATAATTTGAAGTCCGGGAATGTCATGCCTCCTGCCTGATTCTTGTTGCTGAGAATTGCTTTGGCTATTCTGGGTCTTTTCTTCCTCCATAAAAAATTCATAACTGATTTTTCCAGGTCTATGAGAAATGTTGTTGGTATTTTAATGGGGATTGCATTGGATCTATATAGAACACTTTTGGAAGAATGGCCATTTTGATGATATTAATTCTGCCTATCCATGAATAAGGGAGATCTTTCCATCTTCCAAGGTCTTCTTCAATTTCTTTCTTTAATGTTTTGTAGTTTTCTCTGTAGAGGTCTTTTACATCTTTGTTAGGTTTATTCCTAGGTATTTTATATTGGTTAAGAGGTTATAGTAAATGGAATAGTTTTCTTTATTTCTTTCATTGTGGATTCATTGTTGACATAAAGAAAAGCAACTGATTTCTATAGGTTGATTTTGTATCCTGCGACTTTGCTGAATTGGTTAATCAGCTCCAGAAGTGTTTTGGTTGAGTTCATTGGATCTTCTAGATAAAGAATCATATCATCTGCAAATAAGGACAGTTTTAGCTCCTCTCTTCCTATTTGAATTCCTTTGATTTCCTTCTCTTGTCTTATTGCAAAACAGGGTCTCTTAAGCCAACGCTTTGAACCTGCAAGATCCTCCTGTCTCCGCCTCCCAAGCGCGGGGATTACAAGCGTGTGCCACCACGCCCGGCTTAAATGATCATTTTTGAACATTGTTTTGTTTTACAGTTTACCAGTAGCTCATCCAAAAAGCAAGTGAATGCTTAAATATTGACTAGTTTGAAAACCATTAATGAAGTTATATAGCCAGTCTCTTGCACTATCAACACTAGTGCAATTTTTTTTTTTTTTTTTTTTTTGTGGTACTGGGGATGGAACTCAGAGGCTTTCTACCTCTGGGCTATACTCCCAGACCCATTTTATATTTTATTTGGAAACAGGGTTTCACTAAGTTGCTGAGAGCCTCACTAAGTAGCTGAGGCTGGCTTCAAACCTGCGTGATCCTCCTGTCTCAGCCTCCCAAGCGCTGGGATTACAAGCGTGCGCCACCACGCCTGGTTGCAAATTGTTTTTATAGTTATAGCGATGTGTTGTTTAATGACAAGGATATGTTCCCCTAAATGCTTAATTGTTGGTTTTGTTGCTGCGCTAACACCACAGTGTGTACTTAATGCAAACTAAGATAACTACAGTTATCATTAATATCATCTTTTAGAACCAATATCATATGTCTAGTTCCTCATTGACCCAAATGTTGTTATAGAGTGCATCACTGTGTATAAGGAGTAAGCAAACACCAAATTCATAACTTGATACATTAAAAAAGTATTTTTTGGTGGTACTAGAGATTAAACCTAGGGGCATTCTATCTCTGAGCTCTACCCCCAGTATGATTTTTTATTCTTTATTTTGAAATGGTCTCACTAAGTTGAGGAGGGCATCACTAAGTAACTGAGGCTGGCCATGAACCCGAATCCTCCTGTCTCATCCTCCCAAGTCTGAGATTACAAGCGTGTGGTACCACGCTCGGCTTAATTTTATGAAGAATGTGGTAATAAAAATGTTTCTGTGCTTAACCAAAAGGTTATTTTGTTATTTGTGTTGTTAGTAGCATATATGCTAATGTCCTCTGATAATGTTGGAGCTTCTGTTGCTGCTCATAGAACGGGCATAAATGATATGACCCTGTTCTCAGTTGCTGACAGACTGCTAGAACTGGGCTTTCTTTGGAAACCATTCCATTTCACTCCCCTCAGTTTATGCTTTTAGTGGGAAGGTAGTTTTGGAGTTCACCATTATTCTTGGTGGATATGGTTTTGGATCTTCTTTCTTGCCTCCTTCACGATGTAGCGATCAGAACTGGTTATCCTATGTTTGATACTGCTTAATTATTTAACAAATAGCTCAGTCTCTGACAACCTTGACACTGAAGCCTCATTTTAATTTCTTAATTAAAAAACTCAATTCTTTTATACTCGCTTTATATTTATTAAAAGATATCATGTTAAGTAGGTAATAGTAGCCACTAGACTCATTTATTTATTTATTATGGTATTGGGGATTGAACCCAGGGGCATTCTTCCTCTGCGGTACATCCCAGCCCTATTTTATTATTTATTTTTGAAACAGGATCTCACAACATTTTGGAGGGCCTCTTAGTTACTGAGGCTGGCCATGAACCTGTGATCCTCTTGTTTCAGCCTCCCAAGTATAAAATTACAGGTATGTGCTACTATGCCTGGCTCAACATATTTATTTATTTATTTATTTATTTATTTATTTATTTATTTAATTTATTTGCGGGTCTGGGGATGGAACCCAGGGGCATTCGACCTCCGAGCTACACCCCCAGCCCTATTTTTTATTCTTTATTTTGAAACCGGGTCTCACTGAGTTTCAGAGGACCTCACTAAGTAGCTGAGGCTGCCCGCGAACCCTGATCCTCCTCCATCTCAGCTTCCCGAATGCTGGGATTACAAGCGTGCACCACCACGCCCAGCCTGACATATCTATTTAAATTAATTAAAATTCAGTAAAATTAAGCTCAATTTCCTAGTTATCTTAGTCTCGTTTCAAGCATTATGTGCCACATGTGCTGTGGACAGTGCAGATATAGAACTTACTATTAGTATATAAAGTTCTCTTGAATCGTGTTGATCTAGAGAAGCTGGAAGTAATGAAAAAGGATTCTTCTTTAGTCCAGCCTTCTCCCTGTCAAAGGGGACTTTAGTACTCAGCACTTCTTTCTTACCCTCACAGGCTTTCTTCACTGGCTATACTGACACTTGATTGTGGTTGTGTCTTATGTCAGCTTAGATGATTATTTTTGTTATTGTACCAGGGGATTGATCCCAGAGGCATTCTACCTTCCAGCTACACCCCCAGCCCTTTTTTTTTTTTTGGCAGTACTGGGGATGGAACCCAGCAGCATTCTACCTCTGAGTGACACCCTGAGCCCATTTTTTATTCTTTATTTTGAAACAGGGTCCCACTGAGTTGCAAAGGTCCTCATAAAGTAGCTGAGGCTGGCCGCGGCCTGCGATCCTCTTGTCTCAGCCTCCCAAATGCTGAGATTACAAGCATGCGCCACCATGCTCGGCTCACCCTCAGCCCTTTTTATTTTTTGTTTTGAAACAGTCTGTTTCCCTAGGTTGCTCTTAGTCTCCCTGTGTTGCTGAGGTGAGGCTGTCCTCCAACCCGCTATCCTCCTATTTGAGCCTCCCAAGCACTGGCTTACAGGCATGCACCACCATGCCTGGCAGCATATATAACCTTAAATTTGACGTGACTTTGAGATAACCCGTGGATTGCGAACGTTGGTGCGGTGGTGTGCACTTGTAATCCCAGCATTTGGGAGGTTGAGACAGGAGGGCAACTACTTAGTGAGGCTCTCTGCAACTCAGTGAGACTCTTTCAAAATAAAGAATAAAAAATAGGGCAGGGAGTGTCACTCGGAGGTAGAATGTCCCTGGGTTCCATCCCCAGTCCTGCAAAAAAGAAAAAAAAAAAGAAATAAAAAGGACACAACTTAGATTTTATTGCTTGAATTATATCATTTTTTACAGTGTTCAACTTTGTAGTAGGCAAAGTAGCTTGAAAAATTATAAATCAGGTCTATTTCAAATGGAAAATCCTCTATTGTGACAAATAATAGTTTTAAGAATAATTCAGCAGTCACTTTTTGTTTAAAGTTAGGCTGTTGAGAAAAATACTTTTTAGTGGGTAGCTTTTTTATTTTTTGCATATATATATATATTTTTTGGGGGGGTGGTAGTGGGGTTCTTGGAAACCCTTCTACCTCTGGGCTACACTCCCAGACCTATTTTATATTTTTTTATTTGCAAACAGGGTCTCTTAAGCCAGCAAGGCTGGCTTCGAACCTGCGCGATCCTCCTGTCTCTGCCTCCCAAGCGCGGGGATTACAAAGGTGCGCTACCATGCCCGGTGCCAATGTATTTTAAAGAATATGCAGTGAACAAAACAATAATATAGCAGATATTGTATGTATTTTATTCTAATAATTTTTGTATAAAAAAGAACCTCAAATTTAGTTAATCTTTGTCATTAAATTGTAGTGGATAATTGTATTATCTTTTCTTTATGTTTGAAAAATTTTATATGAGAAGATGAAAACGATTTTAATTCAAGATGACAGTGAAACATTTATTGCTTTTCTTTACTGACTACTACCAGGCAGTGAACTCAGAGAGACTTAAGATACTGCTAAGATCTTGTTGTGATATGGAGACCAGTAAAATTGCTTTGCATTTCGTTTTATTTTGTGGTGCTAGGGATCCAACCCAGGGCCTCATACACACTAAGCAAGACCCCTACCACTGAGTCACACCCAACCTCACCTTTAAGACATTGTTTCTTGTTTCAAGAAGCGTGGCCAGGTGTGATGGTACACACCTGTAATCCCAGTACTTGGGAGGCAGAGACAGGAGGATCACAGGTTCATAGCCAGTCTCAGCAACCTAAGTGAGGCCCTTGGAACTTAGTGAGATCCTGTGTCAAAAAAAATAAAAAAATAAAAAATAAAAATAGGGCTGGAGTGTAGCTCAGAGGTAGAATCCCCCTGGGTTCCATCCCCAGTACCACTAAGGGGGGTGGGGAGAAAGAAGCTTGTAATATCTGTAAAGTGATAGGACTTTTACAGATGTGGTATGTGTTAACAGGGAGTGGGTAGTTTGGGTTAATTATCCTTTATCTGATGTACTTGGGACCAGAGTGTTTCAGAGTACAGAGATTTTTGGATTTGGGAATAGGATATTTGCAGACTTTACTAGTTGAATATTGGTAATCAAAAGTCAAATCTGAAGCTTTTTGAGCACCTAT
Organism: Muscardinus avellanarius; assembly: GCF_963383645.1. Taxonomy (NCBI): domain Eukaryota; kingdom Metazoa; phylum Chordata; class Mammalia; order Rodentia; family Gliridae; genus Muscardinus; species Muscardinus avellanarius. The sequence goes on along the minus strand of NC_137797.1, from coordinate 22,582,256 downwards.
ACTTCTATGTCAGAGCATTTTTGATTTTAGATTTTCAGATTAGGGATGCTCAGTCTTATAGCAAACTAGTATAAGAAAAACACAAGCTGAAAATTTATATTCTGATGAAAGAGTTTGAAGTTCAGGGTAAGAGTTTTATTTTAGCTAATCAGTATGAAGGATGAAGGATTAATACAAAATTTCATTGAAATTGCTTAACAAAGAGAAATGTATTTTTAAAGTAGTTGACAATCTCACCTATGTAAGAATTTGTCATCTTTGACCTTATGCAATAAATTTCTCAAAGATTTTTTTTCTCCTTTTATGAGTTGTAAAACTGTAAGAGGTTGAGAACCTTTTCATGTGATCTTTTTTAAGATTTAAAACATCTTGAAACGATAAACACATTTAAATTAAATGCATTTATAGAATGTGTTACAGCAAAACACTAAAATAAGATTTTGCACATGAATGGTGAGATAGGAATGTGAACTTCTAGGTCAGTTGTTTTTAGTTCAAATTAATATTACATAAAGCTCTTTCTGGTTGTCTTTTGTCTTCTTAATGATAAAAAGTGCTAAGATTATGTGTTCGTGTACATTGGATGTCACTAATCCAAAAATTTGAAGTCTGAAATACTCTTAAAATCTAAAAATTTTAAGTGCCACCATGATGCCACAATGGAAAAGTCTTCCTCCTCATCGTTGTCCTCCTCCTCCTCCTCCTCCTCTTCTTCTTTTTCTTTTTGATATTTTTTAATTTTAGTTTGAAATAGGAACTCACAAGGCTCACTAAGATTGATCTTGAACCTCCAGTCCTTCTGTCTGAGCCTTTCAAGTACTGGCATTACAGGCGTGTACCATCATGCCTGGCTCACAGTGTAAAATTCTAAACCTGGCCTCAAATAATGGATTGCTATCAAAATACAGATGCACTGAAACTATTCTATAAAATTTCTTCAGGCTGTGAGTGTAAGGTATATATGACACTTAAGTGAAGTTCCAGTTTAGATTTGGGTCCCATTCTTAAGACATCATATATATATATATATATATATATATATATATATATATATATATATATGCACAGTTTCAGAATTTGAAAAATCCAAAAATCTGAAGACCTCTGGTCCAAAATTTTGTATAAGAGACACTCAATTTGTATATGCATGCTTCTTTTTTTGTGTGTGTATGGAACTGGGGATTGAACCCAGGGGCACTCTACCTCTGAGCTACACCCCAAGCCCTATTTTTTATTCTTTATTTTGAAACAGGATCTCACTAAGTTGCAGAGGGCCTCACTAAATAGCTGAGGCTGGCTATGAACCTGCGACCTTCCTGTCTCAGCCCCCCCAAAGCTAGGATTACAAGTGTGAGTCACCACGCCTGGCATGAATGTTTCTTAAAGTTGTCACTCATTTTGGTTGAGCTATAGAAAGGGCCCTATAGTGAAGCAACTAATGTGATCAATCAGAGGGTATGAGCCTCTTTAAAACGCAGGAGGTATATAAACAAATGTATCAAAGTAAATCACCAAAGAAGTGTGGGATGGAGGGAGGGGGAGGGAATGGGATGGGGGCTGAAGAAGGGCTAATTGGATGATGTGTGCTTGTATATCCTCTCAAGTCTTGTACTCCAATGTGATTGATATATGACTACAATGCACCAATTTAAAAAATAAATTAATTAAAAAAAAAGTTGTCACTCATTTTTAGTGACTTCTTTCCTGAAGGACTGTATTGTGTTTTTCTTGAGTTTTCCATATGTTATTTCTGAGAAATCAGAATTGCTGTATATTGGCTCTTAAATACCTGGGTTTGAATCTCAACTTTTCTTGTTACCTATGAGATCTTAGATACAACATGTATCCTTTCTACAATGTCCTCATCTGTGATTTGGGAATAATGTAACTTGTCTGATAGGATTGCTGTGAGGAATGGAATAATCCCTGAGAAAGAATTATTATTACCACACACAGGAATATTTGGCATGTAACTATGCAAATGTTATCTATTGTTATTTCTCTAAGTCAGTTGACTTGGAAACATCTTTATTTGTAAGATTCCTTATTAGACTAATGCGTGGAACTAGCTATAGAATATATTGTAATACATTTGTTCTTATCTCATTTTATGTTATTCTGGTCTAAAAATAACAAGATCAAGGTTTTTGTTTTGTTTATGGAACTGGGGATTGGACCTAGGGGGATTCTATCTCCAAGCTATACTCCCAGCCCTATTTTAGTTTTTATTTTGAAACAGGGTCTCACTAAGTTGCGGAGGGCCTTGCTTAAGTTGCTGAGGCTGGCTACACACCTTGATCCCCTTGTCTTAGCCTCCTAAGTACTGGGACTGCAAGTGTGAGCCACCATGCCTGGCTAAGGTTTTGAGTTCAAGGTAAACATAAATAAGATGCAGGCATGGCTTTCCAGTTTTGGCTGCTGTAAACCTAGAATCTGGGTTCGTAACCACTATTACATTCTTTCATGCTGAATGTTTATGCTGTACGGGAGAGGCATTATGTTTATTTCACAGTATTTTGTTTTAGTTGATATATTAATGTTCCTTATGAAGTTGACAAGATGTTGAATCTCTACCTTTTATTTTTCATAGATGATATTTGATATTGGCCTTCAGTGTTCATATCATTGATCATATGTATATCATTGAGTAGATGTGTGTTGGTGGAAAACTCACTAGTAATAGAAAATAACAAAGTATAGGTCCTGGTATTAGTAGTGTCACAATGATAACTAACATTTATCGAATGTTTATAGCATGTCAGATATTGCAATGAATTATTGTTGTTGTTGTTATTATTATTATTATTATTATTATTATTATTATTATTATTATTATTTTGGTGGTACTGGGGTTCCTGGAAGCCCTTCTCCCTCCGGGCTACACTCCCAGACCTATTTTATACTTTTTTATTTTTGGAAACAGGGTCTCTTAAGTCAGCACGGCTGGCTTTGAACATGTGCGATCCTCCTGTCTCTGCCTCCCAAGTGCAGGGATTACAAGCATGCACCACCACTCCCGGCAGGAATTATTGTTATATTTCTGTGTCATTTACTCCTCAGTGATTTTATGAGTTATTTATAGTATTATCTTTCCCCAGTTTTCTGTTGGAAAAAGTTGTGTAAAGGCAGCTGGTCAGTTGTAGGGAAACTGACTCAAATTATGGTCAGATTAACACATCCTTTGTTATTGAAAATGCCTTCTTACAAATGCTTGGGTGGTGGAGTGCAGTGGTTCATGCCCATCATCCCAGAATTTGGGGGGCTGAGACATCAGGATTGCAAGTTTGAAGCTGGCCTCAGCAATTTAGGAACCCTATTTCAAAATAAAAAATAGCTCAGTACAAAAAACAAAACAAGTGCTTGGGTAATGGAGTGTTAGAATTAAATTAATTAATTAATTAATTAATTAATAGTTCCTTTGTGTTATTATCAGAATTTGTCCTCTTATTTATGTGTAGAAAGAGCCTTCAATTTAAAACAGATTATTTTGAAAATTTTTTAGATTGGAATTCAGCACTGAATCTTTTTTAGTTGATTAGGTTGCCAGGATAATTTGTGAAAATAATCCTAATGTAGCAAAAATCAAAAATAAAAACAAAAGAAAATAGAAGGGAACAATAAAATAGATACTGTCGTGGATATTGATAGTTAAAAATTTTTATTTTATTTAATAAATTTTATTAATTTTATTTTTCTTATTTTGAAACAGGGCCTTGCTAAGTTGCTGAGGATAATCCTCCACTTTGACATTCTTTTGTCTCAGCTTCTCAAAATCTGGGATTGCAGGCATGTGCCACTATGCCTGGCTAAATTGTTAAACATTTTAATTTGTGTTTTAATTCTGATTTACAAAAGGGGAAATATTTAACACACAGATCATGTGTATCTGATACCAGAATTCAAAGGGATGGTAGAGATATTCTTCTCTTTAGATGAGGATTCTGAGTTTCATATGTTTAAAAATACTTATATTTACTAATCATGAAGAAACCAGTGTTTTGATCAGAAAAGCATTACAATGGTGTTAAAATTTCCATAGCATTAGTTTTTAGTCCTATTTGTAGACTTGACACTCACTGTAATTTTATTACTTTTATATAATTTTTGATTAAAATTAGTTACACAATTCTTTTATTAGGAAGTTGCTGTTTTTGTTTTTGATAAAAAGCTGATTGACAAATATCAAAAGTTTGAAAAGGATCAAATCATCGATTCTCTAAAACGAGGAGTCCAACAGTTAACTCGGCTACGACATCCCCGACTTCTTACTGTCCAGCATCCTTTAGAAGAATCAAGGTAAGTTTTTATAAAAACTTATATGAGAGAGACTTCTTGAAGACATATAATTAAAAATAACTATTTTTGAAAGCTAATTCAAATGTTAGTAAAATTTGTTATGATTTATTGAGTTCTTAAAGATTCATTATTTCCGTAACATGTATTTGCATTATGCATGTATATGTTTGTTTTGAGATATTAAGACTTTCTTCACATTTGATAAGAGTCTGTTTTTAAGTGCCTACTCTGTGTTCATGCTACAGTAGTCAAAATGGAAGATGTAAGAGAAGTATGGAATACATTCACTGCCTGAAAGTAGCTGTCTGTACGGTTCTGCTAGAACTTCTTGTCTTCTTTTCATTGATTTGTCATTTGGGGGATCAGTTCTTATGTATTTGTGTATGTAAGTGCTGTTGTAGAATTTTCGTCTTCATTAAGCCCAGTGTGTCAGTCCATAGCTGTCAGCATAGACAGCTGAGGCCGTCTGTGAACCTGAGATTCTCCTGTTTCAGCCTCTCGAGTACTGGGCTCGTAGGTGTGCGCCACCACACCGTGCTGCCTGTGGTGCTTTTAATATTCCTTTAGGTACCCTAGCTTTGAAGCCTTTTCCACATTATTCATAATCTCTTATTCATTTAATTTCTTTCTCCTTAGACTTTATTCTCTTAATATAGATCTTCATCAATTGTTTTGACATTTGTGGTCTGCAGTCTTTAGGATTTTAAGGAAGGGGGAGGAGAGGAACAGACAAGCGAAGGACTCAGTGGGCTGGGCTCTGGCTTCCCATCTCCCTTCAGCCAGGATAATTTTGCTTCTATCAGTTTTTCCTACTGAGTTTCTGAGAAGTTCTTTCATTGGAATCTTCATTAAACTACTCCCCACTCAAAGGCACAGATCCTTTTTTTCAACCCAAAAGAAAAAAAGGCAAAGTTTACCATTAGAAAAACCATGCTAAGCCAGGCATGGTGTTGCATACCTGTAATCCCAACATTTTGGTGGAGGGAGCAGAGACAGGAGGGTCACAGATTTGAGGTTGGCCTCATCAACTTAGTGAGACCCTGTTTTAAAAAATAATAGTGCTGGGGGTGTAGCTTGGAGTTAGAATGCATCTGGGTTCAGTCCCTAGTGTAACACACACACACACACACACACACACACACACACACACGCTACATGCTTTATATTCAACTAATTTAAATTTGGCAATTTAAATGATACTTTAAATTTGACAGTTATATAGAATGGAGAATAAGAGATATTATTTAAACTATGGTTTTAACTGTCAAAACTGAGTTACTTATCATCCTGAATTTTGAGTCCATTTTTTAAAACTCTTCTGTTGTGTCTGCCCAGAAAGATATTCATATATCACTTATTATAAAAATATCCATGTTATTTTAACTTCTATCTGCATGTCTTTTATGTCATAATTACATTTACAAATTTGATAGGACCAGTGTGTTACATTCTTTTCTGTTCCTGTTGCTTCTTTGATAGTGATTAAATTTTTTTTTTTTTTTTTTTTTGGTGGTACTGGGGTTCCTGGAAGCCCTTCTACCTTTGGGCTACACTCCTTGACCTATTTTTTAGTTTTTTATTTGGAAACAGGGTCTCTTAAGCCAGCGAGGCTGACTCCGAACCAGTGCAATCCTCCTGTCTCCGCCTCCCAAGTGCGCGGATTACAAGCGTGCGCCACCACGCCCGGCGATTTAAGTATTTTAAAACTAGAAATTTATTGGTAATTAGAAAGAGATGATTTTAAGGTTAAGACATCTTTATTGTTAGGTTGTAAAAAAGCATCAGTAGATATAGGGACACTTTAGGGAAGAGAAAAATAGCTTCCAGCTTTTTATGAAGTAATACTATTACAGAAAGGGTAATTCAGACAAAATATTGTAGTTGTGATGGATGTGGGGATGACAGAGAAGCAGTAGTTGAAAACAGGTTAAAATAGTGTTTTTTTTCTGGAACACTCTTTTTTGGTTTTTTTTTTTGTTTTTTTTTTTTTTTTTTTTTTGGTGGTACTGGGGTTCCTGGAAGCCCTTCTACCTCCGGGCTACACTCCCAGACCTATTTTTACATTTTTATTTGGAAACAGGGTCTCCTAAGCCAGCGTGCGTGGCTGGCTTCGAACCTGCGCGATCCTCCTGTCTCAGCCTCCCAAGCGCGGGGATTACAAGCGTGCGCCACCACGCCCGGCTGGAACACTCTTTTAATCCCAATAGTTAGAAGGGTGATACAGAAGAATTGCAGGTTTGTGGCCAGCCTCAACTATTTAGTGAGGCCCCTTAGCAACATAGTTAGACCCTGTTTCAAAATAAAAAATAGGGCGCCGGGTGTGGTGGCACACACTTGTAATCTCCATGCTTGGGAGGCTGAGACAGGAGGATCGCACAGGTTCGAAGCCAGCCTCAGCTACTTAGGCTCTCAGCAACTTAGTGCGACCCTGTTTCCAAATAAAATATAAAATGGGTCTGGGAGTATAGCCCGAAGGTAGAAAGCTCCTGGGTTCCATCCCCAGTACCAGCAAAAAATAAAAAAATAAAAAATAGGGCTGAGGGTATAGCTCAGAGGTAGAATGCCCCTGGGTTTAATTCCCAGCCCTGTGTGTGTGTTGGGGGGGGCAAAAAATTATAGGCATGGTGGCACACACCTATTATCCCAGTACTTGGGAGGCTGAAAAAGGAAGGATCTTAGGTTTGAGGCCAGCCTCAACAACTTAGGGAGGCTCTCAGCAGTTTAGTGAGATCCAGTTTTAAAATAAGAAACAAAATAGAGGTATTTTATCTTGGTGAAAGAATGCCCTTGTGTTAAATCCCCAGTACCACCCCCCGCCAAAAAAGAAGCAGTTTTCAAGAACATGAGTAAAAGCAGCAGTGTACTGAGGAAAGAACCTTGAAAGGTAGGGGAAAGACAAAGGAGAGCAATTGTCATATGACTGGAGAAAGCTTGATGACATGTTGTGGAAGCCAAAGGAGAGAGGAAAGGACCCACTAACGCTGGGACGACAAAATGAAAGGAAAAGGACTGAGAAGAACGCCTGGTATTTGGCTCGTGAGAGGTTGTCAGTGACATTTCATCATTTCCATAGGATGGCAGTTTGTAACTAGAAAGCACAAAGGGGCCAGGAGAAGGCATGTGAATGGTCCTGTAGGAGGGACTCGAGGAGGATGGTGGAGGAGATCGTACTGGGGGAAGTTAAGACGTGTTAGATGAGCTGCGCTTTATTGTGAAGTAGAAAGTGCTTACAGGTAAGCAGTTGAGAAAGGGGGCCATGGAATTAGACGTTAAATAGAGGGCTGTGCTCTGAATACATGTTCTTGAAAAATATAGAAGCAGGGTTACAGGGTCCTCTGTGACTTAGCAAAAGAAACCTGTGATGGTCAATGCAGAGTAAAAATTTACCCAGAAAAAAATAGCAAAAGTTCAGATAGGAAAGGTCATTGGGAGAAAGAAAGTAATCCAGTAGAATAAGGATTTAATTTGTTGTGTAAAGATACTGGGAAGCTCAGTTTTGGTGGAGGTTGTGAAAGTAAATAATGCTGGGTGTTGCAGCACACTCCTGTAATCTCAATACTTGGGAGGCTGAGGCCGAAGGATCACAGGTTCAAGGACAACCTCAGCATCTTAGTGAGGCCCTTATTTTCAGAATGAAAAATAAAATAGGGGAGGTGGTGTATCTCAGAGGTTTGTGTTTCTGTGTTCAACCTCAAGTATGAAGGAAAGAAAAAAAGAAAGAAAGAAAGAACTGATAAATAACTATGGTTTGGGTAGGTCGTCCTTGAAAAGATGTAACACCTCTGCTCTATGACTGTAATGATAATAGAAATGAATATTCATCAGACATCATTAGGCCTTAGAGCTTAAAACAAAATCATGTGGATTCTGATGTGACCAAGGATGATGATTTTGGGGTCAAGACAGCAAAAGTATAAAAAAAAAAAAGTTAAAATAATGAGTCTTGGGGAGAATATTTGAGCAACTTTCAGTACTGTTCAACAAAAGAATGCCTGATGCCCCTGTTAGTGAACCGAACAGGACCATGTGACCTTTCTCTCACCCTAAGCATTTCAGCTTCTACCTCAGATATACTGAGCTTTTCCATATGCTTTCTTTTGAAAAATAGGTCCATGGCAGAAAAAGTTATTCAGGTATTAAGAACAACAAAATTCCTACTCGCCATGTAACAGTTACTATCTTGGCCCAGAAGCTTGGTTTAGCCTTAAACTATACTGTTGCTATACTACCCTAAAGTTCTTCATTTCCAGAAATTTTAGGCCCAAGGCCTAAAATGTTAGGGCTTGATTAAAAAAAAAGTGAAAGCAGCTGGGCATGGTGGTGCACACCTATAATCACAGTACTAGGGAGGCTTAGATGGGAGGATTTCCGGCTTGAGGCCAGTTTCAGCAACTTTTGAGACCCTATTTCAAAATAGAAAATAAAGTGGGTTGTGGTGTAGATCAGAGGTAGAATTTTCCTGGATTCAATCTTAGTACCAAAAAAAAAAGAAAAAGAAAAGCTATGAAAGCTATGGACACTTTGTGTGTGTGTGTGTGGGGGGGATGGGGATGGAACCAAGGGGCATTCGACCTCTGATCTACATCCCCTGCCCTATTTTTTTTTTTGTATTCTTTATTTTGAATCAGGGTCTCACTAAGTTGCACAGGGCCTCACTAAGTAAAGCTGTCTGCAAACCGCGATCCTCCTGTCTCAGTCTCCCAAATGCTGGGGTTACAAAGTGTGTGCCACTGTGTCCAGCTTGACACCTTTCAGAATGATATATAAAGTAGATAAAAGCAAAACTGCTTTGAGTAACATCAAGAGCAGGAGACTTGAAGGCATGCCCTGTCCATCTTCCTGAATCTTCTTGCTTCTGAGATATCTCTGGGAAATCTGCAGTTCTTTGAGCAAAATGATACCATAGACATGATACAACATTATTTTAGAAATTTATTGGTTTTTCATAGTGTACCAAGCACTTGAAGAAATACAATCAAAATAATAGTTTTCTTTTCTAACTTTTTAGGTTTTGAAAAGTTTGTCACAGTTTTTTAATACTTAGTTGAAAAGATTGATTTTTCCAGTATGATTCATATAAAAATCCTGACCTTCTTTTGAAGTGTTTTATAATTATGCTGAAATTTATAAATCTCAAAGAGTTTACCTTATCAATAATTTAATAGGACCTCAAATAGTTTATATATATTTGATTTTGATAATGTGTAAACACAATAGTAATGATTGTTTTCTTTTTATAATAGGGATTGTTTGGCCTTCTGTACAGAACCTGTTTTTGCCAGTTTAGCTAATGTTCTTGGTAACTGGGAAAATCTACCTTCTTCAATATCTCCAGACATTAAGGATTACAAACTTTATGATGTAGAAACTAAATATGGTTTGCTTCAGGTATGTATTTTTATTCAACATGTAAAATGAGTTTTTTTCCTTTAAAATTCTGTTTTGACCTTTTCACACATATTAGCCATGTAAACTACTTTATTAAACCTTTAATTCTTGTCACTATTTAAAAAATAATTTCTATGTTCCAGAATCTCTTCTAGAACATAGAAATTTTATTTTGCTATCGTTATTTTGTTATTGTTTTTTGTTATTGTTAGACTTGACACATATTAGCCATGTAAACTACTTTTTTAAAACTTTGATTCTTGTCACTATTTAAAAAATAATTTCTATGTTCCAAAACCTTTTCTAGAACATATAAAATTTATCTTTGTTATTGTTAGACTTAAATTATATTTATTACTGTTATACTTAATTTATATTTTAAATTTATGAAACTGATAATGTTGGTAATCTTTGAGTAGGGGCACTTACTTTTAGATGGGGCAAGTTTCTTTTGATTCTTTTGAATTTAAAATCATGTAAATTTATTTCATAAACAACATTAAACTGGAATAAAATATTTAATAAGGATAAAATATTTTATCTCTAAGAAAAATTTGTGGATACCAAGAGATACTTTTTCATATATGCCTGCTTTTTCAGATTTTTCTTTCCTTGCTTACCAGAATATCTTTAGCTCCAAGAAATAGATTTGTTTGTGAAGCAGATTTGAGTTCCTTGGGGAAGAGATCATTTAATTTATTTGCTTTTTTTGTTTATTTATATATTTTGGTACTGGGGCTTACCAGGGATACTCTACCACCACGCCACATACCCAGCACTTTTTAGTTTTTATTTCGAGACTGAGTCTTGCTAAGTTGGCAGGTCTTGAACTTGTGATCTTCCTGCCTCAGCATAGCTAGAATTATAGGTATGCCTTACATGTCTAGCCATTTTATGAAATTTTTAACAGCTTTATTAAGGTATAGTTTTCTACAGTAAATTACACATATGCAAATTATTTAATCTTAAAAGTTTGACATGTACATACCTATGAAAGCATGACCCAAATCTTCCCCATTCCCGTAAGCTTCCTCCTGCTTCTTGTAATCCTTTCCTTCTGTTTTTTGCAATTTCTCTGTCCCTTGGCCCAGGAATCACTGACCTGCTTTCTCTTAGTGTGTATCAGTTTGCATTTTATAAATGGAATTCTATGGGTGTGTATTCATTTTGGATCTTGCTTCTTTTAACATTGAGATTCACACATTTTGTATGTTATTAATAGTTAATTCTGTGTGTGTGTGTGTGTGTGTGTGTGTGTGTGTGTGTGTGTGTTACTGGAGGTGAAACCCAGGGGCTTTTCTACCTCCAGGCTATCTCCCCGACCTATTTTATGCGTTATTTGGAAACAGAGTCTCGCTAAGTTGCTGAGAACCTTACTAAGTAGCTGAGGCTGGCTTCGAACCTGTGCGATCCTCCTGTCTCAGCTTCCCAAGTGCTGGGATTTCAACCTTGTGCCACCATGCCAGGCAGTTAATTCTTTTTTTAATTGCTGAATAGTAATCCGTTGTATGGATATATCAGTTTGTTTACCCATTTACTTGTTATAGTCATTTGATTTGTTTGTAGATTTTGCCTATTGCAAATAAAGTTGCTGTGAACATTCATGCACATTTTTTATATGGACTTACATTTTTATTTCTTCTGATTAAGCAGATACCTGAGAGTGGACTAGCTAGATCAAATGGTATTTGTATGTTTCACTTTTTAAAGAAACTGACAAAACTTTTCCAAAGTGGTTACACCATTTTTTACTTCTACTAAGAGTATATGAAAGTTCCATTTTTTCATATCTTTTTAAAACTTGCACTGTTTTGCCCTTCTAGTTTTAGCCATCCTAACAGATGTTCACTGGTGTTTCATTGTGGTTTTAATTGTCCTTCCCTGATAGGCAATGGCTTTGGCAGCCTTTTATACGCTGCTTCTCCATCTCTTGGCAAAATGCTTATTCAGATATGTTGCTCAATTTTCTTTTTTGGTGGTAGTAGGAATTGAAGCCCGGGGTGTTCTACCTCCCAGCCACACCCCCAGCCCTATTTTATTTTAATTTGAAACAGGGTCTTACTAGGTTGCTGAGGCTGTCCTTGAACTGGTAATCATCCTGGCTCAGCCTCCCAAGTGCTGGGACTACAGGAATGTATCACCATGCCTGGCTGATATGTTCCTTGATGCACAAAAAATTTTTATTTTGATATAGTTCATTATATATACTTTTCCTTTTGTTGCCTCTGAAACAAGAAATCATTGCCAAATCCAGTGTCGTGAAGCCCTCTCCCTCCATTTTACATCTGATGTATATCCTTCAGAGTTTTTTGTTTGTTTGGCCTTTTTTTTTTTTTTTTCATCCTGAGGATTTGACCCAAGACCTTGCATATGCTAAGCGTGCATTTTACCACTGAGTTATACCCCCAAACCCTGAGTTTATGAGTTTATTTTTATATATGGTATAAGGTAAAGGCCTCACTTTATTCTTTTGTAGGTGGCTATCAGTTTTTGGAGCCCATTCATACCATTGTTGAAAAGTGTGCTCTTTGCTCATTCATTGTCTTAGTACTTGTATCAAAAATCATTGTTGCTGGGCATGGTGCTCACGCTTGTAATCCCCGCGCTTGGGAGGCTGAGACAGGAGGATCGCACAGGTTCGAAGCCAGCCTCAGCTACTTAGTGAGGCCCTTTGTAACTCAGTGAGACCCTGTTTCCAATTAAATATAAAAATAGGTCCGGAAGTATAGCCGGAAACATAGTACTTATATGTAGAAAATAATGATACTCATATAGTTATTAATAATGATAGTTATTTGCAGGAAAAAAAGTTAACTTTGTTTTGTTTTAGCAGTGCTAGGGATTGAACCCAGGGCCTTGAGCATGCTAGGCCAGCCCGTTTAATGACAGTTATTTCTTATTTATTTATTTATTTATTTATTTATTTATTTATTTATTCATTTATGCCCTCACAAGTCTTAAGAAGGACTAGAAGTATAGAACAAAGTTAGGTAGAGGTAGAATAGACTTATGGCAGACTAGAGATTGGGAGTGGTGTATGTTTCCCCATATCTATTATGAAGTTAGGGTGCCACAGTTTGAAATGATCTCCCAACTGGGACTTAAACTAACTCAGTCACTTGCTCAAAGTTGCAAGGATCAAGTGATGAAGTTAGGGACAGGAACCCAGGTATCTTCTAAATTAGAACTCAGTATACTCTATGCTGTTGACTTGCTTTCATGTGGAAAGCTCTAAGTAGGGATTTTTAAAGATAATTCATTCATTTATGCAACAAATATTTGCTGGACAGCCATATGTTTGGCACAGGTCTGGGTACTGAAGGCATAGCACTGAACAAAACAGACAAAAAAAAATTCTGCCTTTTGGAAGCTTGTATTCTCTTAAGGGAAGACAGATTGCATTTGATAAGTGATGTGAAGGAAAAAGAAGTGAAAGGGAAAGAGGAATGATTTGGTTGGGAGAAAAAAGGGACATGCACTTTTGAACAGGGTGGTTAGGAAAAATCTCACTGGAAAGGAGACATTTAAAGGGGAAAAATAATAAAAAGCCATATAGATACTTGGAGGAAAGAATGATATAGGCATAGAAAATCCCGAGTAAAGTCTGAGACAGGATCTTGCATGACATAGCCAAGGAATTAGTGAACTAGCTGTAGTGCTAGAGAGGAGGGAACAAGAACGCCAGTAGTAGCTGCTGTGTTGAGAACTAAACTGTGTAGAAGGCAAGAGTAGAAGCAAAGAGTTGAGGAAGGTAGCTGTCACAGTCCTCTCAGCCAGAGGATGAGAGTCTAGAATGGGGAGGGCTATAAGACTGGATCTTATTCTGACAGTGGAGGTAACAGGATTTATTATAAAAGAAGAGAGGACAGGATAACTCAGTGGTTTTTTTTTACGTACACAGCCAGAACAATGAAGTGGTCATTAATTGATAAGGAAAGACTACAGGAAAAAAAGCATTGAATTCCTGGGAGAAATTTATTCCTCTGAAATTGAAATGCTTATAACAGGGGCAAGAAAACATGAAAATAGTCAGATAATGAAGCCTGGATTTGAACTGAGGCCCAGACTGGAAATATTGGGAAGAGTCAGCATATAGCTTGAAGCTTTTTTTTTTTTTTTTTTTTTTTTTTTTTTGTGGTACTGGGCTTCCTGGAAGCCCTTCTACCTCTGGGCTACACTCCCAGATCTAATACCAAGAAAGCGAGAGTAGATGGCAAATTGTAGAGGTCCAAACATTTTATTCTGGAGGTTAAAGAAATGAGAAGGAACCTGCAAAATAGACTGAGAAGTGGAGTTTGAGGAAAACCAAGGACAGTGGTGTCTGCAAAGTCAGAGAGCATTAGCTTGCCAAAACCATCTTCTTCCTGGAGACAGAAATCCAGCCTTCCATTTGGCTAACAAATTCCATGATAATCTCAGACACAAATACAACTTGTGATCCTTCTGCCTCAGCCTCTCCAGTAGCTAGAATTATGAGCATGCTAATAATTAAGATCTTTAAGAGGTACTTTATTGTTGTAACCAAAATAAATTTTATTTTATTTTATTTTATTTATTTATTTATTTTGGTGGTACTGGGGATGGAAACCTTCTAACTCTGGGTTACACTCCCAGACCTATTTTATATTTTTAATTTGGAAACAGGGTCTCTTAACCCAGCAATGCTGGCTTCAAACCTGTGCAATCCTCCTGTCTCTGCCTCCCAAGCGTGGGGATTACAAGCGTGCGCCACCACTCCTGGCTTAAGTTTTATTTATTATGTAAACATCTAGTCTTTTTTCATTTACAGGTTTCTGAAGGATTATCATTTTTGCATAGTAGTGTGAAAATGGTTCATGGAAATATTACTCCAGAAAATATAATTTTGAATAAAAGTGGAGCCTGGAAAATAATGGGTTTTGATTTTTGTGTGTCATCAACCAATCCTTCTGAACAAGAGGTAATAAAGTTCTAGTCTTTGAATTTTTTTAAAGCCATGAAAATTTATGATTATTTCTAGGGTGGACTAGAGAACTTAGTGTAACCCTGATAAATGTGTACATGTTGGCTATGTGGTAGAATAATATCTTTAAATTTATAGCTTTATGGAAAATGTCTAGTGTTCACCATAATAAAAAATATTCTTAGGTCATCGATTTCACAGAAGTTAATGTTACTTTAGAAAAGGATGCCAGATCTGTTAAAGACATTTGGGAACTATTGGATTAAATAGAATTTTTTTTCCCTCAGAATACCAAATACTGTAGCATATATTTTTAATCTTTAGCAGTATTTCCCCAACTTAATGGACCCATGCTTAGGGAGCATGATAACAACATTAATGATGGCAATGAGAGTTAACACTTATTGAAGCATTTTCTAAATACTTTTTAATGTATTTATACATTTAATCCTCACAACAACTTTATTGGGCCTATGAATAATACAAATGTGTAAGTTTGGCTCAACGAATGATGCCATACACCTGAGTTTAGGTGGGTGGTAAGTGGGAGAGTCAGAATTTGAACTGGGTCTTTCTGTTTCCAACACACTTATTTCTTAGTAATTAGAATACCTGTCTATTCACACTTAGAGAAATGCTGCTTTAGATGAGTAATGTTTGTGTTGATTGATTACTTATGGCTTAGAAGACTTTTTTTGGTGGTACTGGGGTTCCTGGAAGCCCTTCTACCTCTGGGGTACACTCCCAGACCTATTTTATATTTTTATTTGGAAACAAGGTCTCTTAAATCAGTGAGGCTGGCTTCGAACCTGCACAGTCCTCCTGTCTCTGCCTCCCAAACGCGGGGATTATAAGCATGTGCCACCACGCGCGGCCATAGAAGACTTTTTGTGATATGATACTCATTATATTTCAAGTGGGTATTATATGTAGTCATTTAAAAGGCTATAATTTGGCCGAGTGTGGTGGTGCATGCTTTTAATCCCAGTACTTGAGAGGCTGGGATTAAATAGAACTGGGAGGATTGCCAGTTCATGGCCAGCCTCAGTAGTGAGAACCTGTTTTGAAATAAAGAAAAAAAATGTCCTGGGGGTGCAGCTCAGAGGTAGAATGTTCTGGACCAGGTTCCATCCCCAGTACCACAGTAAAAGGCTAGAATTTGATCTAGAACAGATTTGTAATTTTATTTTATATTTTTTCGTGCTAGGGATTGAACTCTGGGATGTTCTAACTCTGAGCTACATCCCCAGCCCTGTATTTTATTTTTTATTTGGAAGCAGGGTCTTTTGAGTCGCCAAGGCTGGCCTCGAACCTTCAGTCTTCCTATTTCAGCTTCCCAATACTGGTAGTACAAGCCTTTGCCACCAGGCCCAGTCAGCTTTGTCATTTAAAACCTATTTTCAGGGGTATCAGAAAGAATTGATATTGATTAAGTGCATACTATGGGTCAGGCACTTGACTTCCATATGTTTGATTAATTTTTACTATAGTCTTTTGAATTTGTTAACTAAATTATGTAGCTAGTTGGTAAGAGAACAAGGTTTTAAACAATAGTCTCTATCCAAGCACATACAACTTGAAGCCTATGGATCCCAGAAGATGAACCAGACTGCATATTCTCATTTGCATTTTGCAGTGATCATTTATCTTCTGGAAGAGAATTCAGTGATCTCAGATATAAGAGAATTCTTATCAGTTTGTGGACTTTCTAGATTTGGGATTTGAGAATTTTAGAATTAAAGGTGATAGTGACATGTTTACTTGTATAACTAGTAAGAATTTAAAGATTGATTGCTTGATAACGGTTTGCTTTCATTTGAAATATTTAATCTGTGTTATTCTTTTTCTGTCTAATTACAGCCTAAGTTTCCTTGTAAAGAATGGGACCCAAATTTACCATCATTGTGTCTTCCAAATCCTGAGTATTTGGCTCCTGAGTACATACTTTCTGTGAGCTGTGAAACAGCCAGTGATATGTATTCTTTAGGAACTGTTATGTATGCTGTTTTTAATAAAGGGAAACCTGTATTTGAAGTCAACAAGCAAGATATTTATAAGAGTTTTAGTAGGCAGTTGGATCAGGTATTTGTCTATCAAAATTTATTTGCATTAAAATTTATCAAAATTTATTATTTCTTAAAATGTCAATATTCTTAGGTGAGTGCCTCATTTTAAGTTATCAGAAGACTGAATTAATAAGAGTAATTATTATAAGTTATGAAGGCTAGTTAAAGTTTGTTACTACCACTTTAATCATGGCATTTACTAGAGTGCCTGGGTATGGTGGCACATGCCTGTAATCCCAGCACTTGGGAGGCTGAGACAAGAGAATCACAGGTTCAAAGCCAGCCTCAGCAACCTAGTGAGGCTCTCAGAAACTTAGCAAGACCCTGTTATTTAATTAATTAATTAATTAATTAATTAATTTTTTTGTTTGTTTTTGGTTCCTGGCAAGCCATCTACCTCCGGGCTACACTCATAAACCTATTTTATATTTTTGTTTGGAAACAGGGTCTCATAAGCCAGCGAGGCTGGCTTCGAACCTGCGTGATCCTCCTGTCTCCGCCTCCCAAGCGTGGGGATTACAAGAGTGTGCAACCACACCTGGCAGCAAGACCCTGTTTTAAAATAAAAAATAAAATGGTGTTGGAGGTAGAGCTTGGAGGTAAAATGCCTCTGGGCCAAATCCTTAGTAGTACCACAAACAAAGCAAACAAAAAAACATAAAAACCTGGGTGTTTTAGGAATGGAAATAGTTTCAGATATTAAAAACAAGTATTTTAGTTATTTTGCAACAGTAAAGTTAGCATATTGTTCCATCTAAAAATTGCTGAATAAAATTTAAAAAGACTTTTTGAACTATTAATAGAAATGCCTGTTTTTGAATATTTTATACTCATTTGCTGTTATCACTTTTGAATAGTTGAGTCGTTTAGGATCTAGTTCGCTTACAAGTATACCTGAGGAAGTCCGTGAGCACGTGAAACTATTGCTCAATGTAACTCCAACTGTAAGACCAGATGCAGATCAAATGACAAAGGTAAGTACGCCAAGATTGCTACCGAAGGTGGAGGGAACAACAGGAACAGAAGTTCCATTGAGTTCTTAAAGCAAGATTTAGTCCCCACATCACATTTTTGTTTTTGAATGTGTTACTCATTCAATATCTTTTCATCTTAAACAGCATAATTTATGTACATAAATCCTGTAATAGAAAAGTAAAAATTCAAATAAATTGAGTCCTAACAGTTGAAATTAGATATGCAGACATTCTGGACTTTAGAATCATAGCCCTCTGTTTTACTCATAGAAGCATGGATTTTAATAAATAAGTGGTATTCCTTATGCCTTCAGGATTTTTACTCTTCAATACTTTAGACTTTTGTAAAGTACTGTTGTACAACCAACTCAGTTATTCCGAAGGTTTCGACTTGAAAAATAATTAATATCTTATTCTGATTTTTAGACTTAGAATTTTTATTAAAATGATTTTTATCTTGCTAAATATTTTTCACCATATTGTGACAGTTTCAGATATGAAAGGTGCTTTAAACTTAATATTTATCAAAATAAATTTTTCTTTATTTTTAGATTCCCTTCTTTGATGATGTTGGTGCAGTAACACTTCAATATTTTGATACCTTATTCCAAAGAGACAATCTTCAGAAATCACAGTTTTTCAAAGGACTACCAAAGGTCCTACCAAAACTGCCCAAGGTTTGTTGTTGATCAGTTTTTTTATTGTAGTCAGAATTTTTAAAATTTAAAGCTTACTTTGACTTAACTAGAATAATTTTTCCAAATAATATAACTTTTGTCTTAGAGAAGTAAATAACTATAAAAGGCTGCAGAATGAAGCCAAAAGTTAAGATTTGGTCTAAAATTAAACAGGATTTTAAAAACCAAAAGGGTGTTTGCTGTGTCCAGGCAACAGTTGGACATTAAATGTCAGAAGTCTGTAAACTGTCCTTTTGGGGTGGTGGTGCACACCTGTAGTCCCAGTACTTGGAGGCCAAGATAGAAGGATCACAGGTTTGAAGCCAGTGAGATACTTGTCAACTTAGTGAAACCCTGTTTTAAAATAAATTTAAAAAGGGCTTTCTGGGCTTGGTGGCACATGCTTGTAGTCCCAGTACTTGGGAGGCTGAGCCATAGCCCAGGGGTAGAACGCTCCTGGGTTCAATCCCTGGTACCATAAAAAACTGTGGGGAGGGATGCTGGGGGTGTAACTCGAGGTAGAATGCCTCTGGATTCAATCCTCAGTACCCCTTCCCCCAATAAAAAGAGTTCTATAGCTGTCACTGTGGTGATCTCTTCCTCATCAGAGTTAAGGGGATATTTTTGTATTGATGCTAGCCTTTCTTAATCCCTTTAACTCCTCTCTGACTCATTGAATCCTGGATATAAAGTAGGCTAAAAGATGTTGGTGAATGCAAAGGAAGGCACAGCTTGTAAAACTAGTAATTCCTAGTTGTAGAAATGTTCAGTGTTTATCAGCCACTGATTATTTGTCTGGCCCTTTACTTAAGTGGAGAGTAAAAAGGAAGCATGAAATACTGTCCCTGCTTTCAAGACCATTACAGTCAATGTGAGTAGGGTTAAGGTGCATGAAACAAAAATTAACATGCAGGGTAATGTCAGGTCATATGACATGAATCATAAGGAAGGACTGAAGAGATGACTAGGGAAGATTTCCTAATGATAGGGTGACCATATAGCCCCCCTACCTATGACATTCGTAATTAATGCTCTTTGTTTTGGCATAATTTGCAAGAATATCCCAATTTTTCCTAGTGCATATATCAATTTCAGCTATAAGTTCTATGGTCATCTTACCTTCATTATTAATACTAAAGACTTGAATAAATTTTGGTTTTATAAAACATCTTTGCCTTTCAGCGTGTCATTGTGCAACGAATTTTGCCCTGTTTGACTTCAGAATTTGTAAACCCCGACATGGTACCTTTTGTTTTGCCCAATGTTTTACTGATTGCTGAAGAGTGCACCAAAGAAGAATATGTGAAATTAATTCTACCTGAACTTGGGCCTGTATTTAAACAACAGGAGCCAATCCAGGTACGTTATAGATATTTTTGCATATTTTTCTTATCTTGTTGATGATAATGACTACGACTGAAAACAGAAGAAATGAATAATGTCTTTAAAAATTGAGGTAAAGTTAGAGCATTCTTTTGTATTAGTCTGCTAGTTTTATATAAAGCTATTTGAACTATTCCTAAAATTATATTTGAACTTTGCAAGTAAATATTATGGCTCTATAAGTTACTGTCTCTGAAAATAAATTGCATCAAAATTTTATATTTGTTATTCTGTTCCCAAGTGACTTCATACAGTTATAGGCCGGGGAAAGAAATACTAATTTTTCTGCTACACTTTTAAGTATTTTTGTTTGTTTTGTTATTCTGGTGGTTAATTTGTAGATGATTTGTGCCAGTTGATTCTCTTTATTATTTATGTATTAATTAATACTTTATTTAGAAGAGGAAAGTGAGCACTTAGAGCACCATGGAAATAATGGCTATATGTATTATTAAATGAAAAATATAATCCTTTTTAGGTAGACTTCATTACAATACATATATGCCAGGTTCAAGTTCATCTTGGATTTCAGAGTGTGGCCACATATCTGGATTTGATTTTGAGCTTTTTTATCTTCTTACTAGAAGTGTGACTTGATTTAGTTGTTAGTATCTTAAAACTTCCATTTCCTGCTGGCCGTGGTGGCCTACGATTGTAATCTCAGTACTTGGGAGGCTGAGACAGTAGGATCACAGGTTCACGGCCAGCCTCAGCTACTTAGTGAGGCCCTTTGCAACTTAGTGAGACCCTGTTTCAAAATAAAGAATAAAAAACAGAGTTGGGGTTGTAGCTTGAAGGTAGAAAGCCCCTGGGTTCAATCCCTGGTACCACCAAAAGCAAAACAAACAACAGAACTCATTTCCTCATTTCTAAAATGAAAGGGGTTATTGAGATGAAATTTCCTAGAACTTACGTGTTTCTGTCACTGTATGGATAGTAGCATATTAGTCACTATCAGCCATCTGATGTAATGGTGATATAACTGTTTGTAGTCCTTCCCTTGAGAAGAAGAGAAGGCAGGCTGGCAAGAGTTCTCTTTGGCCTAGGGAAAGAACAAGGGAGGATGCAGTAGGCTTTGCTGCATGGCTCCCCACCAGTGGCCAGAGGATTAGGAGGGAAGGTTGGTAGTTACATGTTTTCTGTTCTGTGGATCAGTCAAGATGGTTTTCAATGAAACCTGTAATCTAAGTTATTTACCCCCATTGTTTGTTCTTTCCCCCCCTTAGTTGCTGTTAGAAATTCTTTCTGAAGCTTCAAACTGAGCATATATAAAATTAAGTATTCTGCATAACTAGAAGGGGCAGTTTGTTCCTTATAATTTTGGTACATGGCAGCAACTAGGTAAAAATAGAAATGAATATTGGGAACAATTAAAAATACTTCTTTCTAGAATCTTTCCTTACAGACCTTTTTATTTTTATACCCTCCTCTTGAACTTCTGAGAGGCCAAGTTATGGAATTCACTTATGTCAGACACCTGACTTCGCTGGCCTCAGGCTTGTATTTTTTTACCCAGTAGCTTTCCAGATAGTTGGTACTTATGGGCAAGTGCCGTGTTACTATAGATATGTGAGAGTTAGGAAATTTATCTGTGTTTGAATGATAAAACTGAGAAGATGTGAAATAATGCTTCCAGAAATATAAGAGACTTGATTCCTATGTTTTTGTCTTCCATGCTTTCAGGCTAGCAACATGGTGAGTGTCAAAATTATAACTTACTCTTTTGAAGAAATGTTAAATTTCAGCATCTATTGACGCTCTTAAAGATTTTAGACTTTAATATATCTTTTCCCTTTTCCTAAACAGATTTTGCTAATTTTCCTACAAAAAATGGATTTGCTGTTAACCAAAACCCCTCCGGATGAAATAAAGAACAGTGTCCTACCAATGGTTTACAGAGCACTAGAAGCTCCTTCCATTCAGATCCAGGTACAGTGTCTGCTTTTCTTTAATGGTGCTTCTCATTCTTGAAGAAGTAGTAAAGTGCATTTTAGGCTTAATTCATAACATTTTATGTAATAATCAGTAGTAAATGTATTTATTGGATTACATTATTGATATGCTGTTAGTAAAATATATCCATTCTTAACTAAAGAGTCAGTTTATCAATACCTGTATCATGAAGTATACTTGTAGCTTTTATTGATCAGAAATGTACTCTTTTTTGTTTGATTTTTTTTTGGGGGGGAGAGGATCAAACCCAGCAGCATTCCTCCACTGAGCCACACATCCCCCAGCCATTTTTTTTCATTTTTATTTTGAAACAGGGTCTCACTAAATTGCTATGGGTCAACCTGCAGTCCTCCTGTCTGAGCCTCCCAAGTACTGGGATTATAGGTATTAACCACCACACCCATCTCAGAAAGGTACACTTATAAAAGAAAGTTTGATTTATTGTAGCTTGAATTATTGTATACTTTCTTTTTTTCTTTTTTTTCTTTTTTTTTTTTTTGGCGGGTTTGGGGATGGAACCCAGGGGCATTCAACCTCCGAGATAACAACCCCTGCCGTATTTTTTATTCTTTATTTTGAAACCGGGTCTCACTGAGTTGCAGAGGGCCTCACTAAGTAGCTGAGGCTGTCTGAGAACTGCGATCCTCCAGTCTCAGCCTCCCGAATGCTGGGATTACAAGTGTGCGCAACCACGCCTGGCTTTTCTTTTTTCTAAAGTGATAATTATGAGTGAAATTTTAAAAAAATTATGTGGTTTTTTTTCTTATAAAACATTACATATTTCTCATACTTAATTTTTTCATGCTTGGTAACTCAACTTTCTATTTAGAAATCCCATTTGTTTTCCAGTGAAGTTGATTTGTACACAAGAAGGTGGCTATGCAGACATCTATATTAGTGTGACCATTATTTTCCCCCCTGTGGTACTGAGGAGTAGACGCACAGGCATTCTACTCCCGAGCTACACCCCAGCCCTCTTACTTTATCTTTTGAAACAGGGGTTTGCTAAGTTGCTGAGACTGGCCTCGAGCCTGTGATCTGTCTCAGCTTCCCAAATCCCGGGATTGTAGGTGCGCACCACCACACCTAGCTTAGCGAGACCATTCTTGATGCATTTATAGTTGCGCTTTCTCACTGCCTGGGTGAGTTCTTAGGCTCTCCATCAGAAGAACCAGAGAAATCTACAGCCAAGATGGTCACAAGACTTCAATTTTTACATGTGAGCACAAGGGAGGCAGCACACAGGGACAGATCTCCCAGGCTGCCGAGCCAAGGGGAGCAGCTTTCCTGGCATCTGTGGGGAGGCAGGGCCCTCTCTTGATGTCCTCACATGCAGAAGTGGAGCCTTAGTTACGGCTCCTCTCTCAATTGTGCTGCTTCCCTGCGATGCCTGATGCCTGTCTCATTACCAGTTCATGTCCACCATGGCGTGTTTTTTTTTTAAATATACTATGCTAATAAAGGAAAGTTCACTGCAGGTTACTTTAGTGACTAGTATACATATGTGCTTGCTCTTCGCCACCTGGAACTTGCTCCTTATTGTCAGTGGAGTTCCTAATATTTTCAGAACAGAGCAACTTCTTGTCCTGTCTCAGTACATTTGAGTTTCATGGACTTGTCTGGTTCTGGCTTTTTGGTATTTCTGCTGATCACAGTGTCTCAGAAATCTGAGCTGACTTTTCAGTTTCACGTCTTCTTATTTTTATAGCTTTGAGATAGGTCCGTGTTTTAACTCCTAATTTTCTGTTAATCTGTTACCCCATAAGACTGAGAGCTAGCGTAGCTATCTGGCTCCTCCCTGAGAGGCTTTAATCTCCTAAGGGGTCCTGTTTTCATGTGGTCCCTGTCTTAGTTTTGCCCCACAAAGGTTATATTAGAGCAACATATGCTTTACCAAACTGTTAGCATTTAGTTTTTGCTATTAAATTTTTTATTCTTTGGGCTTTATGTCTGGAAAAATAATCTGAGGTCCTGTCATAAGGGTAATTTAGCTTAAATTTTCTCTTTGAAAAATACATTTTTTGGCTGGGTGTGGTGGCGCATGCTTGTAATCCCAGCATTTGGGAGGCAAAGACTGGAGGATCATTTTTCATGGACAGCCTTAGCTACTTAGTGAGGCCCTTTGCAACTCAGTGAGACCTCTTTCAAAAAATAAAAAAGACTAAATGTTTTCATATTTAAAAGTTAATCTTTTTTCCAGCAAAATAAGTAATAAATAAAAACATAATTTCTGAAAGTATTTAATTTTTCCCCTCAATGTGAACCTAGTATCGCATATTTCAGATTACTTTAAATTCATTGCAATTTTTATCTTCTAAGTTTATTCAAGGGCGTGAGGTTGGTGTTAATTTTTTTTCCTCTTAATTAGATTATGACATGACTTGGGGAAAGTGTACTTAGTACTTTTCAACTCTTTCTAAGAGTTGTAATTATAGCTTCGTTGAAGCATTACAACAGGGCCTGTGCAGAGGACCTGGTTTCATAGAGAAGTTGAGCAGGAGAGAGAGGGTTGAAAGATGTGAAATACCATTTTTCTTCATAGTTTGGACAACAAATATCAGCCGTTATTTTATTAAAATAATATATAATTCAAATTGAGTAGTACAACTTTGCTAAATTTTAGAAACTAGCATTTTTTATATCATTCAGTATAAATCTTTAGTCACCAGTCTAAAACATTGCCTGGTAAGACTGATAAAGTGTATCTAAATTGAGAGAGTCCTAGAGAAAGCAAGAAACAAGAATCTTTTTCTTAAGCTTCATTTAAGTAGAAGGCTAGAAAATAACTTCTAAAATACATTTTTTAATTACAGTTTTAAAAGTAAAGTTTGATTATTATTATTATTATTATTTTTCTTTATTGTGGTACTGGAGATTAAACTCACAGGCATTCTACTCTGAGCTACATCCTCAGCCAGGCTTTATTTTTTTTAGTTTGAAACAAGGTCTCACTAGGTTGATGAGAGTCTCTGGTATCGAACCTTCAATCCTCTTGTCTCATCCTCCCAAGTAATAGATTACAAGTATGCGCCACCACGCCTGGCTTGATTATAAACATTTAAGAGGCTAGAGATGGTTCTGAGGAACACTTGGAAAGGTTGTAAGTGGTTTGTTTGCAAAAGGTAGGATCTTTAAAGGGAGGCATTATAAAAATGTATATCTGACATAGGTTTTTGAAATGTACATTTTAAACATAGAAGCTATGTTCATTGCCTCCTTCCACCATGAATTATAGAATATAAAATAAGAAGCAAAAGTTCCTGAGAAACTCGTAGTTAAACTTCCTCTAGGTTATATAATCTGAGTAATACTTCATTGTATATATAGACTAGTACATCTTATCGCTATACTCCATTGTGTATTCATATGACTGAACATATTATATACTACATTTTCATTCATGCAGAGATGTACACTAGAATGTTTTCATTTCTTGGCTTTTGTAAATAGTGCTGCAATACACATGCGAACGCGGATGTCTCTTCATCCTGTTTTTTCCTAGGGAGAGATCTCACCCCTTCCTTAGCTAAGTGATATATACATAACTTAAGATTTAACTGTTTGTAACCTCCTTCTTTGTGTCATGCATGATGACATTTCGTTTTTTATGTCCCTGCACTATTTTATTATTTTTTAGTTTTAAACAGGGTCTCACTAAGTTGCCAAGGCTGGCCTGAAACCTGCGATCTGTCTGTCTAAGCTTCCCAAGGTCTGGGATTACAGGTGTGTGCCACCATATCGGGTTTGGAATGTTCTTAACATAAAGAAATGATACATGGCTAAGGTGGTAGATCATACCCTGATTTGATCTTTACATATTGTATACATGCACTGAAATGTCACACTATACCCCATAAATGTAATCATTACTATGTGCTAGTAAAAAATAAAAAGAGATACAAGATACATTTAAGGGATGACTTTCCACAGAATGAGAATAAAAAATGGGCAAGGGTTAGTAGTCATTGAGACCTGTGCTCTTATTATGAGAGAGATAGACAGACACACAGACACACATGCGCTTCTAGCAAAAAACTCCTAACACTCATATTACCAAGAAGTAATTTAGAGGTGCTATGCTGTGTTATTGGGAAAGAGATTAGAAATGAGATTGGGGAGCTTTAAATACTATGTGCTAGTTATTTTGAACTAGTTTGGCTTTTTGTTTTGTTTTGTTTTGTTTTGTTTGTTTTTGAGATGGCGTCTTTGAGTTGCCACCTCAGCCTCCTGAGTATGAGGACCGCCATGTCTGGTCTTCTCATCTGGTATGACTTTGGGTAGGCTCTTCTCAGCCTTTTCCCTCATCTGTGAAGCTGAAAAGTGATTATAAATTTTCTTTCTTTAAAGAACTGTCAAAAGGACCAAATAATATTTATGAACATTTATTTCAAACTGACAAGTCAGACAAATTAAAAATGTTTTTGAATGTGTGAAGGAATGAGAGAGTATTTTTTTAAGATTGATCAAATTTGCTTTCTTAATAGGAACTGTGTCTAAACATCATTCCAACCTTTGCAAATCTTATAGACTACCCATCCATGAAAAATGCTTTGATACCAAGAATTAAAAATGCCTGCCTACAGACGTCTTCCCTTGCTGTAAGTAATTTCATTTATTTTTCTTTCATTTTTCAGTAGTTTGATAATTTTCTCATTGTTTAATAACCTTATTATGGCTTGTTTATAGAGATCATCTTTTCTATAGGTAGCCTTTATGTAGTACTATAAAAATGAACTATAGTTTTTTGTGATACATAATTTATAATAAATTCCTAATCTTATTCCCTGTTCCCTAACATTGAGTGCTTCAATAAAAGAGTTGAATGTTTACTTTTCTCTTAATCCTTTTATGCTTTAACTTGCAATTTATTTTGTTATTTTTAAAATAATCAAGTTTAACAGTATATCAGCCTAAAATATTTTTGAATAGCTTCCTTTTATAAGTTGCATTTTAGTCATCTTTCTCTGAATTTCTTATTCTCCACTTACTTGACTTCTTTTAGAGAGAGAAGAACACAATTTAAAAACTAGGTTAATATAAGTGGGGGAAGTAGTTGTACAAAAAATGTTGACCAAAGTAGTCGTGTCTTTTGGGTACAGAATTTTAATACTAAGGAACTTGACAGTCTTCATTATCTCATGTTTAGAGTAAAATGTTTCCAACCTTTTCTCTAGCATTAAACCCAAGAATTTATCACATTGCTATTTCTTTGTAGGAAATATTGAATTTGCTCTTCAAATAGCTTTAGAAAAGAAGGAAAAAATTCTTTTCTTTTTTTTTTTTTGGTGGTACTGGGGTTCCTGGAAGCTCTTCTACCTCCAGGGTACACTCCCAGACCTATTTTATATTTTTGAAACAGGGTCTCTTACGCCAGAGCGGCTGGCTTCGAACCTGCGTGATCCTCCTGTCTCAGCCTCCCAAGCGCGGGGATTACAAGCGTGCGCCACCACGCCCGGCTTCTTTTTTGTTTGACTAGTCCTTTATGGGTATTTGTTAGTGGCTTTATTATTAAATTTGCATTTTGTAAAGCTTATTTGGATATCCTATCAGTCTATCTGGTGAAATGTGAATTTAAATTAAAAACTATTAATAGAAGTATAGGTAAAAGCAATGTATGACATGACTTTACTTAAAATCATCTCATATAATTTCAGTTTATGTTTTTGGTAGAAGAGCTTTGAGATGGAAGACATAAACCAGTGTAGGGGGGAAAAGTCTTTACCGAAATGAACCAGTGTGAAATGAAGTCAAGAACCACGGTTGCTTTTGTTAGTAACTGCCCTATAGCCTTGGGCAGTTGCTTGAGAGGTCCCTCTCTGAATCTCTTTCTTCATCATCATTAAAGGGATTTCAGTGCAGTCCTTTTCTCTGAAGTTCTCTAACTTTGCCAGTGAATTTTCAAAATATGTGGTAACAATATACAGCTTAAAATTCAGTTTTCAAAATGTCCTTTCAAAAATCTAATACTAAACTTTTTATGGCAGCATAAATTTATTATAGCATACATTTTTCTCAGAGTAAATACTCTAGTTATGATTATATAGACAAGAGTATGTAGAGGTAGAAAGTATAGGTACTTGAGTTAAGTGATCTGCATTAACATCCATTAGTATTTCTGTCTCTCTTAAAGATGCTAACTGGTCCTTAAAGATGTGTTATTTATAAGGTGCTATAATGAATGTGTTTGGAACAGTGACTCTGAATTGGATTTACACTTTATATATCACTTTAAATGCATTTTAGATAGCACTTTCAGTCTCTTGCCTATCTTAGGGTGGCAAATATGAATTTTCTGAGTTGCATTTGTAGATCTATTCTAAGGTTTAAAATTTCTAAGAAATTTTAAAAATATAAGTCATGAGTTAAAATTATATCTTAAGCTGGGCGTGGTGGCTTGTAATCCCCGCGCTTGGGAGGCAGAGACAGGAGGATTGCGCAGGTTCGAAGCCAGCTGCGCGCACTGGCTTAAGAGACCCTGTTTCCAAATAAAAATGTAAAAATAGGTCTGGGAGTGTAGCCCAGAGGTAGCAGGGCTTCCAGGAACCCCAGTACCACCAAAAAAAAAAAAAAATTATATCTTAATATTGTATCCTGAAAATAAATTCTATACACCTAGGTAAAATACTCTAAGAGCTATATTTATTCATGACCCTTGTGACTATTTTACACAGCTTAAAAGAAAATAAAATTAAATCAGTATTTTTAGTTTCTCTTAAGGAAAAAAACGTATTTGTGTGTGTGTGTGTGTGTGTGTGTGTGTGTGTGTATAAATATATTACGTATATTCTCGTAGATCCAGCAGTTCCTTTTATCAAACTGATTCTGAAAATAAAGTTAGGTATTCCATTATCATCATGAATTTAAAATAGTCCTTGTTTGAATTTTATCTGTTTAATAGGTTCGGGTGAATTCATTGGTGTGCTTGGGCAAGATTTTGGAATACCTGGATAAGTGGTTTGTACTTGATGATATTCTACCCTTCCTGCAACAGATTCCATCCAAGGAACCTGCAGTCCTCATGGGGATTTTAGGTAGCTGCATACTCAGTGTCATTTGATACTACTTCATTGTTTTATGGTTATGAAAATTTGCAGTCTGTAAAACTATTGTACTCTCTTTTCATCTATACGATATCAGTAAGTAAATGATGAGATAAATGCCATATTAATTTTTCTGTTTGTGTGGATTTTAGCAAAAATAGTATAATTTTACCATTTATAAAGAAATAAGATATTTGGGAATCCTAGCTTCACAAATATTGTGATAACATATGGTTTTCTTTATAAAGTGTTCAAAAGTAAGAGAGCCAAATAAGGCTACTTGAAATGCTGATAACAGTCTTAGTATAATAACTGATGCTTATTTGGTATTCTGTTTTTAAGAGGCAAAGTATTTTCTCTGTATTTTCTTATTTTGTTCTCCCCCAAATCCCATGAGATAGGTGGTATTACTTTGTTTTATATCAAGGTGCTGGGGTTCAGATAGGTGAAGTAACTTATTCAAGATCATATAGCTGGTAAGTAATAAAGATGAATTTTAGAATTTAGATACATTTGAATCTAAACCAGTATGTTTCATTGCTAGTTGCTGTGCTGATGAAGCATATTAACTTTATGGCGCATTTTGTACTATGAAATAAATTTCTCTGTCAAGAAATTTATGAAATTGCTTGTGTATAGTTAAAGCTGTGAAAGTCCAATCTGGAAACAGCAGTTGGTCAGTTGTACTAATTAGGAACAGTCCTACATGTAGAGCAGAAAACAGTTGACAGGCTCATCTTTTACCAAATTTGAGGTCCTTACTTTCTTTAGTTTACTAGGGATTGAGCCCAGAATCATTTTGCCTCCACCCTACACCTCTTGCTCTTTTAATTTTTTACTTTGAAGCAGAGTCTCACTAAGTTCCTGAGGATCTTGTTGAATTGTTGAATCTGTGATTCTCCTGTCTCAGCTTGCCAAGTACTGGGATTACAGGTGTGCACCACCATACCTGGCAGGTTCTGTTTTTAAGAAAATGTTTATCACTCACCCAGGTATCTTAACATGTACTATACTCCACAGCCTATATAAAGTTCTTAGCAAATCTTGGCTGAAATGATTGACAAGTATTTATCGTGAGCCTCTGTAGATGTCGAAGCTGGGATATGGTATGATTCTTTTGTGCTTATAGAAATCTGTCTTGAAGCCAGGCGTGGTGGCGCACGCTTGTAATCCCAGTGTTCGGGAGGCTGAGACCTGGAGGATCACGGTTTGTGGACAGCCTCAGCTACTTAGTGAGGCCCTCTGCAACTCAGTGAGACTCGGTTTCAAAAATAAAGAATAAAAAATAGGGCAGGGGGTGTAGTTCGGAGGTCCAATGCCCCTGGGTTCCATCCCTAGATCCACAAAAAAAAACCAAAAAAACAAAAAAACAAAAAACTGTCTCGAGCAGGAGTTTGACACAATAGAAATATGCCCTGGCTCTAATCCTGGTTCTCCTTAGTTCTTGGTACGGTAAACTTTTTTCATTTCTCAAATGAGGGAAAAAAGGACATCATTGTAGGATTCTTTTGAGAATTTAGTGAAACAAATAGAGATAAATAATGAGCACAGTGTAGCCGGGCGTGGTGGCGCACGCTTGTAATCCCCGCGCTTGGGAGGCTGAGACAGGAGGATCACGCAGGTTCGAAGCCAGCCTCAGCTACTTAGTGAGGCTCTTGGCAACTTAGTGGGACCCTGTTTCCAAATAAAATATAAAATAGGTCTGGGAGTACAGCCTGGAGGTAGAAAGCCTCTGGGTTCCATCCCCAGTACTAACCCCCAAAATAAAATAAAATAAATAAAATAAAAAATAAAAAAATAATGAGCACAGTGCTCAGCAAATAAACATTTAGTAGATGCTCAGTAAAATTATGTTTGAATATGCATGTCATGTGCACATTAACAAAATAATGGGATATGGTGTTATCTAATGCTTTGGACTATATACAAAATGCTTAATAACATGAAAGCAATCAAACAGTGAGGTGCAGATGTGCTCACTTTACCAAAACAAGACCGTGGAATTGATGTAGCAAGGGATAGGAAGTGGGTCAGTAGGTTGATTAAGTGCGTGGGATAGCAGAGGAGGATTGTGGAATTGAAGTGAGTTATTAAGTTATAAACACGTTGCGTTTATTTGTTAAAGCAAATAGAGGTTTTGGACTTATACTTTTACCGTACCTATACTTTACACATTTGAAATAGATGCCTCAAATTTAAGTGTGAGATCTAAAATAGATGTTTTCAGAATAGATGGGCAATCTATAACATTACTGTTACAGTATTAGAACTAAACCTGGGTCTGTTTAAGTTTTTAATATTGTGCCATTATTAAATGTGTTCTTAGCCGGGTATGGTGGCACATGCTTGTAATCCCTGCATTTTGGGAGGCTGAGACAGGAGAATTGCAGTTTGTGGAGAGCCTCAGCTACTTAGGGAGGTCTTTTCCCATTCAGTGAGACCCTGTTTCAAATAAAGAATAAAAAATAGGGCTGGGAGTATAGCTCACAGGTAAAATGCTCCTGGGTTCCATCCCAAGAACTACCAAAAAAAAAAAAAAGTGCTCTTAAACCAGAAGAACAAAGCCAGGCGTGGTGGCACACACTTGTAATCTGAGCGCTTGGGAGGCTGAGACAGGAGGATGGCGCAGGTTTGAAGCCAGCCTCAGCTGCTTAGTGAGGTTCTCAGCAACTTAGTGAGACCCTGTTCCCAAATAAGTATAAACTAGGTCTGGGAGTGTATCCCGGAGGTATAAAAGTCCCTGGGTTCTACCCCCAGTACCACAAAAACAAAAAAAACAACAACAAAAAAAACCAAAACAAAACAGAAGAACACAGGATAAATGTACCATGGCGTTGGAGCCAAGCATGGTGGCACACATTTGCAGTCCCAATACTTGACAGACTGAGACAGGAGGATCATGGGTTCAAGGCCTGTCTTTGCAATTTAATGAGACCTCTGCAAGTTAGTGAGAGGCTGTTTGGGAAAATAAGGGTTGGCGGGGGGCTAGAAAAAATGGCAGAGGTAGGGGCCTAGGAGAAATTTGTACTTTACCAGTTACCAAAAGATCTTGTGTGGATATACTGTTTTCATTATTTCTATTAACTTATTATGTTAACTTATAAATTTTTCGCATTATTTTCTATCAGGTATTTATAAATGTACTTTTACTCATAAGAAGTTGGGAATCACCAAAGAACAGCTGGCTGGGAAAGTATTGCCTCATCTCATTCCCCTGAGTATTGAAAACAATCTTAATCTTAATCAGGTAGGAATGTTTGTGTTTATTAAATTTGCTTAGCTTATTGTTTTCTTGGCATTGTATATTTTATAAATACATAAAATACATGCAAATATTGTTAAAACAAGGGAAAATATGCCACAGACTTAAAAAAAGAAAGTGTATAGGGTAGAATATTTAAATCTTAAACACCTAATAATTAGATTATTTAAAGTTTCATGGCGAGCTGGAAAATGAGCAGAATGTTGAGGTAAGTAAGATTTGGGACTACTTTAAATTCAAGCCTGGGAAGTTTACAGGAAAAAAGAACACAATCGTGGGATGTGTTTGGGGATTGTGTTTGTTATTTATTGCTACATAAAAAATCACTACAAATGAGCTTTTTTTTTTTTTTTTTTTGGTGGTGCTAGGAGTAAACTCAGTCCCTTGTGTATGCAGGCAAACACTACCGCTGAGCTACATCCTCAGCCTTTTTTTTTTTTTTTTTTTTTTGTGGAACTGGGTATGGAGCCCAAGGGGCATTCAAGCTATACCTAGAGCCCTATTTTTTATTCTTTATTTTGAAACAAGGTCTCACTAGGTTGCAGAGGGCCTAAGTAGCTGTGGCTGTCCTCGAACCGCAGTCCTCCTGTCTCAGCCTCCCAAGTACTGGGTTTATAAGCATGTGCCACCACGCCTGGCTCGCAGCCTTTTTATTTTGAGACAGGGTCTATCTAGGTTGCCCAAACTGGCCTTGACTTTAGAATCATCCTGCTTTTGACTACAGAATAGCTGGGGTTACAGGTATGGGACACCATGCTGGTTTAAATTTATTATTTGAAAGCAATATACATTTATCATCTTGCAGTTTCTGTGGTTTAGTCAAGCCAGGGCCTCACTTAGCTGGATTCTTCACTGGAGTCTTTCATAGTGTTGCAGTCTAGGACCTGGGACTTGTAATGATCTGCTTCTTACCTTGCTTAATTGGTCGTTGGCAGGATTCTGTTTCTTCGGGGCTGTTGGACTGAGGGTGTCAGTTGTAGCTGTTTGTTAATCGAATGCCATTGTTGGTTCTGCACCACAGGGGGCTCTCCAACATGGCAGCTTGAGTCGTCAAAGCCAATGAGAGAGATTTTACTTGCAAGACTGAAGTGTCAGTCTCTTGTAATCAAGGAATATCCAGTTACCTTTGTCATATTCTGTTGCTTAGAAGCAGTCACAGTCTTGCTCACACTCAAAGATGCAGGATGACACAGACATAAATAGCAGGAGGAGGAGATAGCTGGGGATCTTTTTAAGAGACTGCCACAAGAAAGGAATAATTCAGTTTGACAGATAGAATAATGGAATACAATTAAGTGAGACTAGGTAGACCTTAAATGCCTGTCTGGTTTAGGTATTTAAACTTTTAAGATAAAATAAATGTTTCAGCAAAGGTAACAACAAGCATTTTTGTTCACATTGGATCTGGTATTCAGTGAAGTATAGTGTAAAAAACTGAGACGATTTGATGTTTATCCATGCATGGTGGCACATACCTGTAATCCCAGTACTTGGGAGGTTGATACAGGAGAATCACAGGTTTGAGGCCAGACTCAGCAACTTAGCGAGACTCTTCACAACCTACCAAGACCTTGTTCCAAAGTAAAATTCCAAAGTAAAAAATAAAAAGGGCTGGGGTGTAGCTTGGATGCCTCTAAGTTCAATCTCCAATATCACCAAAGGGAGTGGGTGGGAAGACTAGAAGGGGCCCAAGGGAGCTTCTGGGGGGGCTGTTTTATTTCTCTCTCCGGCTACTAGATACATTGAATATGGTCAGTTGTGGATTTTTTGAGCTGTGCACATACATATGCTTTTTTGTTAGTATATTATACATAAGTAAAAGGTTTTAAAATGTCAGCCATGGTATTATTAAAGCAGTATGCTTTTTGTCATTCTTATGATAAGTTGCAGAAGAAGCTGCTGATAGAGCATGGTGAGAAGCAGTGTAGTGTAGCAGGGAAGAGCACAAGCTTTGGAGACAGACAGTGTGAATTCTGACCTTGCCATGTAAGCTAAGTTTAGTTTCTTCAAGTTGCTCTGGCTCTGGCTGCACTGGAGTTTGTTTGTTTGTTTGTTTGTTTCCTTCTTTTTTTTTGTGGTACTGGGGATTGAACCCAGGGTCCTATTTTTTATTCTTTATTTTTGAAACAAGGTCTCTAAGTTGCAGGGGACCTCTCAAAGTAACTGAGGCTTGCTGCGAACCTGTGATCCTCCTGTCAGGGCTTCCCAAGAACTGGGATTACAAATGTGTGCCACCACACCTGGCTGGAGTTTTCTTTGTTGAAGTAGAAATATTAATAAATCTCTTGAAAAGTTAGAAAGATTAATAAAATGTGTATGTGTAGGACCCAGCACACAGATATTAGTTATAAGATTTTTGGGGGAGTGGAGTTGTTTCTAGATTCTTCCTATAATATATGTATTAAATCAATAGTTTATGATGATATGGTGATAAGGAAGTAGCATAAGAATGACTAGTAATTAACCAAAGTTTAACCAAAGCATAAACTACATTATGGCTTAGTATTAGCTGTACTTTATGAACTTTAACTATTGGGAAGTTGGATTGTATGCATTTAATGTTTCTACTAACTTTTCAGTAAACAAGATTTATTTTAGCCACATGTGATTTTTATAGCTTGACTTTTCTACATATTATTAAATGAATTGTTTTCCAGTAGGCTTAAATTATCGATATATAACTGCTGGGGTTAAGCTTATACAAGACGTCTGAATAGGGATTTGAAGTGTAGCTCAGTGGTAGAGTGCATTCTTAGGCCCTTGGATTTTATTCTTACTGCCAAAACAAATAAGACAAAAACCTTTGAACAGTACCTAGTAGATAACTCCATATATGAAAATCATTGAGACATCTTTTCTGGAATTCAAAAGCCTCATCAACTATCATGTTATTACCATACAAAGATTATAATAGCTCACTATGATATTCTAAATTTAAATATACTACCCTTGTTGTGACATTGGTGCTATGAGTAGGTCCTGTTCTACTGGTAAAAATAGAGACTATTATGATCAAATAATTGAAGTATCTTAATTGATTACCACATTTGAAATGTTATAACCATATCAACTTCTTATTATACCAGTTCAATTCTTTCATTTCCGTCATAAAAGAGATGCTTAACAGATTGGAATCTGAACATAAGACTAAACTGGAGCAGCTTCATATAATGCAAGAACAGCAGAAGTAAGTAGGTTGTAAATGAGTTGCATATTGTCCAAAAATGAGATTAAAGTTATCTCATGATTGATTTTTTTTGGTATGGATTAGAAAAATTACTAGATTTTACTTTGACTACATGTAAAACACTTGAAATTTTTCTGATACATTAGTAAGTTAAACTGAGTTAAAATAGGATGTTGTTAGCTAGGCACAGTGGCACACACCTGTAATCCCAGTACTTGGGAGACTGAGACAGGATTGCAGATTTGAGGCCAAACTCAGAAACTTAACAAAGACCCTATTTTAAATTTAAAAAGGCTGAAGGTGTAGCTTCAGAAGTGTAGCACAGCATTCCCCTGAGTTCAATCCCTAGTATAAAACACACACACACACACACACACACACACGCACGCACACACACACACACAGACTTCTGAGTATAAAATATAATATGATACACTCAGCATATTCTCTACATAAAAAAATTCTTATTTAGAAAATCTCTTGTCAGCATTAGCCACTATTTCAGGTTACTGAACACCATATCTCAAATATGGAATTTTTAAAAAAAAATTTATACACAAAGATTATTTTTTGAGCAAGCATTATTCATAGTAGGAAATAATGGAAATGAGGATCTTTAAAGAATAAACTACAGTTATTTGGGTTCTAGTAAATTTGTCAATAGTATTTTTCACTATGAGTATTAAAATAGCATTTATTTTTATTGTTTCATCCTTATTTAATTCTCTTGTAGATCTTTGGACATAGGAAATCAAATGAATGCTTCTGAGGAGACAAAAGTTACAAATGTTGGGAATCAGGTAAGAAGACATTTAATTTTTGTAGAAAGTGCCTGACAGTTTATCTCATTTAGAGATTTTTTTTAAAATTATAAGCAATAAAAGCACATTTTCACTGGAATGTCTTCAGATGATGGACTTTTTTAATTTCAGCAGATTGACAAAGTTTTTAACAACATTGGAGCAGACCTTCTGACTGGCAGTGAATCAGAAAGTAAAGAAGATGGGTTACAGAGTAAACAGAAGAGAGTAAGTTTTCTTACTGTTTTCATTTTTTTAGTACTCTTATTTATATTGAAGACTCCCTGTGGACCACAGATTTTTGTTAGGAAATACTGTTTAGCATCTTAACAAGAATCATTCTGTGGTTATCTTTATAAAATGTCTTTATCAGTGGAACATGACCTACCCTAAGTTGGGAATAAACATGCTTAGATTTTTAGCTGTCTTTATCACTTGACCTCCTGGATGGCAACATTGTCAGACTGACTGATTCTCGTTCTTTCTCCCACAGAGTCTTTTTCTGTGTTCTTATGCTGATGGCATCTACTGGAGACTGATGCCATTCACCTACCTTGGGCTCTCTCTAATTATTGCTCTTTAATATTTTAATTTTTCTCTTTACTACATTCCCATGAATTTGGGTTCCAATCTTTTTTTCATTCAACAACCTCATCTTTCTTTTCATTCCATTCCATGGTGACAGCTTTAACTCTATGGCCCATCAGCTTTTCACCTTGATACTTTTGAAGAATACTGGTCAGTTATTTGGTAGCATAGCTGTCATTTGGGGTTTACCTGATGTTTTCTCATAATTAGACTAAGATTTTGCATTTTGGGCAAGAGTGCCACAGAAATGATGGCATACCTTTGTGGTTTATTAGGGATATATGATATTGATGTGACTGACTAGTGGTAAACAAACACTATTTTAAAAATAGATTTGATTCCATCTTACAAGTGAATTTAAAATATCTTGAGTACATTTTTTTCTGAGTACATTAAAGTTTGTTCTCCCTCGGATTTTGAGTAACAAACTCTACAGTGATAACTTCCTATTGGAATTTTGTTTATTAAGTCACTTTTCAATTTCTGCTGTGAACATTCTTCTATTCACCATAAACGTGTACCTGTATGTGTAAAGCCATGGGACTGCTGGACATAATAGTTTGCAAAAGTATAAAAGTGCTAGTGTTAGCCGGGCGTGGTGGCGCACGATTGTAATCCCTGCACTTGGGAGGCAGAGACAGGAGGATCGTGCAAGTTTGAAGCCAGCCGCGCACGCTGGCTTAGGAGACCCTGTTTCCAAAATAAAAATGTAAAAATAGGTCTGGGAGTGTAGCCCAGAGGTAGAAGGGCTTCCAGGAACTCCAGTACCACCACAAAAAAAAAAAAAAAAAGGTGCTAGTGTTTGAGCTTATAGTTTAACAAGGCTAATAAAAGAAAAAGACATTGAATTTGATTCAAATGTTGGCAGTGAAAACATGTATTTGTTTTGTTATTCTGTAGAGTTTTGGTAAGTTACTATTTTTTGGCTGAAATAAAACAAATTGTCCCAATTTTAGAATTTTAGAATGAAATCACTTAATCATATTTTCATTGTCTGGAAAAAGGCGATTCTAATGAATATTTAAAAATAATAATTGCTTCATATTAGAAATGTTTTAGCATAAATCCTGTGAATTTCTATGTCAAGCTAAATCTTGTAGTAATTAGACATAAAATATACCTATGGCATTCACCAGCACTGGAATAGTTTGCTTTTCAGGGAAGTAGTAAAAGCTGCCAAATGTACTTAGATATATTTTACCCAAGAAGGAATCTTTTGTTTTTCAAATGCATCTATCAAGTTTCTGGTTAATTTTTTTTTTTTTTTGCTTTATTTTGTTTTAAGGCATCACTTACACTTGAAGAAAAACAAAAATTAGCAAAAGAACAGGAACAGGTGCAGAAGTTGAAAAGCCAGCAGCCTCTTAAGCCCCAGGTGCACACACCGATTGCTCCAGTCAAACAGGTCACAGTTAATTTCTTTTCTGTAATTTCAATATATTACAAGTAACCAGCCCATTAGTACTTATAAAAGAAATATGCCAAAGAATAACAAGTATTTCTATGAACATAAAAGGATTTTCCAGCAACTCTACTGTAACTTGCCTAAGGTATAGTATTTCATAACAGTGTTTCTTACCATAATGAGGAAGCTGAATGAATAGGTGAGCTTTTTATTTTATTTTTTAAGATTAGGTCTTATAGCACTAATTCAGCTCTCTTCACTTTGAAATGACCTGGGAGTATTATATTCATGTTCTTATGTAGTTTTGAGCTAAGAGTAGTTTCCTATTCTTGGTTTTCAGTTATAGTCAGGTTAGTAACTTGATTTAGGCAGATGTACCTATATCACCTGACCAGAATTTACTTTCTACTATGTTCTAGGTACCTTCGTAAGTGCTGGTGCTATCGCAGTGAATGAACTCTGCTTGCAGAGAGTTTTCACTCTTCCTGCTTTAAGAAATAACTTTATATTAAGTGCTTTCTTTAGATTGTTTTTTTAACCTCTTAATCATAAATTCATCCTCTAAGGAGGGGGGAAATATTTGCTGGCCAAGAGGCAAAAGTAAGAATATGTTATAAGGTAGTTACGTAAGAGAGAAAACAAATTCCCACAGCATTCTGATGAAATTTAAAATATAAGAAGATTAGTATCTCCTTTTTTATAGTACAGATATAATGAGAAGTATGCAGTTTTATTTTGGGGTAGTAATATTTTACTTAGTTGGATTTTAAAGTTTAATCAGATTGATTGCAAATATTTGTCTATAAAAATCACCTAAAATAGGTGGCAGGCTTTATATAACTGGTGGGCTGTAGTTTACTCAGTAGGTATAGACTGCTGAGCTTAATTTTAACTTGTTCTTTATAATTTAATGTCAAATATTTACTAATTGTAAGTTAATTTGGATTTATTGGAGATAAAATAATTCTCTCCTATATTTCAGACTAAGGACTTGACAGACACACTGATGGATAACATGTCATCTTTGACCAGCCTTTCTATTAGCACCCCTAAACTTCCTACTTCAAGTACCTTCACTTCTGTTCCTTCCACGGGTCTTGGCATGATGTTTTCTACACCGATTGATAATACAAAGAGAAATTTGACAAATGGCCTAAATGCGAACATGGGCTTTCAGACTTCAGGATTTAACATGCCAGTTAATACAAACCAGAACTTCTTCAGCAGCACAGGCACACCTGGCGTGGCCAAAATGACTCTGGGAGCACCTTCCACTCTGCCAAACTTCAGCGCTTTGAGTGTTCCTCCTGCTGGTGTGAAGCCAGCTCAACAAAGACCCACAGATATGTCTGCCCTTAATAATCTCTTTGGCCCTCAGCAACCCAAAGTTAGCATGAACCAGCTGTCACAACAGAAACCAAACCAGTGGCTTAATCAGTTTGTACCTCCTCAAGGCTCTCCAGTGATGGGCAGCTCAGGAGTGGGAGCACAGGCGAACGTGATGGGACAGTCTGCCTTCGGTATGCAGGGTAATCCTTTCTTTAACCCACAGAATTTTGCACAGCCACCAACCACTATGACCAGTAGCAGTTCCGCTAGCAATGACTTAAAAGACCTTTTTGGGTGAGGTTTCTGCCTCCTGTTTTTGAAGAACGGCTTCAGTTTCTATCGTGGGTAAGCTGGTTTACATCTCTGTATAGTTGACTTGAAGAAACTACTTCTGTGGGAAAGTGAATTGGTTCTGTGACAGAAAACACTGTTTCCATGCCAGGCAGAATAGCAGTTGTATGGATTCCTAAACAGTTTTTTTTTTTTTAAAGCACTGAGGAATTTTTTCCTCTTATAAACTCTTCAGGTTTTTAAAGACCCAGTCCTTACCAATCTCAAAGAGAAAAAGGACAACTGAAAAATAGCAGAATTTTTAAATCAAATGTTTATTTTGGCTTGTAAATCTTGGTGTTATTTTAAAAAAGTTGAGTTGATGGTATCTGCAAGATCACCTAGTACGTACTGTGTGGCACACAGTCTACCTTCACAAGTCATTAGTCTTCATTATTTAATATGTGAAAAATCTTAATGCTGTATTGTTTGCATTTACTATGACTGAATGAGAAAAAGATAAGCATAAAGAGAAAGATCAGGTCATTTGCTCTTTTCAATCTTATTTACTTTTCAGCTACACTAATGTTGAATACAAAAGACTGAGCAAATACTGCAAAATCTGTCTGATTTTATTGGCTTAAAAGCATAATTAGCCATCTTAAATGCAGACTATCATTGTCAATTATATTTTAGCATGATCTGCCTCAAAGAGCAATGTGTTTTTCTGCATTTACTTGGATATATTTAGAATGACTTTTTTCCTAGTGTATCACAGAAGAGGTATGTACTGATTTGTGCAGGTGTTTGACAGAGCACTCTGATGTGAGTTCCCTGACTACTGCCTTCATATTTCATTTTCAGTTCAGACTTCTGAGGTTCCAGCACATATGAATTACATTTTCAAAAGGAAATTTGTAAGAATTAAACTATATTTAATGAGTCAGCTTTTGAGATTTTTGTTGTATTGTTTTACATGTAATAAATTCTCTAAAAATGTGCAGTTGTACCTTCTGGCTACCAAAAGATTTTTCACCTCGCCTTGATAGGCTAACCTCTTCAGTTACTCCTACTGAAGTTTAATTCTTTCTTTTCTAGGAATTCCTGGAACCTTTGGTTTGTTCATTTTAATGTTCATAATCAGCCATTTTTAGAAAGGAAAGAATGAATTCTCCTAACAGGAAACATTTTATTTTTCAAAACCTTTCTGTGATGTTTTTCTTTAAGTTGCTGATTATTCAACCACAGAGCCTTATGCTGTAAATGTCATTTGTATTTTTAAAATTAAATTCCACTGTTATGGATAAACTTTAAAACTATCTTTTAATGAATGGTGTATGTATTATAGTTGCTGCCATATAGTTTGTGGTTTTTAATTATCTGGAGCCAGCAGTCCTTTAAAATAAATCATATGAAGTTTAATGTGCTGGTACTATTTATTAAAAAAAGATGTACACATAAACATAAATGAACTCAACACACATATCTAAATACATTGTACTTGACAACAAAATAGAGGGTGGTGACCTTGTTCCTGACAGCATTGATTTAGGAGGGCACTTAGAAGACATCCACCTCCAATTTTGTGAGAGCTGTGATTAGAACAGGATTTTAGAAGGACTGGTAAGATTGCTAAAGAAATTATTCAAGAAATAATAGAAATAGGTAAGCCGGGCGTGGTGGCGCACACTTGTAATCCCCGCGCTTGGGAGGTGGAGACAGGAGGATCGTGCAGGTTCAAAGCCAGCCTTGCTGGCTTAAGAGACCCTGTTTCCAAATAAAAATATAAAATAGGTCTGGGAGTGTATCCCAGAGGTAGAAGGGGTTCCAGGAACCCCAGTACCACCCAAAGGAAAAAAAAAAAGAGAAAAGAAATTGGAAGATGAAAATGTTTTGTCAAAGACAGTCACAGCTTGACCAAATTACCTGTTTTGGTTTTTGTTTTGTTTCTTGGTTGATTGGTTTTATGGTACTGGGAATTGGACCCAGAGAGGAGATTCTACTGCTAGGCTACATCGCTAGTTCTTTTTATTTTTGTATTTTTATTTTGAAATGGGTCTGGTTAAGCTGTGGCATGCTGGACTTGAAGTCTTTCCTATCTCATTTTTAACATGGTATTATTTTGGGGGAATGTTTACATGTAGGGAAAAAATTTCTTATTGTTGGAGATTTTTTTTTAAACAATTCAGTAGACTGTTGATTGGGAAATTATTTTTTACTTTATAAAATAATCTGATGCTAGTGCTGAATTTCTAGTTAGAAGGAAACTTTAATAGCTTATGACTTCAATTTCTAAATATGAATATGTTATTTGAAAAAACAGCAGTCATTTTTGGGTAATTTTTACTCATTAAAATTACATTCATTGAGATAATAGTGGTGCTACACTTGTACAAAGTTTTTCTACACTTTTTCCTACTAAAGGTAATTTATTAAATCAGTTATATCAGTTGGACTGTTGCTATTGCCTTTTGCTGTTGTAAAATTACCTCTGAAAAATTGAACTGTTTTTAATATAAGTGTTCCTCTGTGAACACACTTTCCAGAGTATTAGGTTACCTTAAAATTATTTTAGATATTTGAGAGCATTTGAGTCCCTTGGATTAGAAACATGGAAGGTTAAAGAGCACCTAAGACAAAAATCGCAACAAAGATCGATCCCCTTTCCTTTGAGCTTGTTCTCCTCCTAAAATGTGTGTGATGGACGGACGGATATAGAGGGTATGTAAAAGGAAATGGATCTAGACTAGTTTTTCTTTATTTTTACTTCGGAATACCTTAGACCTCCTTTCATTTATATGTTTAAGGGGTAGTGTTTTGTTTGTTTTTGTTTTAAACCTGTAAGATACCTCACATGGTCGCTTTCAGATATTAAAGGGAAAAAGGTATATGTGAAAATGCCTGATAACAAGCCGAGTATGCACTAAATAAATCTCAGCTTTGGGAAACCTCTCCATAGTAAGTTGTAATTTCATACTTTGTGATTTTACTGGTCTTGGAAAATTTTAGGACAAATGAATTTGTAAGTATCCAAACTAGCTGGGCGTGATGGTGCATGCCTATAATCCTAGCACTGACTGAGACAGGAGGATCACAGGGTTGAGACCAGCCTCAGAACTTGAGTGAGACTCAGCAAGCTGCAAGACTGTTTTTTTTTTTTTTTCTTGCAGTACTAGGTAGGGATGGAACCCAGGGGCATCCTACCTCCGAGCTACACCCCCAGCCCTAGTTTTCTTTCTTTCTTTTATTTTTTTGCAGGTCTGGGGATG
Source organism: Muscardinus avellanarius (assembly GCF_963383645.1). Classification (NCBI taxonomy): domain Eukaryota; kingdom Metazoa; phylum Chordata; class Mammalia; order Rodentia; family Gliridae; genus Muscardinus; species Muscardinus avellanarius. Next base: position 22,539,427 of record NC_137797.1, on the reverse strand, counting down.
GGACCCAGGGCCATTTCACCTCTGAGCTACACCCCCTGCCCTATTTTTAGTCTTTATTTTGAAACAGGGTCTTACTAAGTTATGGAGTGCCTCACTAAGTAGCTGAGGCTGTCCGTGAACTGTGATCCTCCAGTCTCAGCCTCCCAAATGCTGGGATTACAAGCATGTGCCACCAGGTCCCGCTTATTTTTATTTATTTTCAAACAGGGTCTCACTGAGTTGCAAAGGACCTCACTAAGTAGCTGAGGCTGTCCACCAACTGTGATTCTCCTATCTTAGTCTTTCAAATCCTGGGATTATAAGCATGTGCCTCCACACCTAGCTAAGACCTGTTTTAAAGTAGAAAATAAAAAGGACCAAGGATGTAGCTCAGAGGTAGAATGCTCCTGGGTAGAATGCTCCCAGTACCATCCCCCCCACAAAAAAATTCAAACCATAGGACTTTAAAAGACTTTTATCAGTAACTTTCAAATGATAAGATTCAGTAAGACATGATGCAAGCACTATGAAAATATATACCTGGAACTTAAGTTTAAGAAAATGTCTTTAATAAATATATGCTCTATTTTTATCTTAGTAGTTTTAAAAAGTTAATTATAGCCAGACACTATGTGTAGGGCACACCTTTAGTCCCAGTATTTGGTCGGCTGAGACAGGAATCACAGGTATGAATGAGGCCAATCTCAGAAACTTAGCAAAGCCCTCAGCAACTGAGACCTTGTTTCAAAATTCGAAAAGAAAAAACAGGGCTGGGGGTGTAGCTTGGGAGGTAGAACACCTCTGGGTTTAATCCCTGGTACCACACACACACAAAAGAAAAATGTTCATTATAATCCCTAAGAGGGATTAATTTGAATAAAACTAAATGAATTTGACTTACTTTGAATAAAACTAAAGCAATTCAGTACTACCTTCCTCTGAGCAGACGCAGAAACAAGCCCAGCGGCTTCTGTGGCTAGCAGCTCCCGTATTAGCGTCAGTGTGTGTGGAAACAGAGGAGCTAAAGGAGTGAACAGAGGCAGTGAACTATCTCCTGGCTCCAAAGGGCATTCTTTTTTGCACTCCTTTGTGCTCCTGGCACAGGACCCTGTGAGCTCTTCTCTTTTATTAGCTGGCAGAATATTTGGCTTCATCAGTAGAGGGCACTGGCGTGGCACCATAGCAGCAAAAGCAGACGTCTGGCTTCTGCTTCTTGACTTCTATGCACCATAGCAGCAGAAGAGCGCCAGCTGCACCTCACGTTATGTCCTCCCAACCTTGCCCCTTGCTCCAGTGGGCTGCCCCCGGGCTGCTCTGCCTGCCTGTGGAAACCACATCCTTCCACATCCTTCTGTAAGGAGTGTGGCTTTCAGCCTGGGAGTGGGATGGAGGAAGAGAGCCTCTGAGCCTAGTTTATTTTCTTACCTGCTCTTTTAACACCTTTTACTTCTGTACCCCTTCCAGTCCTCTTTTATCCCTTTCCTTGAGCAGCTTCTGGTTAACGATTATTGTGTTAAAAAATTTTCCTGTTCAAATAGCTGGTATAGTTCCAGTTTCCTCATTGTACTCTCACTGATAGTTCCTTAATCTAATATTAAGCCATTTTAAATGAGGCCATCTGATCCATATTCTGCTAACAAAAGTTATACATAGAACTGTTATTACTATCCCATAGTAAAAAAAAAAAAAACCCTTTTCTTTCTGAAGGTTCTTTTGAGATGTGCTAGGAGTGGAAATATGGTTTAGGTACTTTATATACGTGAGAAACAGAACAGGTCAAATACAAGACGTTTCCTTGGCTGGCGTACTAGTAGCATACGGTGCATGGACTTAGGAGACAGGTAAAGGCGTGCATGTGTGCGTGTGTGTGTGTGTGTGTGTGTGTGTGTGTGTGTGTTATTTTGGGCTAAAAGCATAGTATCGATACTGTGTGAACATGGGGTGGAGTGCTTTACACATTTGTTCATGTGTTGGAACATGGCCCAAATTACTATTTTTTGGTATTAGGGATTAAACCCACAGGCATTCTACCTCTGAGCTATACCTCCCAACTATTTTTGGCTTTTATTTTGAAAGAGGGTCTTGCTAAGTCTGGCCTTGAACCCACAATCCTCCTGTCTCCGCCTCCCAAGTACTGGGATTACAGGAATGTACCACAGTGTCCAGCTGAGCCAAAATTAAGAAAATCTTATTTGTAACACTGGGTACTCATAAGATCACTTTGTAAAGAAATGAAAAGCCCTTTCCCTGAGGTGGAAAGCCTCATTAGGCTGCTAAGATTTCATAGGGGAGCTGGGTATAGTAATAGATCCCAGTATTTGAGAGGCTGAGACAGGAGGATCACAGGTTTGAGGTCAGCCTTGGCAATTTAGACTCAGCCATCTTGCAAGACCCTGTTTCAAAAAACAAAAAATTAAAAGGACTGGGGGTCCAGCTTGGAGATAGAGTGCCTCTGGGTTCAACCCCAGTAAACACACACACACACACACACACACACACACACACACACACACACACACACGATTTCATAAGTAGTTGCTATTTCTGTCCCGTTTCCGTGGTTATGTAAATCTACCCTCCATCAGCAGTAACGCCTGTACTTCATGCACTGAACCAGAGAACACCCTTTATTACCCAACATTCAAAATCTTATTTTGGGGGGAAAAATGAAGTAGGCCTGAAATCGAGTAATCTATTGCTTCTCAAAAACTGTGAATCAGACAGAGCCCCCAGTGAGACCTCTGGGCCACACACTGAGCTTCCTTTTCACACTTAGCTCTGGACTGTGTGGGGAAGTGAATTCACGCCGGGATGACCGGCTTTACTCTGTCCTACAGTAGCTTCTTTGAAGAATCATGGGAGTAGTTTTAGGTTTCGGTTCAGGAATAAATGTACTTCTAAGCAACTGGTTTGACCTTTTCAATTTATTTTAATTAATTAATTTTTTTTTTTTTTGCAGTACTGGGGATGGAACACAGGGGCATTCTACCTTTGAACTACAGACCTATTTTTTTTATTCTCTGAACTACCCCCAGACCTATTTTTTATTCTTTGTTTTGAAACAGGGCCTTACCAAGTTGTGGAGGGCCTCACTAAGTAGCTGAGGCTGGCCACAAACCTACGATTCTCTTTCTCAGCTGCCCAAGTACTGGGATTACAAGGTTGTGCCACCACACCCAGCTTTGACCGTGTGTGTGTGTGTGTGTGTGTGTGTGTGTGTGTGTGTGTGTTACTGGAGATTGAACCCAGGAGCATTTTACCTCTAAGCTACACCTCCAGCCCTATATCATTTTTTATTTTGAAACAGTTTCACTAAGGTGCCAAGGCTGCCCTCAAACCTCCAATCCTCCTGCCTCAGCCTCCCAAGCACTAAGATTATAGGCCTGTGCCACTGTGCCAGGCTTGGCTTTATCTTTTTAAAGTTTCTGAATGATGTAATAAATTAGATATAAAAACAAAAAGTTTCAGCCAAACTTGTACCTATAGCAGGTACTTAGGTTGTAAATAGTATGCAGTATTATGGCTGCATACTGTTTATCTGATATTTAAATCCTCATTTCTGTTTTGCTGTGATTTTTTTTTTAATTCTGTATTGGGTTCATAGAAACTGAATGAGGTAGATTATAAGCAACTATATGGGCTGAATGGGTTTAAATCTTACTCTCTTTCACTAACTGGCCAGAACAATTTTCTGAGCCTTAAAATGAGGATTACACCTTCTAGGCTGTTTAGGATTAGGTGAGGTAGAACTGAGTAAAGCATGTGGCTGAGCTCCTGGCACATGCTATGGGCTCAGCAGATATTTGTACCTTCTGTAGGATGGACAGATCTCTAAAATAAACTCTGCTTGGGTGAAGGAGGGCAAATAACCAGCACAATTTGAGTATACACACACACACACACACACACACACTATTTATTTATTTATTTATTTATTTATTTATTTATTTATTTATTTTTGGTGGTACTAGGGGTGGAACCCAGAGGCTTTCTACCTTTGGGCTATACTCCCAGACCTATTTTTTAATATTTTATTTGGAAACAGGGTCTCACTAAGTTGCTGAGAGCCTCACCAAGTAGCTGGGGCTGGCTTCAAATGTGTGCGATCCTCCTGTCTCCACCTCCCAAGCACTGAAATTACAAGCATGTACCACCACACCCAGCTATTTATTTATTTTTGCGGTATTGGGGATGGAACCCAGGGACATTCTACCTCTGAGCTGCACCCCTAGCCCAATTTTTTTATTCTTTATTTTGAAACGGTCTCACTGAGTTGCAGAGGGCCTAAGTAGCTGAGACTGTCTGTAAATCACGATCCTCCTGTCTCAGCCTCCGAATGCTGGGATTACAAGTGTGCGTCACCATGCCTGGCTCCAATTTGAGTACATTTATTCTTCAAAACATAAGCCAAAAAAGTGCTGTCATTGGCTTGGCATTATGAGAACAGGATGTAGGCCCTGTTCTCAAAGAGTTTGTACTGTAATTAAAAAGGTAGCCGCGCAGGCAGCCAATGACAGCACGGTGCTATGTTGTGATAGACAGCTCTGGACTAGGGACACCCACTCTGGCTAGGGCAGCCAGGAGAGCGTCTTAGAGGACATAGGGACTCAGCTCTGGGGAGCTTTTTCAAAGCTAGTTTTGTTTTTTTTTTTAATGTTATCAAATGGTCACTTAGGAATGACATTTTCTCTAGGTGGATATGCTAGGGAGGTGATTAAAACAGGTAACCCCCAGAGTCCTTCTGAATTTTGAGATTTTGTGAAAACTGCTTGAATTAAGGGAAGTTTGGTTAAATAACTTTTGATGACCAAGAAAACTAGAATTAATATTAGCTGCTTAGAATGTTTTCTGTTAGCCGGGCGTGGTGGCGCACACTTGTAATCCCCGTGCTTGGGAGGCAGAGACAGGAGGATCACGCTGGTTCGAAGCCAGCCGCGCTGGCTTAAGAGACCCTGTTTCCAAATGAAAAGGTTAAAAATAGGTCTGGGAGTGTAGCCCATGGGAGTGTATCCCAGAGATAGAAGGGCTTCCAGGAACCCCAGTACCACCAAAAAAAAAGAGAATGTTTTCTGTTAGAACGAGGAATGGCAGCAAGGGGCAAAATAAGTGAGCTATAATGTTATTTTTTAATCATTTACATTTATTCAGTTATTTCAGAAGTTTAAGAATCCCACACTTAGGGGCTCAATAAATGTGTATAGAAAGGCAGACCTATTTTTAAAAATAGTGGCTGGAGGGGGGAATGTCCAGCATAAATATATTTAGTTTATAAACTACCAGAAGATGTCACTGTTTCCCACATAATCCTAATAGCCAATTTTACAAATGCATTTAAAACACACACAGGCCGGGCATGGTGGCACACACTTGTAATCCCAGTGCTTGGGAGGCTGAGACAGGAGGATCGCACAGGTTCAAAGCCAGCCTCAGTTACTTAGTGAGGCTCTCAGCAACTTAGTGAGACCCTGTTTCCAAATAAAATATAAAATAGGTCTGGGAGTATAGCCTGGAGGTAGAAAACCTCTGGGTTCCATCCCCAGTAAACACACACACCATAAAACACACACACACACACACACACACACACACACACACACACACACTCCATTAGAAGAAAATACAAATAAAGATACTGATTTGTGGTACTGAATAGATAAAAGGGTAAGTACCTCAAGAGAAATGCTTATGGAAGGTGGGTAGGTTTGTCTTGACTTGATTCTTGACACCTTAAATATGAACTGTGTTCACTGGTTTATGTGTTGGAATTATCTGGACACCCATGGTTCCATCTTCACCTTTAAGAAAAGTGAAGACTCTTCCAAAATCTTCTGATCTTGACGTTTCCTTCCAGTGTTTCAGTTTGTGTTGATACAACTGCACCATTCAGCATGAATCAACTGCATTTGCTAAGATAACAGGTTTTCTAATAATTTTTATCTTGGACACAACCACGTGTTTGAGAGAGTCTGTGTTGCTGTGATTGGTATGGAATTCCTGGCTCAAGTGATTCTCCTCGGCCTCCTGAGTAGTTGGAATTACAGGTGTGTGCTGCTTGAAATGTTTCCTATTAGAGCAAAGGGTGATGGCAAGGCAAGTAGGAGAATATGTGAGCTATATTGTTATCTTTAACCACTTACACTTTATTATCTCAGAAATTGAAGAATCCACATTTCTCTCTATTGCCAGTTGGTTTAAATTCCCAGTGGAACATTTCAATGAAAGCAAACATAGTATGTAATCAGCCCCTTAAAGTTAGCACACAGTCTGTAATCAGCACCTTGAAAACCAGCACTTTATTGTACTTTGGCACCGGGAGTTGAACCCAGGGGCATTCTGTCTCCAAGCTCTACTCCTAGCCCTATTTTATTTTTTTTAAATTTTGAAACAGGGTCTCACTAAGCTGTGGAGTGTCTCACTAAATTCCCGAGAATGACTGTGAATAAATATATTCTTGGGCAGGGTGTGGTGATGCACGCTTGTAACCCCAGCATTCGGGAGGCTGAGACAGGAGGATCGCGGTTTGTGGACAGCCTCAGCTACTTAGTGAGGCTCTCAGCAACAAATAAACTATAAAATAAGTCTGGGGTGTAACTGGAGGTAGCCCCTGGGTTCCATCCCCATTACTACTAAATAAATAAAGCCCCTGGGTTCTATCCCCAGTACCATCTCCAGTACCAAAAAATAAATTAATTAATTACAAAATAGGTCTGAGAGTATATCTTGGAGGTAGAATGCCCCTGGGTTCTATCCCCAGTACTGCAAAAAAAAAAAAATATATATATATATATATACATATATATGTCTATATATGTATATGTGTGTATATTTATGTCTATATATGTATATGTGTGTATGCATATACATATTCTGTTTTAGCCTCCCAAGTACTAGGATTACAAGTATATGCCACCACGCCTGGCCAGGACCCTATTTTGTCTAAACATTTCCATGGTATCTAGCATAGACTTACCTATAGTGTGCGTGGTGGCGCACGCTTGTAATTCCTGCACTTGGGAGGCTGAGACAGGAGGATTGCACAGGTTTGAAGCAAGCCTCAGCTACTAAGTGAGGCTCTCAGCAACTTAATGAGACCCTGTTTCCAAATAAAATATAAAAATAGGTCTGGGAGTAAGCCCGGAAGTAGAAAGCCCCTGGGTTCCACCCCCAGTACCACCAAAAAAAAAAAAAAAAAAAAAAAAAAGTTGTCTCCAGAAAAGCTCAGATGTTGTAAAACACAGCAAGGTTCAGAGGTGAAACAATTAAACCAGGGCTCTTAGTTTCACAATTAAGCCATCTCAATTTGAAAGTGCTTTGTATACAAGTCTGACTACTAAAAGATAATGTCAAATTGGTACTTAATGAGAAAGTCAAGTTTTATGTATATTTTGGTTAGCACTAATGAGTTCTCAACAATTATACAAATTTTAAAGGATGGAAAGATGTCTTGGATAAAAGAAAATGTTATCTTGGTTCAGGATGTTACAAGAAAGTGAGTAGGAGGAAGATGGAGCTGGCTGGGAAATTTGGTTGGATTTGATGAAGTTATATAGAGCGCCGGGCGTGGTGGCGCACGCTTGAAATCCCAGTGCTTGGGAAGCTGAGACAGCAAGATCGCACAGGTTCAAAGCCAGCCTCAGGCTACTTAATGAGGCACTCAGCAACTTAGTGGGACCCTGTTTCCAAATAATGTATAAAATAGGTCTGGGAGATAGCCTGGAGGTAGAAAAACCCCTGGGTTCCACCCCCAGTACCACCAAAAAAAAAAAAAAAAGTACCTATATCTATACCTATCTATCTGTGTGTGTGTGTGTGTGTGTGTGTGTGTGTGTGTGTGTGTGTGTGTGTGTTACCGGGGATTGAGACTAGTGGCATTCTACCTCTGAGCTACACCCCCAGCCCTATTTTATTGTTTTTATTTTTTTATTTTTATTTATTTACCTTTTTTGCGGTATTGGGGATTGAACCTCAGGAGCATTCTCCTCTGATCTACTCCCCCTAAGACCTATTTATTATTCTTTATGTTGAAACAGACTCTCACTAAGCTATGCAAGACCTCACTAAGTAGCTGAGGCTGGCTGCAAATTTGCGATCCTTCTTGTCTCAGCCTCCCACATACTGGAATTACAAGCGTGAGCCACTATACCCGACCCTATTTTATTTTTATTCTGAAACAGGGTCTTGCTAGGTTGATGAGAGTCTCGCAACTTGCTGAGGCTGTCCTCGAATCTACAGTAGATTCCTGTCTCTTCCTCATAAGTACTGGGATTACAAATGGAAGCCACCACACCTGGCTGAAATTATATTCTTAACTATTATCTTCAGGTTGTTTGTGATTTGCCTGTTTGCTTTTCTGGTCTTTGAGTGGTAGATTGGAACAACTTGGCTCATGACCAGTTCATGAACTCCGCTTGTTTCCTTCTTACAAACTAGCATTCCACCTGTCATTGAGTGGGACGGTCAGGCTCCCCCACATGGGGCTACGGATAGATGATTTAGCATTATGGAATTTGTTTTAAATAATTGCAAAAGCCAAGATTCTTTATTTGTGAGGAGCAGAATCTATCTTAGCTAAACCGAAAGGGCCATTTCTGCCAGGTGTGGCGATGCATGCGTGTAATGCCAGTACTTAAAAGGCTGAGACAGCAGGATTTCGGGTTTGAAGCTAGTGGGCAGTAATTTAGTGAGATACTGTTTAAAAAAAGGGGGTGGGGGGCAGGAGAGATTTCTTATAAGGATGTGGATATTTTACAAAGTCCAAGAGTGGTTCAGCTGAATCCAGAGGTTCCCAAACTTTTTGGCTTACTGCCCCCTTTTCAGAAAAAATAGAATTACTCGGCTTTCCCTAGCCCTGCAAATTGACTTTCTTTAAAAAACAGAAGGGTGCAGTGACGAATTTGTGTTCTTTTCTATATCTGTATTGCCTTGCAGCATGCCCAGGGGGTGGTATTTCCCGCTTTGGGAACCTCTGAGACCGATGGGGACTGGAAGGCCATTGTAAATAGACATACCCCCACTCTGTTGAAGTTTCATTCGGTTTCATTCTTCTTTTTCTGCCAGACTCAAGTTCTCTGCATCTCTTTTCCATAGATGTGAGCATAGCCACCCCTCCATTACAGTTCTAGGGTCCTTTAAAGATTAGCAGTCTTTCAACCCCAAAGTTAAATCACTAAAAGAATCTGGCAACTGACTGACTGAGTGTGGTATGAGTGCCGACCCCTGTTCCATTCAACAGTGGTCAGCGGGATGGGAAACAATATATGCAGGACTTTTGGACACCTGTCACCATCAAGGGAGAGGGAGTGGGGACATTGGAAGTACCCTGAGAAATAAACATTGCTGTGGGATCTGGGCAAACACCCCGAAAGCTGTCCTAGTTAATGTATACACTCTAGGGAAGGTTTTCATTTGTTTTTTGTTGTTTTAGTGTAGGATAATGGGAAGCCATCAAATAGGAAGCAGTGGCTAGATTTTTTTTTATAATATGTATATTATCCATCCTATGGACCAAATCTATAGTATGGACCAAATCTTTTGTTTCACAGACCTAAGTGAAATCGGAACTGTACATATTTTCCTCCATCTTTGCTGTATTTGGTATTTTGAGATGAGGAGCACCTGCCTTCATGTTCTTCTGCAACAACAGAATTATACAGTCAAGATCATCACTGCGGCCTTATTTTCTAAAACATGGACACACCCACCCAACTCTGACCCTACGCTGTTTCCCCAGACGTGATGCTCTCGCATGCCTGCCGGCCTGCCTGCTCCCTCATTGACTCCGCGACCCTCTCATCTAGGAAGCCCTCTTCCACTTGCACCTGCAGGATGAGGCTCGCATCCTTGCGTGTACTCCCAGGGCCCTCCGTTGCACTGCAATGGATTCAGTTGTTTTCTGTTTAATTTTTGCACAGTTCACCCTGTATCACCATTGCCTAAAAAGGGCCGGCCACCTAGGAGACCCTCAAGAAAAAGAACTAGTAAATGAAATGGGCCTCAGTTCTATAAAGTACTGTCATGAATGCCTAATATAATTAACTTATGAAGAGTTATTTGGGCTCATAAATTTTGGAGTTTTGGTCCCAATGGGAGGTCCTATGGCTTTGGGCCTGTGGTTGTACATGATTGTAGGAACTTGGAGTAGAGCAAAACTACCCACCTTGTGGCTGAAAGAGGAAGTAAGAGAAAAGCAAAGGAAAGGCGTGGGCCCTCAAGTGCCCTTCAAGGGCATGCCTCCAGCGACCTAAACACCGCCCTTAGGTCCCATCTCTTAAAGGCTCCTTTACCTTTCAGGGACATTTACCTTTCACGGACATTTCAGGGACACTTCAGGTCCAAACCAAAACACTGGCCTTGTATTTTCTGGACTCCTATCAACAGATTTTGTGTAAAAGGTAAGAGCATAGATTCTAATGTCAGGCTTCTTGGGTCCATATCCCATCTCAGTTTGGTTTTTCAGCTGCGTGAGCTTAAGTTTGCTTAACCTTTCTGTGTCTCGGTTTTCTCATCTGTAGATGATATGACGGTGCCTACCTCAAGGTAATTGTGGAGATAAAATAAGTTACTCCCTGTGAGGTACTTAAGTCTAGCAGAAAATGCTCCAGAAATGTTAGTTATTATTAACCATCAAAAGTGCCACCCAGAAGCTTTGTAGATTTGGTGAGCAGTGTGTTCTGTAGGAACAGTTAGTGTTCTCAGCAGCTATTGACCCTTAGAGATGGGCGATCTTTGCCTAGCAATGCTTCCATTATGTGCTGCAGGAGGTAAGTGACTTAAAGCATCTGGGGTGTGAGGAATGTGTTAGAAGCTCCCCCAGGGAGCGCTTTCTGTAGCAGAGAATGTTCATCGTATTTCACTGTGATCGCACTCATTTTTAACAAATGAGCGAGCTTTTTGGAGATAGGTAAAGATTCAGTGGAGTGATTAGACAGACATGTGGTTTTCTGAGGCCAGAACATTCTGAGACTTAAAGGGTTGCTTTGGCAAGGTTAGTGACTTATAAAATATCCTTTTAAGCGCACAGGGCTAGCCAACATGGTGGCACACACCTATACTCTCAGGACTTGGAAGGCTGAGACAGGAGGATCGCAGGTTTGAAGCCAGTCTCAGCAACCTATTGAGGCTGTCAGCAATATGTTTCTTAAACATAAAACTCAATATGTTTCTTAAACAGCAAGATCCTGTTTAAGAAACAAAAAATAAAATAGGGCTGGGGATGTAGTTTAGAGGTAGAATACCCCTGGATTCCATCCCCAGCACTACCTAAAAGAAAAAGAAAAAGCACTGAGTAGTATTAATTTTTGTAGAAACTGGCAAGCTGTTTCTAAAACTAATATGTAAAACATAAAATACCTGAAACAATTTTTAAGAAAGCAAAGTCGGAGGACTTTCCTTTCATTTTTCTTTTTTTTTGAACTAGGAATTGTCAGGGGCATTCAACCTCTGAGCTATGCTCCCAGCCCTTTTTATTTATTTATTTTTGTTTCAAAACAGGGTCTCTGTAGGTTGCCGAGAGTGTAGCTACGTTTCTGAGGCTATCTTTGAACCTATAATCCTCTTGTCTCATCCCTACAAGTACTGAAATTACAGGCATGTGCCACCATGCCCAATTTTTTTGCAGTTTCAAAACTTAACTCTAAGATATAGTCAAGACAGGGTGATACTGGCATAATAATAGACACAGATATCAATAGAATGTAACAGAGTTAAAAAATTAGTCTTTATGCTTTTGTTCAATTGGTTTTTGACAAAAGTGCCAAGACAATTAATTGTGGAAAGGATAGCATTTCTCAGATATGATGCAGGGACAGTTGGGTATCTACATGATGAACTTAGACACTTACCATGCATAAAAAAGAACTCATGATGGATCATAGATGTAAATGTAAGTACTAAGTTAATTAAGACTCTTAGAAGAAAACATAGGAGAAAACTTTTGAGGCCTCAGGTTGGCAAAGTATTCTTAGATCTAACAATAAAAGCATGGTTCATAAAAGAAAAAAATGAATCAATTTGATTTTATCAAAATTCATACACACTGGTGGAAATGTAAAATAATGCAGCCATTTTGAAAATTAATTTGGCAGTTTCTTTAAAAGTTAAACCTAAGCTGAGCATGATGGCTAACACCTATAATCCTAGTACGTAGGAGGATGAGACAGGAGAATTGTGGGTTTGCAGCCAGCCTTAGAAACTTGGTGAGACTCTGTTTCAAAATAAAAATTAAAAGGTCTGGGAATATAGCTCAAAGGTAGAATGCCTCTGGGTTCAATCCCTAGTACAACAACAACAAAAAAGGTTAAGCCTACATTTGTTATATGATTCAATAATTCTAGTCTTAGGTATTTACCCAAGAGAAAAATTTTTCACACAAAGGCGTATATGCACATATATCTAATAATTTTATTCATAATAACTAGAAATTGAAAATAACCTGAATGTCCATCAACAGGTCAGTAGACAACATGGATATGTCCATAGAATGAAATATTATTCAGCAAAGAAAAGGAGACAAACTACCTATATATGCTATAATGTAGGTGTCAAATTCATCACATCAAAGTAGAAGAAGCCAGCCACGAGGGACCATAGATTGTATAACTCTATTTATATAAAACGTCCAGAAAAGGCAAACCTATAGCGAGGAAAAGCTGATTAGTAACTGCCTGAGGCAGGATAAGGATGGTTTATGGGGATTAACAGTGAATACGAGGAATCTTACTAGGGTGATGGGTATGTTCTAAAAGTGCTTTCTGCAGCTGGGTGTGGTGGTGCACATTTGTAATCATAGCATTTGGGAGGCTGAGACAGGATGATCGTGGTTCGCAGGCAGCCTGGGTTGACACTTAGTGAGGCCCTTTGCAACTCAGTGAGACCCAGTTTCAAAATAAAGAATAAAAACTTGGGCTGAGGGAGTAGCTCGGAAGTAGAATGCCCCTGGGTTCCATCCCTAGTACTGCAAATAAAGAAATAAAATTAAAAAAATAAAAGTGCTTGCCGGGCATGGTGGTGCACGCTTGTAATCCCCGCGCTTGGGAGGCAGAGACAGGAGGATCGTGCAGGTTGGAAGCCAGCTGTGCTGGCTTAAGAGACTGTGTTTCCAAATAAAAATATAAAAAATACGTCTGGGAGTGTAGCCCGGAGGTAGAAGGGCTTCTAGGAAACTCAGCACCACCAAATTAAATAAATAAATAAAAGTGCTTTGTGGTGATGGCTGTACAACTTGGTAAATATACGAAGAACCATTGAATTGTATGCTTGAAGTGAGTGAATTACTTGAAATGCAAAATATGCCTCATTAAGATGTGGGTGGGAGAGGAAGGAGGGAAGAAAAAGAAGAGAGCGCATGCGAGAGAGAGATGGAGAGAGATGCAGAGACAGAAACAGAGAGAGAGAAAGAAATGAGGCTTCTTCGATCTGAAACCTGGCTCTGTGACTTATTAGTTGTGTGGTCTCAGACAAGTCTACCTTCTTTTTACCTTGGTTTCTGGTCCGTAAAGTTGAGGAAAATAAGAAATTGCTAACCACAAAGCAACACTGAGAAGCTTGTGTCAGGATCTAGAGTACTTAACACAGAATCTGGTCCATGGAAAGAGCTCGGGAGGTATTCGCAGTCTCTATCCCACTCAGCTTTGCTTTGCCTTAACTGAATTCAAATCTGAGAGAAGGATTTGAACTGTGGCTTGCAGAGACAAGGTCTGGTCCTGTGGAAACGGTTCCCGGGAAACCGGAGCACCTACCACACATGATTTCTCCATCCTGAGCAGGTTGTGGAGTGGGGGAACCCAGGGAGCCTCACAAATACAGGCTACTTCTCCCTGTCGGCGTACCTGATGGAGCCAGCATCCTGCAGCCCACATATGTGGGGACAACTTCATGTTTCAATCCTAGTCCAACAGGTATTCAGACTCCCAGCTGGGTCCTGCTAGGGTAGAGGGCAGGTGATTTGGAGGCAGAGTGGAGAGACACCTCACATCTACGAAGCTTTGAAGAGGAAAGGACAGTAGTCCTCCATGAGACTTAAGAAGTTTAAGAAGCTAGCCAGATGAAGGGGTGGGAGGGCTACCCAGAAAGTGGGTATAGCTCAAACCCCAGAGGCAACGTGAAGCTTGTTGAGTTCAGAGAAGAGCATTTCTCTGCTGTGGAGAGCAGAGGGATGAGAGACAAGGTTCAGAGTTCCCTGGAGGGACCTCAGGTGCCACGAGAATGGGTTATTTATCCCAAGGACAATGAGGAGCCAGTGGTTCATTCTAAGCAGGTTCTAGGATGGCTCAGATCTCTTCAATTAGAGGGTCTAATGGCATCTACCTACCACACCTTGAGGCAGCCTGCTCTGTTGATGAGCAAATGAAAGGCCTCCGGGCTGGCTGTGGCCTGGGGTTTGTGCTTAGCCCACTCTAGTCCAAGTGCTCCCCCAGAGACCACATCTCTGTACCGCCTGCCTGAAAAACGGTTTCATGGCTCCCAGAAGGAGAGTAAAAGGCATGAAGTGGTGGCTGAGAGCCTGTGTGCTGAGCCAGATCTCAGAAAAGCAGAGGACGTTTAAATGTTTCATAAACTTCCCTGGGTGCCCGCTCTGGCTGAGAGCACATTAATAAGCCCGGGTGGCGGAGGGGCGGGCGTCCTGCTGTTACTATAGCATTACCTGGGGAAGGATCACTCTGAGATCCTTCCAGGCGGGCGAGCTGGGGCGAGGCAGGAGGGGCAGGAGCTCAGCCACCGGCCGCTGCTGGTCTCCGGACCCCTCCTGGGCTGCAGCCCACTTGAGCTTCTCCAGCTGCAGCAGGGACAGAGAGAGGCTGTGCTCAGTTAGCCAGTAGCTGCCTGAGACGGCGGCCACAAGCGGCTGCTGGGCTTGCTGAAACCCCCCCTCCTCTTTTTTTTTTTTTGGTCTCAACTTGGAAAATCTGGGCTGGGTTTCATGTCCTTTTTGATTTTAAGTAGTTACCTCCATGAGAACTGACTTCCAGGTGTTCATCAAGGGAAACAGAGGGCTCCCCACCTTGGAAATGAGAAAAGATGACAGTTTCTGAGACCGGCTGCTAAAGGCTTGGAGGAGGTGCCCCCCACCCCCATGCAAAATGCCTTTTAAAGCATTTGATACCTTCAAAGAAAAAATTTTAAAACCTGGAAAGGAAGGAGTGAAGAACGCTGCGGGAGACTCGCTGGGGATTTTACAAAGGTAAAGTTGTGATGCAAACTTTATTTCTGAGTAGCCTCATCCTGCCCACGAATGCCTTTGTATAACGTTTATAAAATCATGTTTTAATGGGGAGGGGTGGGTCAGGTTAGATGGCTTCTGGAGCCCCGTTCAGAGCCTACGATCTATGCCTGAAGGGGAGAAAACAGATACATGAAAAATAGTGGGTTGAATTAGGAAAATATCAAGACAACTGTTCTATCTATTCAGTAGGATTATTAGTGCTTACTGGCAATATTGCACATGGTATGTTCGGGGTTTGAATTAGAGAAGATTTAGGGAGGTAATAGTTCATGTTAATTCAATAGTAATAATAAATATAGATTTGCTTTAAGCTGAAATACTTTTGAGTTTTTCACTATAAATGAAAGTTAGATACTTGCACTTTTTAGCTTACTCTACAAAATAAAGTGGTTCCTGATTGTATAGTTTTCAAGGAAAAAGATAGTTACGTGATAGTTTGAAGAAGTATCTTCAAAAATTAGTATTTTTTAAAGCAGAAATCCTCACGTGGTAGCAATGGGAAATTGTTCGGTTCTATCACGTAATTGAGAATTTTCGTCTACTCTCAAATATTTTAAAAGTAAAATATTATTTTGGGGAAGAGAGCTCACCATAAATCATGTTACATTTTAATTTGCTAATTCTTATAGATGTAGTAAATGTCTTCTCGGGTTTTATAGATGAATTAATCAGTAGTCCGTATGTGCAAGGTAAAATGACCTAACTCTCTCATATAAATAAATATGAGACATATTCTTGACAAGCTTTTTATGGGTGAGAGTAATTATTTCTAATCCCGCTGAGTGAAAATGCCACCTGGCATCTTGCTTTAAATTTTTTAATGTTCTCTCTGAAATTTAAAAACTTTTACATTGAAGTCCTATTTCTAGACAACTTAGGACTCTTTGTGAGATTCTATTTTTTGTGTTTTATAGCATCCATGCCCCTGTTGGTGTTAAGGTTTTCTGTCTCATCCCTCTTGATAATCCGCTTTCATAATAAAAGACTGAGTTTGGGTACCTTATTACTTTAGTAATTAAAAACAAAAAGGCTTCAATCAGCTATGCTAAATTATCATGTACAGATGAAAACCTAGCTCAGTGACAGCAGCATAAACCAGCCAAATATAGAAAATGATTATAATAACACTTTTAAGGAGTGTTTTATCCTTCTGTTGAGCACTCCCCAGGTAACATCTTATTGTGTGGCCCTCCTTTGATTAAGAAATGCAATAGACAGACACAATGGCTTAATTGGCTTATTCAAGTGGTGACAATGGAATCTGGCAGTCTGGGATAAAAACCATGACTTTAAACCACGGCTGCCGTTATATTCACCAAACTCTACTCAGTTTGTAAAATATGTGACAAAAAAAAAACCTTAATTTTTTTGAAACTTTAATTGCTTTTTTGAAATGCAATTGCTCTTTTCAATAGGAGACTTATCCTCAATGCTGCTTTTGCTCTGTTTGGTGAAACGATACAGGTGAAGATGTATTTGTTTACAAAGCAGTTTGCTTAGAGATATAATAAAGTATGTAATTTCTAGGTTGTGGGACCTCAACCCAAAATTGAGCTGTATGTCTGGGGCTCTTGGAACTGTTTCCTCTGAAACGCGTCACAGGACAGGAGAAAAATGGCCAGCACTAAGTGGATGCTGGATCTTGATCTCATAATTATGGAATGGATTCAGAAAAACCAAAGCCAAATTCAAACCTCTGCTTTCAGTGACCTCTATGGAGAAACAATTGGCAGAGGAAGGAAGAACATAGTCAGTCTTTGAACAGTGATTACCGAGCCCGGCTCTGCCTTGCGTTTGGACTGATCCCCAATTCTGTAAGATAATTACATGGCCTGCCAAGAGCTTGGCATATAATGGACATTTTCTCCTTACCTCATTCATTTCACCAATCGATAGCATGCAATATATATATATTTTTTAAAGTAAAAAAAGGACTGTTTTCTCTTTTGGAAGGGGCATTTGGTAGTTGAAAAACCTGCTTTTTCACTTAGCAGGCTGTGGGAACCCTACATGTCTAATGATGTTTGAGACTGAGAGCATCATTTCAGTGGAATTCTAGATGCTTCATAATCACAGAGTGTCCTCCTGGTCAGGGGAGTGGCAAGGTCCCCGGGGGAGCCTCTGAGGCTTCTCACATGGGGTTGATTACAGCCAGGCATTATTAGCCTTGCTGGAGAACAGTCATTGATAAGAAGCAGCTGAATAGCTAATCAACTAAAAGCACAATAATGTTTTAGAAGTGAAGAAAGAAGATGCACTCACTTGTGGTTTGGTATTGGATTATACAGATGACACCGAAGGGATTAAACTTGGAAATTAATGTCCCAAAATTGACATGCGAATTTATTCAACTTCAGTGACAATGTGGGTGTCCTCTGATTGCTTATCCTAAAAAAAACTAAAAGGCAAACAGAGCATGTCTCAGGCACTGTAAACCCACTTTTATTAAAACCCCATGGTGAGGGACTACTATAATTTTATAGATGAGAAAACCAAGAGAAGTTAAGTGATTTGCCCAAGGTCACGTGGCTTCTCAACAGCAGAGCCGGGCTTTATTTTATTTATTTTTTTGTGGTACTGAGGGTGGAACCCAGGGGCTTTCCTACCTCCGGGATATACTCCCAGACCTATTTTTTTCAATATATTTTATTTGAAAACAGGGTCTTACTAAGTTGCCGAGAGCCTAAGTAGCTGAGTCTGGCTTCGAACCTGTGGGATCCTCCTGTCTTAGCCTCCTAAGTGCTGGGATTACAAGCGTGTGTCACCACGCCTGGCTTAGAGCTGGGCTTTAAATCAGATGTTCTATGACCACATTCTTGTTTTTTCTTTCTGTCTGTCTGTCTGTATGTACGTCTCGGGATTAAACCCAGGTGCATTCTATTGCTGAGCTACATTCTCAGCTCTATTTTTTAATTTTCATTTAAAAAAATTGCTCCAGTGATGAGAGTCTCACTACTTGCTGATGCTGACCTCAAACCTACAATCCTCCTGTCTCAACATCCCAAGTAGTAGGATTATAGGCATGTACCACCAAGCCCAGCCTTCACTTTATTTTTAATTGACATAACAGTTGCATATATTTATGGAACCGAGTGATAATTTGATATGTGTATATAACGTGTAATGATCAAATTAAGGTAATTAACATTTCCATCTCCTTAAATATTTATTAGTTTTTTGAACCTTTGAACTCTCTTCTAGGTCTTTAAAAATATGTAATAAGCTGTTGTAAACTATGTCACCCTCCTCGGCTGTAAAACACTAGAATTTATTCCTCCTGTCTAATGTATTTTGGTACTGGTTCTTCAATTTCTTCTCTCACCTCGCCCCCAACCACTATTCCACTCTCTACTTCTATGAAACCAACTTTTAAGTTTCAACGTGAGTGACATGTCCTCCAGTTCCATCCATGTTGTCACAAATATCTGTGCCTATATGTTTAATCATTATATCATGTTACCTTGCTATCAAGCTACCCTTCTAATGAGTGTCTTTTCTTTTTCTGCTTGCTTTTTGGAGATTAAGCCACTTGTTTAGGTCTAGAAAGTTAGTTGCAGTGCAGTACAGCCAGCAACTTCTAGACCCGATAGGCTTTTCTTCTAATTAGTTGTGCCATTGAAGGCTTTCCCCATGGGGGGCTGAGGGGAGTTTGGAGTCTTTAAAGTATAAACTCTTTTCTTTTAAAGAGATGGACCCAGTTCCTGCATTGTGTTAGCCCCCAGCATTCAGTGGTAGATTATGAAACAAATGTTCCATAATGGAACAGGATGTGTACTTCCTGCTCCATCAGCAATGGCAGACATGTTAGAGAGCTCCGAGATCGGGTGACTCTGGGTCCCAGTTGCCCAACATCATTTACTTCCCTGCCTGCATGACATCTTTCCAGCTGGCTGCAAGGAGGTGACTCTATTAAATCCAGATCACATCTCACCCCTGCCCACCACCTCCTGGTGGTTCCCAGCTTACTCAGAGTTAAAGCCAGTGTCCTTTTAGTGGCCTTCAAGACCCCATATGATCTGTAGGACATGGAGAAGTCTTCATTGTCTTTTTCTGCTGCACTCCACTCTGTACTAATGGGCCTCCTCTCCCTTACCGGAACTCTCCAGGTCTCCTTCTGACCTGGCTTTTGTGCCATCTGTTCTGCGGACTTTCCTGGCCATCTGTCTTAAAGATGAAGCTCCTGTTCCTCCTCCTCCCACCCACTTCCATGTCCCTCTCCCCTGCCTTGTTTTATCCCTTCTGTTTTAGGCAGGGCTCCCTAAAAGAAGAGTCTGAGATAGAGATCTGGGTGAGCCTAGAGTGTGATTTATGGAGACAGAGCTCTTCCTGAAAAGATTGGGAAGGAGGATGTAAGCAGGGTAGGAAAGGAGAAAGAACCCAGCCAGGACGTGTTCTCAGATAAGGCGCCTGTGGATTGGTGCTGGACCTACAGAGGAGATTCTGGAACATAATACTAAGCCTTTTATATCTTTGCATCCAGCAGTCTTTGGCTGGATGGGAGGGTTTGGCAGTGGGGATGGAAGGGTTGTTTAGGGGCCACTCAATGGTGGAAAGTTTTCTTAAGAAGCAGCAGCTGTGAGCTGTTAGCAACTCTGGTAGTAGAGAGTGCAATTTCGTCAGCAGTGTGCTGCCAGTTAAGAGGACCTGGGGTATGACCTATAGTGTCTACAGCACCCCACCCCTGTACCGTGAAGATCCGCTTGCTTCTCACAGGAAGTTCACTCCATCCAGATACAGCTTCTCCGCCACTCTGTGGTCATGCTTCCTGAGGACACTTACAGAGCAGATAGCAGAACAGCTCTAGCTCCAGCTATTACTGCCGGTCCCTCTTCTCCACCCATTCTTGATTCCCCTCACTTCTATTGTCTTGCCAAAAGGAAGAACCCTAAGCTGGGCGTGGTGGCGCACGCTTGTAATCCCCGCACTTGGGAGGCTGAGACAGGAGGATCGCGCTGGCTTAAGAGACCCTGTTTCCACACAAAAAAGTTAAAAAATAGGTCTGGGAGTGTAGCCCGTGGGAGTGTATCCCGGAGGTAGAAGGGCTTCCAGGAACCCCAGTACCACCAACAAAACAAAACAAACAAACAACAAAAAAAAGGAAGAACCCTTCAATTTGGGACATAATGAACATCCCACTAAATATAGGGCTATGACCAGTGCCTCATCACTTTGGGGCCCTCATGACCCGACCTGGGTCAGAACCGTTGGTAAACATACCTTTACTAGGTCATGGTTGCTGTATCTGCCCACTTAAGAGTAAAAATGAGACAAGGCAGTATCAAGAGGTGTCCCACGGATCACCTGCGTGCCAAACATCTTTCTCCCTGTTTCCCTTATGAAGCAACAACCATAATTCCTCCTGAGGATCAGGATCAATTATTTTTGTCACTGTGGTGACTCTTGGCCTTGCCTTCTGTTCAGGGCATGAGGACCCCAAAGTGACGAGGTTCTGGTCGTAGGCCTATATTTAGTGGGATATTCATTATATTCCAAATGGAAGAGTTATTCTATGGGCTTCTAGACCCATAGAGCCTAAAGTTGAAGAGCTGAGATATTCCTTAAGTGTGCGGTTGTGAATGATGTGAGTGGTGCCACACCTGTCTTACCTCTTATTTCTCAGATTAATGTATTTCACCCACTGGGGAGAGGCAGCAGGTCATAACTGCGGGTTATGTAACGTACCACATCCTGAAGGATAATGTGCTATTCTCATAGCCATGCATCTCTACGCTGATGCCTCAGCTACATCTTTGAGAGGCTTCCTTTACCCCAGAGGGCTGTCGTCTTCCAGATGGTGCAGTATGTGGTAGGACCAATAGATTCCACTGTCACCTGCCCGTTGCTCCGTCACCTTCATGCTATACTCAGTGTCTTGGCTTGAGCTGATGTTATATGCAATCCCATGTTGGTGAATTAGATACTCTAGATCCTCAGATAATGGTGTTTTCTGAATGTGTAGCCTGAAAAGGCAAATTCATGGGGAATATATGTCTGCCCCAGGCAGGATCAGTTGTTATTCCTTCCATGATGGATGGGATCTGATATAAACCATTTGCCCCCAAGAGGCTGTTGTGCTTTCCCAGCCACTGTGCCATGGAGTGGCTCAGCACTGGTTTTGTTGCTGACAGTAACAGGAGCCAGATCAGATGTGATGACTGGCAGCCTGGATGCAGCCTCCATCTCTGCTGCCATGGATACTTCATTCCTGGGCTGATTGCTCCAGCGCTGGGTGCTGACATCAACTGGCCAAGGCAGCCTGTCTATTGGTTGTCTAGTACCTCTTCCAAGTGGATGCTCTCTGACATGTATTTATGGGAAATTGAAAGATTTCACACTTTGTGTTCACTCTCCGAGGCTTAACCACATGTTTCTCCCAGAGCACCTTCTTCCAAGTTCTCCTGTATTTCTTTTTCCAGAGCTGATCTGCCAGCTAAGCCATTCACTACTGCCAATGACTCCACATATAGCATTATCTTGGGATGTTTTGTTCTCCGTACAAAATGACTGACCAGGTGACTATTCAAAGCTTTATCTACTGGGAGGATTTCCACTCGTCACCTGAAGTAAAGGGTGACCTTTACTTCAGGGTCACCCTGAATGGGCTATAGTGTACCTACAGTCCATTTTCAATTTGCTCCAACTTACCAAAATGACTATCTGTGAACTACACTCAGTTTTATTCCATCCTATCATGTGTTGATAGGGGTAAGCTGATGGAGAGGCATTGGTGTGAGAGTTGAAGGCCACATGGGAGCCTGGACCCTCTGACATGGACTTAGTGACACCCAGTGGCCCTGCTGGTGTTTGATTCCAGATATACCACTTCCATCTTCTGATGCGCAGTATGACCTGATAGGTCGGATAATACCCAGCTTGTGATGGGTAGTTTTGTCTTCATGGTCTCTTGATAGTTTATGGTCAAATGCTTTGTCTTTACCATGGCTCAGTAACATACCAGGAGCTATGATTTGTATGTTGGACACTTCTCTACTGTAGATGGCATGGCCTCATTCCAGAATCTATGTTATATTTCTCCTGTTAAGTTTTGTGAGAAGCCTTATTTAGTGTCTTTTCCTGCCTAGATTCCAGAGGTACTTTGAATAACATGACTGTATTGGCAAGCTTGCTTGTATTGCAGCCTGGACATGCTGCTGAATACTTTCTCGCTTTTGGGTCTCACTAAGAACTAGAAGCCTCTAATATCATAGAACATGATATTAAAGAACAATATTCCCATGTGTGGAATACACTGTCTCTAAACCCAAAGAGGTCTGCCAAGCATTGTGTTTTCTTCTTGGTAGTAGACACTACAAGTGCAACTTCTTTTTCTTTTTAATTACTTTGGAGAGATTGTTCTGGAACTTCCCCAAGCACTAGGCTCCTATAAACGCTGGCCATGTTGTTGGACCTGTAAATCTATAGCAATTATTCCTTACCCTCCCGAACATACATTTTAGAGAAAATCTATAATACTTGTCACTTCTTGCTCATGAGGTCTAAACAATTTGATGTGATCTGTTGGTCATACTACATCAATTAGATGCTCTGCAGAAGGTCTGGGAGCTCTCTCAGATTATAGGAAAAAACAGAACAAGCCCATGAACACACATTATCATATCATGTCAACGATCCTTCCTAATGGATATGGAAAGAATGGAACTAGAGAAGCACCTGAGTTAAATTTGCGGTGGTCCAGTATCATCCTCTGAGATCAATTCCTCCTCCTCCTCCTCCTCCTCCTCCTCCTCCTCCTCCTCAACTTTCTCCTCCTCCTCCTCCTCCACTTTCTCCTCCTCCTCCTCCTCCTCTTCCTCCTCCTCCTCCTCCTCAACTTTCTCCTCCTCCTCCTCCTCCACTTTCTCCTCCTCCTCCTCCTCCTCTTCTTCCTCCTCCTCCTCCTCAACTTTCTCCTCCTCCTCCTCCTTCTCCTCCTCATCTTTCTCCTCCTCCTCCTCTTCCTCCTTCTCCTCTTCTTCCTCCTCCTCCTCTTCCTCCTCCTCCTCTTCTTCCTCCTCCTCTTCCTCCTCCTCCTCCTCCTCCTCCTCCTCCTCCTCCTCCTCCTCCTCCTTCTTTGGTAGGGGCCAGGTTGGTGAATTAAATGGAGATATAATAGGAACTACCATCTCTTGCATCCTGTAAGCCACTAAAAGTAAAGCAAATCTCTATAATTCTGTGTAAAGTAGCACCGCTTTTGATTTATCATCTTACTATTTAGCTTCATGTACTATAATAGCTCTTATTAAGAGACCTTTCAATCAAGGGTATGATCAACATCCAAGATATAACAATCACAAGTTCTCATGCTCCAGATAACAGAGATCAAAAAGGAATATCAGGTCAATTCTAAATCACATCTATGGTTGGATCAAATTGAGCAGTTTTTGTACTAGTAATTAAAAATGAAATAGAATTAAAAATTAGGTTTATAAAACATGAAGAAAAACAGGAAGTATGGACACTGGCTACTTTGTGGTCTTGTGTTTCTTTGTTGGAATGAATATTATCTACCAAAGGAACAAAGTTGGACATGCCTATTAGATCATGACCTGATTTCATTGTGTCCCCACTTCAGGTATTTATTCAGAGATGGAAGTCACAGACAGTCAAACCCACTTACTTTATTTATTTATTTATTTATTTATTTATTTAATGTTGGGGATTGATCCCAGAGGCTTTATATGTCTGGGATACTCCCCAGCCCCCCCTTTTTTTAAAATTTAAAACAGGATCTGGCTAAGTTACTGAATGTTGGCATAACCTGTGATCCTCTTGTCTCAGCCTCCCTAGTACTGAAATTACAGGCATGTACCATTGTACTCAGGTGTTCAAGTTATTTATTTATTATTATTATTATTATTATTATTATTAGTAGTAGTAGTAGTAGTGGGAATTGAACCCAGGGACATTCTAAGCTATCCCCAGCTCCTCCTTTTTTTTATTTTACTTTTTATATTGAAACAGGGTCATACTAGTTTTCTGAGGCTGTTCTCAAACTTTAGTTCTCCTGTCTCAGTCTCCCAAGTACTGAGGCGTCTGCAACCATGCTCAGCTTTAAGTTATTTTAAAAATAAAGTTATAAAAATAGTTCTGGTGGTCATAGCTTGTATCTTTAAGCATATTCAATAATGACTAGAAATTAGTGCACAATTATATTTCAAAACGTAACCAGAGCCAAGCATAGTGGCGAATGCTTGTCATCCCAGTACTTGGGAGGCTGAGACAAGAGGATTGTGGGTTCACGGACAGCCTCAGCTATTTAGTGAGGCCCTGTGCAACTTAGTGAGACCTTGTTTCAAAAGAAAGTATAAAAAATAAGGCTGGAGGACTTCCAGGAAGATGGTGACCGAGAAAAGCGGGGCTTAAGAGCCCCGCTAACAACCAATCTCTATTACCACAAAATCAGCTCCTTTCATAGCCAGAAATCACCATCACAGAGAAACAAAAAAATGTAATTACAAGGGACAGAGAAAAAGAGGGCTAGAAAAACAGGACACCAGAAAGAAACCAGACTTCAGTGCTGCGGCCAGAGCCGCGGCGTGGAATGGCAGGCGCCATCTTTCCTTGCAGCACCAGCCCCAGAGAGGAGGGGGACTCAGAACGGAGCTCAGAGCCACAGAGGAGATACGCCGGCCTCACGCCCGAGGACGCAGCAGCAGCACCTTACTGCTGGCGGCAGCAGCGAGTTCACCGGACGGCTATGGCTACAGACCAATGCACTCAACAGCCCATCAGGCTCCAGAGAGAAGCAGCAGACAGCGAGCCGAGGTGAGCCACTGCGGAACAGCCAGGCGGGATTCGGCAGATTTTTCCGCGCAGGGAGCATCTAAAGCTCCCAGTGGCTGGGCTCAGCACATGCTGCAGGGACTCAGAGCGGAGCTCAAAACCAGAGAAGAAATATGCCAGCCTCACGGCCAAGGGTGTGGCAGCAGCGTCATATTGCCACTGGCGCAGCATCAGCAAATTCACCAAGTCCACTAGAGCTCCATCTGCATACTCAACCACAGTGAGTCAAATTGCAGGCCCCAGAGGAGAAATCCCAGTACTGCACTCCCAGGGACTTGACCCAGTTGGGGGAGTGGCAGTGGCAGAGATATCACACCATAGAATGCCCAACCTGGCACCTCCCCATAGTCTAAAGCAGCCTCTATCGACTCCCTGGGTCGGAGACTCTGTGATACAACCCAGTAAAGGAGTAGTGGTGACTGAGCTACCACAGACTCGAGATCCAGAGCACGTTAAGTGAAGTCATAGTGACCCAAGGGAAGAACCCAGAGAAGGCACAAACTTCCGAAATCATGGGAAAGAGTAATAACAATGGAGCAATGAATGCCCACAACCCCACAACATCAGAACCCGATAAAACAGAAAATCAGAGATTTCTAGAAGATCAAATCAGGAAAATAACTGTAGAAATAATAGAGGTGCTTCGAAAAGAATTCAGCGAGAGCCAAAAAGAGATAAAGGATGCAATTAATGAAGTAAAGGCCTTAATTCAAAGTACAAACAACCGATTAGACCACATGGAGAACAGAATCTCGCTCTTTGAAGATAAGCAATCCAAAAATAAATGCATAGTTTCTAATCTAGAAAAAAATATCCGACAGCAGCAATCTGACATTAAAGAAATATGGGTCCATTTTAAGAGAGCTAACCTAAGAATAATTGGAATAGAGGAGGGAAAAGAAGGTGAAACCAAAGGGATCAACAATCTCTTCAAGGAAGTAATAGCAGAAAATTTTCCAAACATAGAGCAAGAGGTTGATACACAGATCCAGGAAACTTATAGAACTCCCTTTAGACAGGATCGGAGAAGAGGATTCCCACGCCACATAATTGTCAAAATGACCAATGTGGAAGCCAAGCAGAGAATCTTAAAGGCAACAAAAACAAAGGGCCAAGTGATATTCAGAGGCAAACCAATTAGAATCACTCCAGACTTCCCAAACCAAGTCATGAGAGCCAGCAGGGCTTGGAGTAACATATTCCAAACTCTGAAAGAAAACAACTTCCAGCCAAAAATTTCCTACCCAGCAAAACTTTCTATCAAATTAGATGGAGAAATAAGAAGCTTCCATGACAAACAAAAACTGAAGGAATTTATATCTTCAAAACCAGTGCTAGAGAAAATACTCAAAGAGATTAACTACAAAGAAGAAATAGGTAACACACACCAGAACCAGAGAAATAAGATTTTCCATCCAACAGACAACTAAGATTAGTTATCTGTGGAGATTCATTATTTATGTTAGTCTTTTACCTATCTCTAAATTGTATTGTTTGCTTTTGTTGTTGTTAATTTTTAGGATTTCTACTTAGAATATTAATATACCTTCAGATATAGCATTTGGAAATATTTCATCACATTCTATCAGTAACTTTTAACTCTGTTTACGTTGTCTTTGGATATACAATATTTTTTTATTTTTTAGGGAGTTTTTATACTCTTCAATTGCCTGTGCCATTGAAATCATATCCAAGAAATCACTGCCAATTTCAATGTTGTGAGGTTTTATGACCCAGATTTTCTCCTAAAAGTTTATAGTCTTAAGATTTATATTTAGGTCTTTTATCTATTTTGAGTTAATATTTGTATATGGGATTAGGTAGGGTCCAATTTTATTCTTTTTTATGTAATTATTATTTTTCAACAATATTGAGTTAAAAGATTATTATTTTCTCCACCAAATGTTCGTGGAAACCTTGTCAAAAATAACTTGACAATATAGGGAAGAATTTATCTCTAGGCTTTTATTTAACTCCAATGGTTTATATATCTGCCTTTATAACAGTACTACACTGTTTCAATTATTGTAGCTTTATATGGTTTGAAAGCAGAAAATATATATCTTCTAGCTTTGTTCTTTTTTGAGATCGTTTTGGGTATCTAGAGTCCATATTCCATATTAGGATAGATTTTTTTCTGAAAAATAAATATATAAATATATGATAGTTTCACCTAAAAAAAAAGAAAAAAATATTCTCTGGTAAGAAAGAAAGCAAAAAGAAATATTGAAATGTTATCTTTAAGTTATCAAAAGCTTGGTATCAGACAAATGAAACTATTATGTGAGATTATCATTTTTAATTTTGGATAAATTGCTATAATACTAGATGTCAACCACTAAGCCAAGCATGGGAAGGATGGATGGGGAGGGAATGGGGTGGGGATTGGGTGGGGGCTGACTGGGCAATGGGTGCATGTATGTCTACAAAAGGTTTTGTATCCCACTATGATGTATGAATACAGTGCACCAATAAAAAATGATAAATAAATTTTAAAAAATTAAAAAAAAATAAGGCTGGGGGTGTAGCTCAGAGGTAGAATGCCCCTGGGTTCCATCCCCAGTGCTGAAAAGAAAAAAAGTAAAAAAAAAAAAAAAAGCAACCACACTTCTCTTGATATGTGTATTCTGTTTAGGTGTCCAAGAGCCACATTAGCAACTTCTTAGCCTGGAAAAGGCTGGGAAAATAGTACCAAATATCCAACCTTTTTTCATGGGACAATGCCCCCTAGATTAGTTTTCTAGGGCTGCTGTAACCACCCAAGGGACCACGAACTGGGTGTCTTAAAACAAGGGAACTTCTTCCTCTCACAATTGTGGAGGCTGAAAGCCCACCATCAAGGTGTTTGCAGGGACACACTCTATTGAGGAGATTTTGTCCTCACTTCTTCCTGCCTTCTGTTGATTACTTCTAACCCTGGGCATTTCTTGGCTTGCAGATGCATCATTCAAAGCTCTCTGTGTTGTCACGTGGACTTGTCCTCTCTGTCTCTACGTCTAGGTGCTCAAATTCTCTCTTCTTGAAGCAACACCTGTCATTGGATTAGGGTTCGTCATAACCCAGCATGACCTCATCTTAACTTGATGGCACCTGCAAAGACCACATAGCCACATGAGGTCACGTGCACAGGTATTAGGAGTTAGGACTTCAACATATCTTTTTGGGGGACATGATCCAAACCACTTCTCCATGTTCGCAAACTCTCCTGCTGTGATTTGAATGTGCCTCCAAAGTCTTCCTGTGTTCATATGTAATCTCTGAGAGTGTAAATTTAATCTGACTGTGGTCTTTAGAGGTGGAGATTTTGGGAGATCATCAGGATTAGAGAAACTCATTAAGGTGGAGCCCCATGATCAGGTGGTTTTATCAGAAGAGAAAGAGACCAGAAGAGGCACACGGGCATGCGTGTGTGCGCCCTGTCTCTTGTCATGTGGTGTCCTGCACCACTTGGGACTCTGCCAGAAAGAAGGCCATTATCTGATGCGGCCCCTAGACCTGGGCCTCTCAGAACTATGAGCCCAAATAATCCTCGTTATGCCACAGCTAGTCTGTGGTATTATTTTATTAGCAATTAAAAAAAAAACAGACTAAGACACCCTCCTGATCCAACTGTATTACCCACCTCAAATCCAGCATATTGAGGATCCATTTGCAGGCATTCTTTGCTGCTTATACATATCAGTCAGATCCTGCTCCTGCTCTGTGCTGGGATTCAATGCTAATTATCGATCTGGTGGCCAGAGGGAAGGTGGGGATAGACCCTGAAGAACATTAGAAGTTATGAGTAGTTCACCCATCACCAGTGACCAGGTCCTCATTGTTGGATACCTAGTGACAGGTCAAACTGAAGATCTCATCTTCAGGGTCTTCTTCCAAGGACTCCCCACCTCAGGCTTCAGCCCATCAAGCAGGGTCCAGGTGCTGGGGATTAAATTCAGGTCCTTGCTCAGACTAAGCATGAGCTCTGCTACTGAACCATACTCCTATCCTGGAAGAGGTTTTTGTTTTGTGTTGTTTTTGAGACATGGTCTTGCTGGGTTACCTAGGCTGGCCTTAAATTCACTTTCTCCTGTCCTCAGTTTTCTTATTAGCTGGGATTACGGGCATATGTCATAGCACTCTGTTTCTTTTTTTCCCCCTTCCTTCCTTGATTCCTTTCTCATTCCTTCCCTCCCTCCCTTCCTTTAGTTTATCCCTGTGCTCCCCAGGCTGGCCTTGGTGCTCTCTCCTGAGTCCCCAGTAGTAGCTGGGACTACAGTTGTGCTCCACCATGCCTGGCTTTATTTTCTTATCTAAAGTTTATTTTCCCTCTTCTCCCAAATATTTGTATATAACAAAATTCTCTAAGTGCCTCTTAAAGCTTAGTGCAAGGGCCATATTGCATTTTTTAAAATGTAGACACACTTTACATATTAACAGACGGAAGTAGTCTCCGCTTCCATAAAGAAATGTGCTGTATCAACGTTCTCACGTGCGATCAAGAGTTCACTTTAGCTGACATGGTGTCCCAGCCAGGAGAGCATGTTCGGAAGCCCTTGGAGGACCAGGCCTGGATGCTCTGCCTTCAGGAAACAAGCAGCAGAAAACACACTAGATCATACCTCTAGATTGTGCTGGACAAAACACAGATGTCTCCACTGCCTGCTCTTAAGTACCCATAGTAGTTATGACTTGTTCAAGAAATTCTGCCAGAGCAGATATGGAGGAGCAATCGTTTTCACCCTTGCCTTTACCACCATTGCCATTTCTCCTGTACACTGTGTCCTCTTGTTCCTTCTGAATCTTAGTCTCACTTGAGGTGTGTGTGTGTGTGTGTGTGTGGTATGGGGATTGAGTCCAAGGGATTTGTACTTCTGAGCTATATCTCCAGCACTATTTTTTTTTTTAAGTTTTATTTTGAAACAGGGTCTCGCTAGGCTGATGAGAGTCTCAGTACTTGTTGAGCCTGTCCTCGAACCAGCCATCCTCTGTCTCAGCCTCCCAAGTACATTACAGGCATGCAGCACCATGCCTGGCTTTACCAAGTATTTATTTCTGATGTAGCATCTCTTATGCCTGCATTTTAGCCATAGGAAAGCCTAGGGAAAACAGTTTTCTCTGTTGTTCAAGCAAGATTCAGTATCTTTGTGTGTGTGTGTGTGTGTGTGTGTGTGTGTGTGTGTGTGTGTGAGATACTGGGGCTGAAACCCAGGGGCTTTCTACCTCCAGGCTATACTTCCAGACCAATTTTCTATTTTATTTGGAAACAGGGTCTCACTAAGTTGCTGAGAGCCTCACTAAGTAGCTGAGGCTGGCTTCGAACCTACGTGATCCTCCTGTCTCAGCCTCTGAAGTGCGGGGATTACAAGTGTGCACCACCACGCCCGGCTAGATTCAGTATCTTAAGAGGCCACGAAGGCATTGGTCAGCTACAATGATGGCTATCTACTACACTGCTTTGCTCCTGGCCTAATTTTTATTTCTCTATTTTGATAGATGTATGGGTAAATCAAAACGTCTTTCTTCTTCTTAGTTTTAAACTCTAAGAATAAGAACAGTGCAAGAATAATGTTAAGTGGCAACCGAGCTGAGGGTGGAGACTGTCCCTCTGTAAACGGGGAGCCAACTGTAGCCAAAAGAGTGTGGGCCCAACAACTCCAGGTCTTCAGATTTTTCAAAATAAGCCACAAATTCTGTTTTCTTTTTAAATATCTCCTGATTTAAAAAAAAAAAAAACTCCATCAATGAGTCCAAATTCTAAAAAACCTCCATACACACACATTACATCATTCAATAAAAACCAAACATGTCTATGGGCGAGATGTGTCTATGGGCGAGATGTGACTATGGGGTTTTTAATTGTCACCTGTGGCTAAGGATTTTTTTTTTTTTAACTGTCTATGTTATTCCCTGCTGAGGCAGGGAGTATCAACTCTGCTTAAATGAGGAAAACAAAAACAGTGTAGAGGAACACCCCCAAATCTGTGGAACTGTGCTGGGTGACCCTAATCTAATATGATTGGGTATGAGTAAGAGCCATACAATGAGAGGAAATTTGGATATGCAAAGACTCCGGGGTGTGTGCACAGGAAGGGCCGTGTGAAGAGGCAGTGGGAAGGCGGGCATTTGCAAGCCTGGGTCAGAGACTTTCCTTCTACTGGAAGAAGGAAGCAAAGAATAAGACTGACTAGCCCAGTGCAGTGGTGCACACCTGTAATCCCAGTCCTCGGGAGGCTGAGACAGGAGGATGGCAGAGTAGAGGCTGGTCTTGGCAACTTAGTGAGACTCTGTTTCAAAATAAGAAAATTAAATAGGGCTGGGGGTGTAGCTAGGGGGTAGAATGCTGTGGTTTCGATCTCTAATATCAGAAACAACACCTAAAGACTTTGACTACCTCCTCCACTTTAGACACTGTGAGGTTTCTTTGTTTTGCTTTTTTTTTTTTTTTACTAGATATTATATCTCTTAATTCTCAAGGCAATCTTGAGAAATAGGATTTATCCCTATTCTATAGTTTAGAATCCCATTATAACCCTCAGTGACTTAGAACCCTGTTTCAAATTAAAAAATAAAAAGGGCTGAGGGTATAATTCAGAGTTAGAATGCCCCTGAATTCCAATACACAAAAAAATCAGCACTAATAGGATACATTTTATGAACAAATTAAAACCATGTTTTGAGCAGAACTAGAGAGTTAGCTCTTTAAATAAATAATAATTTTAATTTTTTAATTAAAAAAGTTCTGGTGAAAAGCTCATATGTAAGCAAGTGAAAGGGTTTAAAAAACTCCTACAATTATCTGTAAGTTTTTCTCACTTTGTGCTACAAATGTTGACCTAATTACCTATAAAACAAAACAAATCCTTTGCCACAAATGGTAGGAATTGGAAGTAAAAGGTTCCGTAAAGGCTGGTTCGCATATCTCAAGCCAGCAGATCTGAGGGGTTTGGATGCTCAGTGGACAGAGGACAGTAGGCACGCTCTCCCTCGGGTGTAAAGAGCTGGCAGCCCGCAATCTGCAGCTTTCTATATTTGGAGAAACGACAATGATGGATGTCACCCTAAAGAGAATGAAGAATCTTTGATCTGAAAGACTGACCACAGGCAGACAGAAAACCGAATGGGGTAAATAGCTATTATGGATAATTAAAGCCCTCCACTTCTTAAGAAAGTTCTTTTTTGGTCTCTTCTTCTGGAACCCAGGGCCTTGTACATGCTAGGCGAGTGCCCCACCCCTGAGCTGCATCCCAGCCCTCCTACAATTTATTGTATTTTTTGTAGTACTGGGGATTGAACCCAGGGGAATTCTACCTCCAAGATAAACCCTCATCCCTATTATTATTATTATTATTATTATTATTATTATTATTCTTACATGGTACTGAGGATGAAACCCAGGGGCATTCTTCCTCCGAGCTACACCCCCAGCCTTATTTTTTTTTATCCTTTATTTTGAAACAGGGTCTCACTGAGTTACAAAGTGCCTCACTAAGTAGCTGAGGCTATCTGTGAACTGTGATCCTCCTTCTGTTCCAGCCTCCCGGATGCTGGGATTACAAGCATGCGCCACCACGCTGGTGAGATTTTTTTTTTTTTTTTTTAATTTTGAAACATTAGGTTGATGAGGGTCTTGCTATGTTGCTGAGGCTGGTTGCAAACCTGCAATCCTCCTCGTCTCAGCCTTCCCCGTACTGGGATTATAGGAGTGTACCACCACGCTCGGATCCTCCCACAATTTTAATGTTTTTAAGACAAATCAGATCTGACTCTGAGGCCTCTGCCTGCTGGGAATGAAATTTCAGTCATTAATTAAATTTGGTGCTCCCCAGGCTGGGCAAAGGATTCCCGGTGGTTCAGGAGGTCCCTCTAGGTGTTCATCCACATTTGTTCCTGACCTCACGCACAGGTCCCTTGAAGTGATGGCTCAGCTGCCACTATTGGGCAAGGCAAACTGGGTCCCTGTGCCCAAGCCACTCCCTGCAGCTCCCCGCATCTGGCCTCCCACTGGGCAGGGGCGGTGAGGAGGTGCTTCAGGTCGGCAGCCGTAGGTCCTGCCACTCAAGGAGTCTGCACTCTGGGGATGCTTGTCCTTCCTCACTACACGACCCCCCTTCTCCTCATCGCTCTGGGAAGTCTCAGAACATCAAAGATGGTACCGTGCACAAGAGCACGACTGTGTTGGCTCAAGTCCTCTAAGGAGCAGACAGCAAGGCAGGATTAGCTACATGGGAGATTTATCAAGGGAAAAGGGAAGGAACTGGACAAGCTTAGGAGAGCAATCAGACCGCAGAACCAGAGAGTTAGCTGGTTCCAGACTGGCAAGGCTAATGGGGCTTCCTGGAGCCAGTTGCCTGTCAGAGGCCGGCTGTGCTCAGTCCTTGGCAGAGAGCAGCCTATGAAAGCGTGGTCTCCGTGCCAAAACCCAAGCCCTGGTGCACTCAGAGCGCAGCAGCTGGGGCTGCCTCCAATTAGGCTCCTCAGAGCCCATGGTGCCTGAACACATCAGTCCTCATTACCCTTCTTCTGAAGCACCTGCACGCATGGAGAGACGCTGAGCTTATGACAGCTAGCCACTGTATTAACAGCAACAAGAGTAATGTTTACCATTCGCTACTAGAAAGCTCTTTAATGTACAGGTGCTATGATGCACCTCCCGTCATCGTCATTAAGCTACGCTACCAGACAGCTATTATGATTGGCCTATTTTAGATGCTGAATTTCTAATCTCCAGTATTTCAAAATATGATTATATTTGGGGATTGGGTTCCTCCTCCTCCTCCTCCTCCTCCTCCTCCTCCTCCTCCTCCTCCTCCTCCTCCTCCTCCTCCTCCTGTTCTTTTTCTTGTTGTTCTTGTTGTTGTTGTTGTTGTTGTTGTTGTTGTTCTTCTTCTTCTTCTTCTTCTTCTTCTTCTTCTTCTTCTTCTTCTTCTTCTTCTTCTTCTTCCTTCTTCTCCTCTTTCCTCTTCTCCCCCTCCCCTTCCTCCCCTCCTCCTCTTCCTTCTTGTTCTTCTTGTTCTTGTTCTTCTTTCCTTATCTATCTATCTATCATCTCATTAGTTTCTGGGGATTGAATTGAACCCAGGAGAATTTTACCTCCAACCCAGCCATATTTTTTTTAATTTTTATTTTAAAACAGGGTCTTGCTAAGTTGCTGAGGGTCTCAGTACATTGCTAAGACTGGCCTTGATTTGCAGTCTTCCCTCCTCAGACTCTCAAGTACTGGGATTACGGGTGTTCACCACCATGCCCAGCTTGAAAATGGCATCTTTAAAGAGATAATTAAATTAAAATGAGGTCATTGGGGAGGCTCAAATCCAAATGACTGGTATCATCTGGGCACAGGCATACAGACAGCAAAGAGTTATAGGGAGCAGACAGTCATCTAGAAGCGAAGGAGAGAGGCTTCCTAAGAAAGCAGCCCTGCCTACGCCTTCATCTTGGACTTCCGTCTTTCAGAATTGTAGGAAAGTATGTTTCTGCTAAGTTACCCTTTTTGTGGCATGCTGTTATAGAGAGCTCATTCGCTCTTTTACCATTGCTTTTCACTTTGATTTCAACCAAACCCACATCTTCTAGTCACTACGCCTGTGTGTACGTGTGTCTTTCTTCCCCAAGTGCCTAGGAGCTGCGGGAGGTCAGAGAACACGGCACGTTTGTCATTGCTCCCAGCACTTAGCTCCATGCCCAGCACACAGTGCTCGGGAGGTTTCTGGCGGATGGAATCCAGTGTACGTGTTTCTTTGTACATATGTTTTAACTCTTGCCGTAAGAACCTGCCAAGATCACCTTCTGCATGGGTTGGTGAGCAAATTATTTGTGTGTTCAATATTGTTAACTTTTATAATAGATGTTAATTATTAAATTTTATTTTTTATGAAAACTGGTAAGCTTTGCTTATTTTTTTAAACAAAGATTTGGACATTAATTGGGTCAGGGCAGCATCCTCGGAAGAATTATAATATTGAGAAAGGATACAAACACCTCCTTTTTATAGTTGACAGTGTTTAGTTTGCCTGATTATTCTGTGTGTGTGTGTGTGTGTGTGTGTGTGTGTGTGTGTATGTGTGTTTGCAGTACTGGGGAATGAACCCAGAGGCATTGCACCTCTGAGCTACACCCCTAGCCCTATTTTTTTTTTTTTTTTAAATTTTGAATGGTTTCACTAAGTTGCAGAGGGCCTCACTAAGTAGCTGAGGCTGGCCGCAAACCTGCAATCCTCCTATCTCAGCCTCCCAAGCACTGGGATTACAAGCGTGTGCCACCATGCCTGGTTTACTTTTTTTTTTTTTATTGAAAAGAGTACATTTACTCTAATGAACATGCGCAGTCTGAATTTGTAGAAATCAGTGGAAAGTCCTACCATTTGGATCAGAGATGCCAGAGGATCACCTCCTTAGAAGAACCACCTAAGGATAAAGGACAGGAACCAAACCTCTGCTTAGGAAAGGCCTTAAGATATTTTAATTAAGATTCAGAAAAAAGCCGGGCGTGGTGGCACACGCTTGTAATCCCAGCATTCGGGAGGCTGAGACTGGAGGATCGCGGTTCGCGGACAGCCTCAGCTACTTAGTGAGGCCCTCTGCAACTCAGTGAGACCCGGTTTCAAAATAAAGAATAAAAAATAGGGCAGGGGGTATAGCTCGGAGGTCAAATGCCCTGGGATCCATCCCCAGACCCGCAAAAAAAAAAAAAAAAAAAAAAAAAAAAAAGAATCGCAGATTGTTTGCTTTTTTTCTTGCCTACCCTTCTAGCAAGCTTCAATTGATGCTAAGATTAAGGTTGAAGCTGGTCACGCTGTGTGGATGACCCACTACTCTTTCAGTGGGAGATTCAGAGGAGCGTATTATAAGGGAATTGACTCTGAATTTGGGCTTGCATCCCACCTCAAACGAGTTTTCCTCCCCTATAAAATGGCACAATAAGCTGGGTGTGGCGGCACACACCTGTAATCCTAGTAGGTGGGAGTCTGAGACAGGAGGATTGCAGGTTCAAGGCCAGACTCAGCAACTTAGTGAGACCTTGTTGCAAAATAAAAAATAAAATTGGACTAGTATGTGTAGCTTGGGGGTAGAATATCCCTGGGTTCAATCCCCAATACCCAAAAATAAAAACAAAACAAAATGGCATGATAACGCTACCTGTCTCGCGGGGTTGTTATGAAAGATAAATGATTTAATGCTCCAGAAAGTCCAATGAGCTATCTAGAGCATCAGTAACTTGGCCACTATGACCGACTTTCATAATGATGATAATAATAATAACTGTGCAGGCTGCATCCTACTTCAGGATTTCCTTTATTTCCCCCCTTCTTTAATATACTTTTTGTTTAGTATCCTTTTTTTTTTCCTTTCTGATCCTGGCCTATCTTTTCTATTCTTTTTCCAATGTAGAAAAATCGATGGGACAAACGCAGAAGAAGACCCCATTGAACTGAATGAAGAGGGCAGGCCGGTGCAGACGAGCCGGCCCCGGCCCCCGCTCTGCGACTGCCGCTGCTGCGGCCTCCCCAAGCGCTACATCATCGCCATCATGAGCGGGCTGGGATTCTGCATTTCCTTTGGGATTCGGTGCAATCTTGGCGTTGCTATCGTGGAAATGGTCAACAATAGCACCGTGTACGTGAATGGGAAGCCGGAGATTCAGGTCGGTATCAACCCAGGGCAGGAGCTTGGTTTTGGCCATAGCTGCGCCAGCGCTCTGCTGCATGCGAGAAGGAATGCACTGAGATTCATTCACTGATGTGCCGGGAGCACAGAGCGACTACCATGTGCCGGACACCGTGAGAGGTGATGGGGAGAGATGGCCACGGGGACGGGGCCCTCCGGTTCACTGCATGGAGACATGCAGGGAGTCATGACAGTCTG
Source organism: Muscardinus avellanarius (assembly GCF_963383645.1). Lineage (NCBI taxonomy): Eukaryota > Metazoa > Chordata > Mammalia > Rodentia > Gliridae > Muscardinus > Muscardinus avellanarius. The sequence continues at coordinate 22,502,602 of NC_137797.1, read as the reverse complement.
GGGTTCTAGGTAATATGCTGGGTTGTACAGGATCCTGGGGCTCATCCGGGACAAGGTCTAGCTTAGACTTCGATATTGTAAAAGAATTCCCAGAGAAGGTGATGGCTGGTCCATAGAGAGTTTTGGTGAGGTGGGAAGAAGAATGTTGAAAGCAAAAGGGTTATCATGTGTGAAGGACTGTTAGGGAGAGAGAGATAGAATGAGATAGAAAACAGCTACTGTACTGTGCTTTAAAGATTGAGACACGAGCGTTTCACTCTTCTATGCCATGAACACTTTTGACAACTTGGTGATGACTAATGTACTTTTTGCTAAAGATTGTGTGTGTGTGTGTGTGTGTGTGTGTGTGTGTGTGTGTGTGTGTTCTGTGTTACTAAGGATTGAACTCAGGGTGTTCAACCACTGAGCTATACCACCAGCTCTATTTGATTTTAATTTTGAAACAGGGTCTTGCTAAGTTGCCGAAGCTGTCCTTGAACCTGCAGTCCTCCTGTCTCAACCTCCCCAAGTACTGTAATCTCAGTACTTGGTTACAGGTGCCACCATGCCTGGTGAAGATAATTTTTAAATTCTTCATTTAAAATACAAAGGATTATAGAGAAAGCCAATGATATTAAAATTGATATAAAATATTCAAAAATCAAATTTGTGATATAAAGAACCAGGTGTTAAGGCAAACGCCAATAATCCCAGTACTTGGGAGTCTGAGAAAAGAGGTTCAAGGACAGCCTCAGTAACACAGCAAGACTCTCAGTAACCTAGTGAGACCCTGTTTTAAAACAAAAAATAAAAAGGGCTGGGGCTATAGCTTTGAGATAGAATGCCCCTGGATTCAATTCCCAGTACCTTCCTCTCCCCACTCACCCCTAAATTGTGATATAGAAAGATAAGGGCTTCTTGCCCAGCGTGGTAGCGCACGCTTGTAATCTTCATGCTTGGGAGGTGGAGACAGGAGGATCACACAGGTTCGAAGCCAACCTCGCTGGCTTAAGAGACCCTGTTTCCAAAGGAAAAAATAAAAAATAAAAAATAGGTGCCTGGAAGTGTAGCCCGGAGGTAGAAGGGTTTCCAGGAACCTCAGTACCACCAAAAAAAAAAAAAAAAAAAAAAAAAAAAAAAAAAAAAATGGGCTTCTTTATTAACATATCAGATGACTAAATCTAGCTGTGGGTCTAAAAATATCACTATAATTTTAAATTTGAAGTATAAATGATAGCTTGAAATAGTGGCAACAACTATAATATGATTTGAACATATTTATGGTTGCTGCTAGTGATGGAGTCACAAGTATCAGTAATACTATAGTGGCTGTTTGCCTAGCTTCATAATTGCAAAAAATGTTAAATGTAAGTGAACTGTCAGTGAAAATAAAGGTACTGACTTTTTCCCATCCAGATTCACAGATTCACAAGATTCTCTCCATAGACTGCAGGCTGAGAACTCTCTGTAGGAAGGCAGAGAGCATCTAGAGATGGAGGCAGTGAAGTAAACAGGGGCCAGGACACAGGCCTGGCAATGATGCAGGAAGCTGTGGATGGGATTCAGGGGAGAGGCTCCCAGCATGATGGCTGCCCAATGGGAGGAGGTCGGGTTGAAGTGAGACCAGACTGGAGGGCGTGGCTCAGTTCAAAGGCAGTTGTAGACACTAGCACGCATACTCTGATGTGATGTAGTAAAACTATTTTGTGAATCACTACAAATATAAAACCTGGTGTACTTTTTTTTTTTTTTTTGCGGTACTGGGGATGGAACCCAGGGGCATTCTACCTCTGAGCTACACCCCCTCAGCCCTAATTTTTAGTCTTTTTAGTTTTTGAAACAGGATCTCACTGAGTTGCAAAGGGCCTCCCTAAGTAGCTGAGGCTGTCCTCGAACCATGATTCTCTGGATTCAGCCTCCCGAACGCTGGGATTACAAGCGTGTGCCACCATTCCCATTCTGGTGTACTTCTTAAATGATTGACATAGGAGATGAGTTGAGGTTACAGGAGAAAAAACAAAACAAATGGAAGTGTGTGCCTTGCCGAGCATTTGCCCTGAAATGACTATGGCAGGAATCTGTCCATTTGCAGAGAGGCACCTAATAGTTCTCTGGGCCCCAAGTACATTTGCAGAAATGTTTAGAGGAGATTTTCCCACATGGGTGTGTGGAAATTCACTGCTCTAGGCTGTACTTTGATGAAGATGTTGCTTGACATGAGCCTGGACGGTTTCATGCCACCTTCCAAGTCAGGGACGTGGGATGCAGTTGTTTCCTGGCCTGACTTGAAGGCTGGATGCACTCTTTCATGCCACATCTATTAGCATCTCCTGGAACAATCTCCTGCCAAACACTGGCTTGGGAAAATTTGATGGTGGTCCATTAAAAAGAGGTCTTCAGTTGGCTTTCAGGCTTTTTTTTTTTTTTTTTTTTTTTTTTAGAGATTATTCTGCCAGAGTTAAATAGCTCCATGGAGATTCTTCTAACTAGTCTCTTTTGATGCCATAGCTGAATTTGTCCTAAAATAATATCCTGTTTTTTTTTTCCTGCGGGGGAGGCTGGGGGGCAGGATAGAGGTAGAGGAGCATGTCATGTATTTTTGAAAAAATAAAGAATGATGTATATTAGTGAGGGTTCAGATGTGTATCACATGCATTCTTTCGGCCTTTTGTGAGCAAGGCCAGCTAATTAAAACATGTCTGCTGAGGCCCAGATCAAAATGAGATGCTGTTTTTTTTTCATTTGTTTGTTGCCTGAAAAGATAGGCCTAGGTCAACAGAGTCTGCTTTGAGGCATATAGAAAAGACATTTTGATAAACCCAAGGAAAAATGCTAGTGCGTGCTGTCTGGTTTCTATGATTTTGTCCTCTGGTGGCTTGGAGGAACCGATTAAGATCTCAAATATGCTTTACAGAGTTTTCTCCAACCTCAAAAGTAGGACTTTTGTAGCATTTCAGAGGCTTGAACAACTCCAATTGTATCAGGTTATTTCCTTTTTGTCCAAATAGAACAAAACTTGGATATCTGCTGAGCATGTTCCACAGGATGGCAAAGTGCTCTGAATGGCTGGTGTGTGTGTGTGTGTGTGTGTGTGTGTGTGTGTACATACACACATTTTTTTTTTTTTTTTTGTGGTACTGGGGATGGAACCCGGGGGCATTCTACCCCAGAGATTACAGTCCCAGCCCTATTTTTTATTCTTTATTTTGAAACAGGGTCTCACAGAGTTGCAAAGGGCCTCACTAAGTAGCTGAGGCTGGCGGTGAACTGTGATCCTCCTTTTTCAGCCTCCCAAATGCTGGGATTACAAGTGTGCACCACCATGCCTAGAAACACATTTTTTTTGTCTCTTTTTGTTGGTACAAAATTAGATATTTTACATTGAGCTATTTTGGAATCCTCCTTTTCAAAAAGGGAGAGAACATGGCATGGTGGCATATACCTGTAATTCCAGTGCTTTTGGAAGGCTAAGAGAGGAGATCACAGATTTGAAGCCAGCCTCAGCAATTTAGTGAGACTCTCAGCAATTTAGTAAGATCCTGCTTTAAAAAAAAATTAAAAGGGCTGGGGGTGTAGCTTGAAGGTAGAATCCCCTTGGGTTCAATCCCTAGTACCAGAAAAAAAAAATGAGAGAAGTAAGCAGTATGAATAGGTAGGTCTTTCAAATATATATATGTTTATATATGTATATTATATGTATATATATGTTTATATGTATATATACTTGACTTGTAGAATGTAGATTACATTATACTCTCTCTCTCTCTCTCTCTCTCTATATATATATATATATATATATATATATATCCTACATATATATGTAGTCTACATTCTACAAGTGATATTAAGGGTATTTTAGCTGATATGTGGGTAGTCACTAGAATAGTGTCTGGAATATGGTAAGCAAAAAGGCTACTGAAGGCTGATAAATCTTGTGACGATTTCTCATTACTCTCAGGAAGAGTCCAGAGTCCTGCGCCTGAATCACGAGTCCTGGAGAGTTAAGAGAATAGGCTCTGAATTGGCCAGACCTGCTTTCAAATGTGACTGCTATTTATTAGCTCTGGGGCCTTGAGCATGTTGCCCTGTGTCCTGGCAGCGTTGCTGGTTCCACAGAATAGACGTGCAGTAAAATCATTTCAGGTTTAAAAGGGGTTGCCACAGGCCTGAAGGGGAAGGTTTTTCTCTTTTCTTTTCTTTTCTTTTCTTTTCTTGTCTTGTCTTGTCTTGTCTTGTCTTGTCTTTTCTTTTCTCTTCTCTTCTCTTCTCTTCTTTTATTTTCTTTTTTGTACTAGGGATGGAACCCAGGGACATTCTACCTCTGAGCTACACCCCAGCCCTATCTTATTTAGAAGCAGGGTCTCGCTAAGTTTCTGAGGCTGGTCTTGAGCCTATGATCTTCCTGTCTTAGCCTCCCAGGTACTGGGATTACAAGTGTACACCGCCATGCCCAGCTTAATTTTTAATGTTTTAAAATTTCATTGTGATAAGAGTGTTAAACACGAGAGCTATCCTCTTCAGTTTTTAAGTGTGATTACTGTGGACTATCCAGTGCTGTATAACAGCATCCTAGAGCTTATTCATCTTGTTGGGCTGAAACTTTATTAAGCCCATCACTTAGTAGCTCCCCATTTTGTCCCCGGCCCCTGGCAACTACCATTCCACACTTTGACTCTGAATCTGACTGTTCTAGAGACTTTGTGGAAGCGGAGTCATGCAGGATTTGTCCTTCTGTGACTGCTTATAGCTCTTAGCATAATGTCCTCCAAGTTCATCCAACTTGTTGCATATTATAGGATTTCTTTTTTTAAAAGGCTGAGTAGTATTCCATTAAGTGAATATACTACATCTTCTTTATCAACTCACCCGTCAGTGGACATTCAGATTGTTTCCATATCCTGGCTAGTCAGCATGAGGATGCAGGTATCTTTGAGATCCTGATTTCAGTTCTTTTGGCTAAATACCCAGTAATGTGATTGCTGAATCATATTTAGAGTTCCTTTTTTAAGTTTTTGAGAAATTTCTACACTGTTTTCCATAGTTACTGAACAATTTTACATCCCACCAACAGTATATAAAGGCTCTAGTTTTCCACTGTCTTGCCAATACTTGTCTTTTTGTCTGTTTTGATCATTGCCATCTTAATAGGTATGAGGTAATATCTGCTTGTGGTGTTTTTCTGTTGTTTTGTTTTATTTGAACTGGCATTTGAACCCTGGGGGGTCATTCAACCTTTGAGCAACATGCCTATACTCTTTTAATATTTTCTTTTTTGTTTTGGAACAGGGTCTCAATAGCTTGCTAAAAGTTTCATTACTTTGCTGAGGCTGTCCTCTAAGTCCTCTAACCTGCAATCCTCCTGTTGTCTCAGCTTCCCAAGAACTGAGGTTACATGTCACATGCCTGGCTTTCGTTGTGGATCTGACTTGCATTCCCCTGATGATCAGTGACATGGGCCATCTTTTCATACAGATGTTGGCCATGTGCATGTCTTCTTTGGACAAATGTTTATTCAAGTTCTTGGTCCTCCATTACAATTTCATGGGGTCTTGATGATGATGAAAGTCATGTCTCAGAAGGCCCAGGGACTCCTTTAGGGTATCATGTCTTTCAGAGAAGACAGGAGCACCATCCCCTTAGAGAGAAAGGCAATAAAAGAAACCACGTGGTTGACATTTAGCAGCAGCAGGAAGCAGGTAGAATGGGTTTTATTATCATCATAAAGAAACGAGAGACTTAATACCCTCAGGCCCTTTGTACTCATACAGAACTGGTATCTGAATAACCTAGTAAATAACCCAGTAACCCTAGAACTTAATTATTTTTATTTTTTGTTTTCTTCACAAGTTGTTCTGTTTTCTCCTTAGCACTCCTCACTGTGTGGTATGCCACATTTAATTATATTTATATTACATATATAGAGACTGTACACCTTTTGTTCATATATCTCTCTTACGAGAAGGCGAGATTCATTAGAGCAAGAACTCTCGATCGCTGCCTTCGCTGCTATATCCCGAGTGTGCAGGATGCCTTCTGGAAATGTTTGTTGAATGAAGGAAGGAAAGAAGGGCCTTATAGGGTTACTGTGTGGGATCGGCAGTGAAAAACGGCAGCTGGGTGTTTCCTTACCGACACAGCTATCTCTGATTTCTCAATTCCAGACGGCATCGTTTAACTGGGATCCAGAGACAGTGGGCCTCATCCATGGATCTTTCTTCTGGGGTTATATTGTGACGCAAATTCCAGGAGGTTTCATTTCAAACAAGTTTGCTGCTAACAGGTGAGATAAATTAATGGGAGTGCCGCACAGGCTAGAATGTGGCTCTGTTCCTTTAGAAAAACTACATAGTTGGTTCTCAGTTTGGGGTGCAGGATTAAAAAAAAATAGGAACCATCAGGATGGGTGTGATTTGGAGACATGAATCCCACATGATCTCAGTCTAGTTTTTTTTTTTTTTTTTGTGGTACTGGAGATTGAACCCAGGGAGCATTCTACTTCTGAGCTACACCCCCAGCCCTACTTTATTTTTTAATTTATTTTAATTAATTTATGTTTTGGTGGTACTGGGGGGTGGAACCCAGAGGCTTTCTACCTCTGGGCTATACTCCCAGACCTATTTTCTATTTTATTTGGAAATAGGGTCTCACTAAGTTGCTGAGAGCCTCATAAGTAGCTGAGGCTGGCTTTGAACCTATGTGATCCTCCTGTCTCAGCCTCCCAAGGGTGGGGATTACAAGCGTGTGCCACCATGCCTGGCTTATTTATTTATTTTTTTTTGAAACGGGGATTTTTTTTTTTTTTAAGTTGCTGAGGGCTGGCCTCAAACCTGTGATTCTCCTGTCTCAGTCTCCCAAGTACTGAGACTACAGATGTGGGCCACTGTACCTGGCTACGATCTCATTCTTAATAGTATTTTTTTTTTTTTTTTTTGGTGGTGGTACTGGGGTTCCTGAAAGCCCTTCTACCTCTGGGTTACACTCCCAGACCAATTTTTATACTTTTTTTTTTTTTAATTTGGAAACAGGAAACAGGGTCTCTTAAGCCAGCGCGGCTGGCTTCGAACCTGCACGATCCTCCTGTCTCTGCCTCCCAAGCACGGGGATTACAAGTGTGTGCCACCATGCCTGGCGAGTTTTTTTTTTTTTTTTTAATTTGATTTCTAACCAATGAAATTTGGTTAGAAATCACTTGCAGCTCATTAAATGATTATGTAAATAAAGAACAATGAACTCCGAGGCAGGAGAGTGGTCCCTGGCCCTTCACAGGCTCACAGAGTTGCCTCTATTGAGTCACTTTCACTCCTTCTCTGGGGCTCAATTTCCTCCTTTGTGACATCCAACATGGTACTAAATTGTGTTTTAGTTCCCTCCGACCAATGATGTCCTATGATCCTGTGTGTTACGTTAATGTCACCAAGTACCATACAGGTTCTGGCATGTGGCATGTGAGGGGCTTGCCTCTAGACTGCAAGATGATTCTATGAGGCCCTTGAAACTATGGTGGGTGTTTTAGCCAGTAAGTGTCTAGTAGCAGAATGAACTGTTTCAGAAACCAGTGAGTTCTCTGTCACTAGAGGTATTCAAGCAGAAGAAGATGGCCACTTGGGGGAGATGTTGTAGAGTGTATTATGTACCAGAAAAGGAGTGTACTACATATTTCCAGGTCACTTTCAATGTATTTCTTAAATGACCTTGGATTAATCAATTTAATGAAGTATATTACATTTTATAAAGCAGTATCTTCAATAAAAGTATAAAAAGCAGTATTTTTCAGATTCTGAAATATAACTCATTAGATGGTTGTGAAATCAATCTAGTGATCTACCAATGAGCATTCTTTTAGAAAGAAAGAAAATCAGAAGATAATAAAATAGAATAAAACAGAATAGAATATACTGAGTGCATTGCATGTACGGGTAGATACTGGTTCAATTTATAATTGAGTGTATGAGCCAGGTGTGGTGGTGGCACACTTGTAATCCCAGCGCTGGGGAGGCTGAGACAGGAGGATCGCTCAGGTTTGAAAACAGCCTCAGCTATTTAGTGAGACTCTAGGCAACTTAGTGAGACCCTGTTTCCAAATAAAAATATAAAATAGATCTGAGAGTGTCGCCCGGAGGTAGAAGGCACCTGGGTTCCATCCCCAGTACCAAAAATAAATAAATAAATAAATACATAAATAAATAATTGAGTGTATGAATATAGATAGACTAGACTGCAATGAGAAATGTGTGTTAAAGTTAGGGTCAAAAAGTTAGTTGGATGTGGTAGTGTACATCTGTAATCCCAGTACTTGGGAGACTGAGACAGGAGGGTCCCAGGCTCAAGGCCAGCAGTATACAGTAAGCTGGTGAGATCCTATTTCAAAATAAAAAATAAAACAGGGCTGAGGGTATAGCTCAGAGGTAGACTGGTCCTGGGTTCAATTCCTAGTATCACAAAAAGAAGAAAAGGGAAAAAAATGTTTGAAAGCCACTACCATAAAATCTAATTATGGCCAGGCATGGTGGTGCATGCTTGTAATCCCAGCACTCAGGAGGCAGAGACCTGAGGATTGCTGTTTGCAGACAGTCTCAGCTACTTAGCAAAGCCCTTCACAACTCAGTGAGACCCTGTGTGAAAAACAAAAAGAATTAAAAAATAGGACTGGGGGTGTAGCTCAGGGGTACAATGCCCCTGGGTTCCATCCCTGGTACCACAAAAAATCTAATTATATATAAGCACGACTGTCCTTCTTATGTTCTTGTCTAATTTGTATCTTTTAATTATTGTTATTTATCTATTGTACTGGTAATGGATCCCAGGGCATTCTCTCTCTGAGCTATACCTCCAGCCTGATTTTATTCTTTTATTTTGTAACAGGGCATCACTAAGTTGCAGAGGGCCTCACTAAATTGCTAACACTGGCTGTGCACCTGTCATCCTTTCTCAGCCTCCCAAGCACTGGGATAACAAGTATGCACTGCCACACCAGCTTATATATTGTATTTTTGAAAAGTGATCAAAAGAGCTGGGCATGGTGGTACATACTTGTAATCCTAGTACTTGGGAGGCGGAGACAGGAAGATTGCAGATTCATGGCCAGCCTCAGCTACTTAGTGAGACCCTGTTTCAAAATAAAGAATAAAAAATAATGGGGCTGGGGAGTGTAGCTCAGAGGTAGAATGCCCCTGAGTTCAGTCCCTAGCACTGAAAAAAAAAAAGTGATCAAAAGAGTTGGATATGATGGCATATACCTGTAATCCTAGCACTTGGGACACTGAGACAGGAAGATCGCAGGTTTGCAGTCAGACTTTCAGCAACCTAGCAAGATCTGGTTTCAAAATAAAAGTAAAAAATAAATTTGGGGATGTAGTTCAGAGGCTGAATGTCCCTGGGTTCAATCCCCGGTAAACACACACACACACACACACACACACACACACACACACACACACACACACAGTGATCAAAGAGTAGCTACTACTGTCTCCTTGGTTACTGTTTACACCTCTTCTCTAAAAGCAATCACGTATAATTTCCCAGCATGCAAAATGGTTGAAGTATCCTTAACATGTGGGAGAAGGGAAGAAAATGCTGCCCGGTCTTTTTCACAGGACACACTGGGCCAGCAGGAAGAGAAGGTGGTGTTGGGGGCTAAGACAAGTCCACAGCTTACCCTGTGCTTGGTGGATCCCAGGTCCAAATGCTTCCTGGACAGTCAGCATCCCTGTGTACTGAGCACTGTGGGGAGCAGAGGCAAGTCATTCTGTAACTTTCTAGGACATCCCTCAGGCAGACATCTCTGTGCTGCCATCAATATGTCCACAATTGGCCCATGGACTGCAACTTGGGAATCAAGGCAGCTGGAGAGTCTAGTCGGGGCACACCGGACCCTTAACACAACATCTATATCCCCGAATTTGTTTCTCTTAATTTTCCTAAATATTTTTCACGAACTGGTAGGTTTGTTTCTGATGGGTAACCCAAGTGCCTCCTCCACTATCGATCACACAGAGCTTTGGTATCCTAGGGTCTTCGGAGCTGCCATCTTCTTAACATCAACTTTGAACATGTTCATCCCTTCTGCCGCCAGAGTGCATTACGGCTGTGTCATGGGCGTCAGGATTTTGCAGGGTCTCGTGGAGGTAGGAGATACACCTGCCTGATGTTTTTTGATATTGCCAGAGACAGCATGGCCCTTTAGAAAATTCAGATTCTGAAGAAAACCTCCTTTACTCAGTATTCCTGTTTCCAATCTTGTCTTGCTATCCCAGCTCTCTGGTGATGGGTGCTGCAACTGTGAATATTTTAGTGAAACTGCTTTTGTGTGGTGTCAGCTTTGTACACAATAAAGGACCATGTGCTCCATAGTGATCTTAGAGATAATTTAATACAACCCCCTTTATCTTCATAGAGGATGGAATTGAAAGCTCCAAACCTATGGTTCCCATAGCAAGAGACATCTTTCCTTTAGTGAAAGTGATTTAAATGCATTTTGTTAAAAAATATGAGCTGGGTGGGCTGGCACATGGCTGTAATCCCAGTACTTGGGAGGCTGAGGCAGGAGGATTGCAGGTTTGAGATCAGCCTCAGCAATTTAGTGCGTCTCTCAGAAGGAAACCTAGTGAGACCCTGTTTCAAATGACAAAACAAAAAGGCCTGACAATGTAGCACAGAGGTAGGATGCTCCTGGGTTCAATCCCCAGTTAAACAAACAAACAAACAAACAAAAAACCAGCCTATAAATGGATGTGGCCTGGTGTGGAGATTTAATTTGCTGGAAGGAGCAGCATGATTTAAAACCAGGAGGCAAACAATTTGAGTTTTGCAGGCCTTGTCTATTGCAGCTGCCCATGCCCAAAGCTGCCATTATTGTTCAAACGGGCCACAGACACTGTGGAAACAGATGGGCGGGCTGCGATCCATTCACACTTTTTGGATCCCGAGAGTTTGAATTTCACATGATTCTTATGTGCCATAAAGTATTATCTTCTTCTGATTTTTTTTTCTTGACCACTTTATAAACCTTACAGGCCACACAAAAACAGATGGTGGGTCAAACTGGGTCATATTTACCAACTGCTGATGTACAGCCATGTTTCCCAAACCCTGACATTCACCTCTAACCTTCACCATGTGAAGCCTGTACAACTTGTCTATTTGCCTATTGTTTGTTCCTAGATCAACTCACTTCAAAAGCAAAACTGCAAACCCTTGTTCTTAGCAACAGTTATCTTTGAAGTCATGGGTTTGATGTGGCCCATTACCTGTTTATCTAAGGCTTACTAGAAGATGTAACAATTAAAATTCAGCGTGTAGATTGTCACTATATCTCAAATCCAACTTGACTCCCACTAGAGACACACCCACCATTCTTAAGAAAGTAATGGGGACATAGACCATCCTTCAGGTAAAATGTAGGCCAGGCAGTTAAGATTGGGAGCTGTGGAAAGCCCTGAGTCAGGATAGCTGAGTGATGCTGGGTAGTGTCTATCTCAGCCTGCTTGGGCTTCTATAGTGGAACATCAGAAACGATATACATTTATTGCTCACTGTTCTGGAGGCTGAAAGTCCAAAAGTCAGGTACCCGCAGACTCAGTGTCTGGCGAGGGACCGCATTCTGGTTCACAGACAGCCGTCTTCTGTCCACGTGCTCAACGGGCAGGAAGGGCTCGGATGCTCCCTGGAGAGGACGCTACCTTCAAGCCCTAATCACCTCCCCAAGGCCCATCTCCCAGTCCCATCTCACTGGAGCTGAGGTTTTAACACAGGAATCTGAGGGACACACACACACACACACACACACACACACACACACACATTTTCAATCTATAGCCGTGTGTATCGATTAGGTGTTTGTGTTATAGCCAGTGTGAAGAAACAGCATCCATGTTTTAAACACAAACGGAAGTTGCAGTCACATGTAATCATCGGTTTGCAACCCTCTGCCAGGGCGTGACTTACCCAGCCTGCCACGGGATGTGGAGCAAGTGGGCGCCCCCGCTGGAGAGAAGCCGCCTGGCCACCACTTCCTTTTGTGGTAAGTGCATTTGAATCTTAACATGCCTCATTTAGTGATTTTTTTTTTTTTTTACTTCAAGTAACTGAAGACCCTATCAAGAGGCTTAAAAAAAAAGAATCTATTTTTCTCACATAACAGAATCCCAAGGGGGAGTGGTCGCTGCGGCTGGTTCTGGGGCTCAGTGGCCCATCCGGACACTCTCTGCTTTGTGGTGCTCAGCGTGGTAGCTTCTCCTTCGCGTGCTCACTCCATCTGACCTTTTGATCAGGAAAGCAGAAGCTCTCTCCAGGCCCCTAGCAGGCTTCCACTCGCATTTCCTGGCTCCTAAGGGTGCCACAGGCTTTCGACAACACTGGGAAAGCATGTGCCTGGCTTCTCCAGCCTCTGCAGTAGAGAAGGGCAAGGTAGGGGCTTGGAAATGGCTGTTGGATTAACCAACAAAGGATGTTTGCCAAGGACAAAGTGTAAGAGATGTGCTAGGGCTCTTCTTTTTATAATGAAACCAAAGTCAGCTGCTGGCCAAGGTCACTACCTAGTGGAGGTAGAAGAGACCAGCTGACTCCAGATGTGAACTTTCCTCACTAATACTACACACATGGTCACAGAGGTAGCTAGATTCATTGTTGCCATCACATGACAGATAAAATTGGAGTCCAAAGCCGGATGTGGTGATGCACCCTTGTCATCCCAGCATTCGGGAGGCTGAGACAGGAGGCTGAGACAGGAGGACCGCGGTTCGCAGACCGCCTCAGCTACTACTTAGTGAGGCCCTCTGCAACTCAGTGAGACCCTGTTTCAAAATAAAGGATATAAAATAGGGCTGGGGTGTAGCTTGGAGGTAGAATGCCCCTGGGTTCCATCCTCAGTACTGCAAAAAAATATAAAAAAATCAAATAAATGCTTCCTTCATCAAATCTCCCCCCACCTGCCGCCTTCCCTTAGCCCCTCCATCACTCCACGAGGGCTTCTCCTCCTTAGTCAAGAGTCATTTTTGTATTCCAGTTTCTCCCTGGCTTCCACATATGAGGGAAAATATCTGATGTTCATTTTTTTTTTTTTTTTTGCTGCTCTGGGGATGGAACCCAGGGGCATTTGACCTCTGAGCTACAGCCCCTACCCTATTTTTTATTCTTTATTTTGAAACCAGGTCTCACTGAGTTGCGGAGGGCCTCACTAAGTAGCTGAGGCTGTCTGCGAACCGCGATCCCCCTGTCTCAGTCTCCCGAATGCTGGGATTACAGTGTGCACCATCACACCTGGCTATGTTCATTTCTTTGTGACCAACTACTTTCACTCAGTATAATATTCTCTAGTTCCATCCATTTGCCTGAAAATGATAATACTTTTGTTCTTCTTTATGGCTAAATAGGATTTCGTTGTGTGTACATCCCATAATTTTTTAATCGATTCCTTGGTGGATGGACACCTAGGTTGGTTCCATAATTGGACTGTTGTGAATTGTGCTGCTATAAACATAGATATGCATGTGTTACTCTCATTGTCTATTTTTTCCAATAATAATCTGACTTAAAAAATAGTATTTGCCTATAAAAGAATCATGTGCTATGAGAAAAGTTACTGTTATGTACTATGTTTAGAACACATTTGAGTTATGTAATTGTTTTTTAGGAACCATTTTTGCCAGGAACTCCTCCATTTCCTTTACCTTTGCTAAGAATAGATCCTAAACTCTTCATTCCTGGATTTTATTCTAAAGCGATATGAAACGTATCCTCCCATTTAGGGGCTGTTTTGAGGTGGCTGAGTGGGAAGATGCCGCCATAGCATCCTGGTTATGGCTGCATCCTAAGCAGATCGCTCTGCTTTGTTGAAATTCAGATTCTTCATCCAGGAACTGAGGCCCTTTCCTTGCAGAGCTGGCTCCCTGAAGCCCTTCACTGTCTTTGTCCATATGGCTCATCTACTCTTAGCCTGTCTCTCAATGCCAGCTTTATTTTCTTTCTCGATTAAAGAATGTGTGCTTACAATGTTAACTCAATCTTCCTCTTTCATGTTCTTTAGCGTAGTTTAGCTGGCTTCCTTAGCTGTGGCGAAGGTAGTTCAGTGCATGAATAACTGTTTAAATTGTTTTGTCTGAGCCGGGCATGGTGGTACACGCTTGTAATCCCCGCACTTGGGAGACTGAGACAGGAGGATCGCACAGGTCTGAAGCCAGCCTCAGCTACTTGGTGAGGCTCTCAGCAACTTAGTGAGACCCTGTTTCCAAATAAAATAGAAAATAGGTCTGGGAGTATAGCTTGGGGGTAGAAAGCCTCTGGGTTCCACCCTCAGTACCACCAAAAAACAAAAAACCAAAAAAACCAAATTGTTCTGTCTGAGCTGGGGATATAGCTCAGGGGTTGAGTATTTGTCTAGCATGTGAGAAGCCCTGGGTGCAATCCCCAGCCATGCAAAACAAGTGAACCAACCAATCAACCAGCCACCCCACTCACCCAAGGCTACCAGGCGATTAGTGGAGGGTCTTCTTTGGGCTTCTCTCTCTCTCTCTCTCTCTCTCTCTCTCTCTCTCTCTCTCTCTCTCTCTCTCTCTCCAGCACTCTGATTTCTCAAGCTTGTTTTTCCCAAGACATCTGTAGGTTCTCTTGTCCTTAGACACCATCTCAGGCCTCTTGTTTGCAGGTCAAGAACATCTCTGCCCTACTGTTGAACTTATGTCAACTCCAGAAGCCTGTAGGACTCTGTCCCCGCAGCCTTTGTGGGATGTCCCATCCTTGACCTTGCTTTCTTTAGATGGTCTATTAGTAAGACATCTTGTTTTGATTTGCCAGCAAAAGGAAAATGACTAGCAGCCACTCCCGATGCTTAGTGTTTTTATGGCCCTCAAAAGACTCAATTAAGGAATCGTTTGACTCTCAGAGAAAGCTGCCAGATCAAAGTCGAAGCCCCAGCTAAGGCGTGGCCCTGTTTCAAAGGACAGCCAAGGGAAAATGAAGGGACTTCAGCCTTGGGGCCAATTAATTCTTAATCTCAAAGGATATTGGAGTGAGAGGGGAACCCTAGAAAACCTCTAGTCACACTCCTTTGTTTTACAATTGAGAACACTGTGGAAAATAAGATTTAAATCCGCATGGCTCATGAGGACAGAATTGGGTCTCTCAATCCCATTTCAGGTCCTCCACTTCCCCATGCCACTCAGTGGTCACTGAGGGCCTCCTTTTCTCTCTGTGGTGAGCACGTGGGGGACCCAGGTGTGTTCTGCTTCGGGGTGGGGGCAGCTTGAGAGCAGTTTCAAGGGCTGAGCGCCATGTTGAGGGAGGTGCTCAAGGGGCTGTGTCTGAAGATGACACCAGAGCCTTGTCTGAAAGGCCCAGGAAGGGTTTGGAAGGGTAGCCGAGGTCACGTTGTCATTTTCTCAGTGACAGAATACTTCTTACAATGGGAGAGTTAATGGGCACTTTTGAGTGAAGGAGATCAGACCAAATTATTACAGTGTAAGGGCTTTCGAGTCCCACGGACCTGATTCTCAGTATAGGAAACCTGTCCTTTATACAGTTTACCTCCCCTCCCCAAGGCTTGTTTTCTCCTGTAATATGGGAATGATGTTGGTACCTAAGTCATCAGGTTGAATAAAATCATGGGTATGGAATACTTAGCACAGTACTCAGCACACAGAAAACGTGTGGTGCATCCTGGTTTTTGGTTATTCCTCCCTCCCTCCTCCTCTCCCCCCAGTCCCAGGTACACCTTCACCCCAGGGGCAGAAGACCACCGTCTTCACCTGTACAACAGAGTCAGACCTTGAGTCCTTTTCTGACATATGCCCCAGAGTGCTTGCCTTATTGGTATGAGAAATTCTGAGGTGTTAAAAAAGTATGCAGTCATTCTATGCATAATAGAAACAGCCAGAGTTGGCATTTTTATTGCTTACAAAGCATCTTCACGTACATAGTTTAGTTTATCCTCACACCAACCCCACGAGACAGATACTTCATGCCTGTCTTATCTCTGAAGGAGTTTTTCTTGACTTCCTCAGGTCAAGATCCCAGGCTGAACTTTTCCTAGAGGGTCAATTCCAGCCTAGAAAGATGCAGTTTCATCCAGTTCTCTGAACAATCCCCCCATTTCCAGTTTTTAAAGCTCTTCCTTAGCATTGGATTCTGGAATGCAGAATTTCCTTTCTTCATGCTCATTTTTCTGAAGCAAGAATTTTCTTATTCATGGCCCAAGGAAAATTTCGGAGAGTAATTTTTTCAGGTCAGTTAATATTTATTGGAAATTTGTGAGGCTCCTGTTTTCCTACCAGGTATCCCAGAGCTACAGAAGATAGGAAATCCAGGTCACTGCTCCTATTCCTTATTATCTTGTCTAGACAAGATAAACAGCCAAACATGGGTAAGTATTCTACAAGGTTAAGTATTTACAAAGTAGGAGATGTCAAAGGACAAAATTACAATTTAATTTAAAGATTTTTTTTTTGTGTGTGTGTATGTATGGTACCCAGTAACATTTTACCTCTGAGCCACACCACCAAGTGTTTTGTTTTTTGTTTTGAAACAGGGTCTTACTAGTTTGCTCAGAGTCGCTCTACATCCCTGTCCTCTAACCTATAATCCTCCTGTCTCAGCCTCCCAAGTACTAGAATTATAGGCATGTGCTACTATGCCCGCCTAGTTTAAAGATCTTAATTGGCTTTATTTTCAATTCTGGAATCAGTATGTTTACTTTATAAAATGGAATGGCTATTCCAAAAGGACCAATCAGAAGACGTTGGTTTTTATGGAAAAAGGAGGGCTAAAATAACCCCCCAAAATGAGAAACAAAGAACAAGATGCCGATGGTCACTTTCCCTATAGATAGCAGGTACAAGGACACAGAATAGACAATAGTCAATTGGTTAACATCAGATTACATTTTTTGGGGGGGATAAGGATCAAGGCTGAGGAAACTATATCATCATGCTAGTAAGAAAATTTGGCTGTTATCTCTCATTTCTCCTGATTTCTTGAAAAGTCAGATCATAGATTAGTTTTGGTTTGGTGGAACTTTACATAAATTACTTTATTTTGACTTTTAGTCTTGTCCACTGGGGCCCAGTACAAGAACCCCACCCCAAACAATGTTCTCCTGTATTTTTTAATTCAGTGGAATAAACTTAAGAAATGTACTATCCAATTAGGTAATAGACTGATATAACAGTTCTCTTGCCATACTGAAATTCAACTTTCTGATTTTTAAAACAAATTTTATGGTACTAAGGATTGAACCCAGGGACATTCTACCTCTGAGCTACATCACTAGCTTTGTTTAATTTTTTTTTTTCAAACTAGGTCTCACTAAGTTGCTAAGAGGCTTAAATTGCTATGGCTGGCCCCAAAACCTGCAGTTCTCCTCCTGTCTCAGCCTCTCAAGTACTGGGATTAGAAGCCTATACCACAATGTCTGGTTTTTTTTTTTTTAATCAAGGCTGATAAAACACAGTCCTTTTAATAGTTCAGTGTCTCTCATCTAATATAAGCCTCAGTGAGAATCCTCTAAACTGTGAGTTCTGAAAGGCAGGTTTTCTGTTTTCCTTCATTTACTAGCTTTAATACCCCAAACCCAATATTGTGCCTGGGTGAATTTTTTAAATTTCCTTTGATTTTTTTTCATCTGATTTTGTTCTCTTATTATTTTTTATTTTGTGGAATTCTACCTCTGAGCAACACCCACAGCCCTATTTTTTATTCTTTATTTTGGGGACAGGGCCTCATTAAGTAGCTAAGACTGTCCATAAACCTGTGATCTTCCTGTCTCAGCTTCCCAAGTACTGATATTACAAGCATGCACCACCACACCCGGCTCTCTATTCTCTTATGTAATTTCAAATTGTGATGCCCAAGAAACCATTGTCTAATCCATGGGTGAAGCTGAAGGGCTCCTGGTGACTTTCCTTTCCTGGGAGCCCGTTTGAAGACTCGCCAGGAGTTGGCCTGACTCTGCACCGAGGAAGCACGAGTCAGCCTCAGTTTGCATTGTCCTCCCATGTCTGCATGCACTCTCTGTGGGAAGTCTTGCATGAGGATGGGTCAACCTTCCTCAACTTTTCCTTGTTCCAGGTTCTTATGCAGGGGCCGTGGTGGCCATGCCCCTGGCTGGAGTGCTGGTACAGTACATTGGATGGGCCTCCGTCTTTTATATTTATGGTGAGTGATTTGACTGTATGCATTCACAGGGTGACTCAGAGAGATGGTACTTTACTGTGCAAGAGTTTGGCTGAGGGTTTATTATGGGAAAATAGAGATCACCAAGACAAGTTGATGGTATAAAAGGAATACTTGTCTACTTGTGATTAATGTGTATGTTAAAGTTGATTTTTGTAACAAGCAGAACATTATCTTTCTTTAAATACCAGTTTAGCGACAACAGGAAAGTCAACAAAGAAACTTCTCTTACCTGAACCTATTGCTTTTGGGGAGTATTGTAAAGATGGGAAAGATGAAATAAAAAAACAGACTGTCTCATCAAGCCCTTTGTTTTTCAACTGCAGGTATGTTTGGGATTATTTGGTACCTGTTCTGGCTGTTGCAGGCCTACGAGTGCCCTGCAGCTCACCCAACGATATCCATTGAGGAGAGGACCTATATAGAGACAAGCATAGGGGAAGGTGCCAACTTGGTTAGTCTAAGTGTAAGTATAAATAAACAGGCAGAGTCTTGCCTCTTGTCTATGAATATTTCCTTTAAGGATTGTACTATCCTCTTGAAAATAAATCCGATGTCAATATCCTCACTAAAAGAAACCTCACGGTATCTTTACTCCCTAGAAATTTAACACACCGTGGAAGAAATTTTTTACATCTTTGCCAGTTTACGCAATCATTGTGGCCAATTTTTGCAGAAGCTGGACCTTTTATTTGCTCTTGATAAGTCAGCCCGCTTATTTCGAAGAAGTCTTTGGATTTCCAATAAGTAAGGTAAACACATGTATGCTTCCGATACTCTTGACCTTTAACTTTCTTGATTCTGCTGAGAATATCTTTGTATGACAAAATAATTAAACTGCTGATATGAATAATTCATAATAGTCCTGTAACACCTGAGTCTGTATGTCGAGTAAGCTACATATTCTGCTCATAATGTACTAGCTATTTAATTTCTTCTTAGTTAAAATAAGAACTGAATTAATTTGCAATAAGACTTCATTTCTACCCAGTCTTGAAAGTGCTGTTAAGGCTAACTCAAGGACTGTGTATTAGATAAAGATGCAGGTTTTCCTTTCCCTATAAACTCTTTGGTTAGTAGTAGAAAGAACTTGATGACCTCATTTTGCAAACCACTCCTCTCTCCTTAATGGTGATGGTAGCAGTAACAACCATTGCTCCTGGTGGGTTTAGGAAGAACTTCCGTTTGAGGGCCCCAGCCATTTAAGGTTTATTGTGTTTCAGGGAGGGAGACTTATGGTGGTTGAATATAAACCATCATCATAAAAACATAAAACCCCCTTCCTCCAGGAAAAGCACAAGAGCCCACAGAGGCTGATGACTGCAGAGCTCCAGGTACTGTCAGAAAAAGACCTTGGGAAAACCAGCACAGTCACTGAACGCTGGCTGCCCCCAGTGTGACTCTGTGCCACACGCTTGGCCTTCCATGTGCTGGGCCTGAGATGTGTAAAAGTCATCTCTGCCTCCAGGGAGCTTCCCAACCTGTGGAGGAAACAGAAGAACCTATATGGTTTTTTTTTTTTGTGTGTGTGTGTGTGTGTGTGTGTGTGTGTGTGTGTGTGTGTGTGTGGTACTGGGGTTCCTGGAAGCCCGTCTACCTCTGAGCTACACTCCCAGACCTATTTTTTTAAATATATTTTTATTTGGAAACAGGGTCTCTTAAGCCAGCATGGCTGGCTTCAAACCTGTGTGGTACTGTGGTTCCTGGAAGCCCGTCTACCTCTGAGCTACACTCCCAGACCTATTTTTTTAAATATATTTTTATTTGGAAACAGGGTCTCTTAAGCAAGCATGGCTGGCTTCAAACCTGTGTGATCCTCCTGTCTCTGCCTCCCAAGAGTGGGGATTACAAGCGTGCGCCACCACGCCCGGCGGGACCTATATGTAAAACCATTCACTCATTCACTGGGCTTATTATAAAATTCAGACCTAGAGCCAGGTGTGGTGGCACATGCTTATAATCCCAGTATTTGGGAGGTTGAGACAGGAGGATCGCGGTTCGTGGCCAGCCTCAGCTACTTGGTGAGGCCATTTGCAACTCAGTGCCTGTTTCAAAAAAAAAAAAAAAAAGATAATTGAACGCCCTTGGGTTCCATCCCCAGTACTGCACAAACAAACAAACAAACAAACAAACAAACAAACAAACAAATACAGTTCAGGCCTCCCTGGACACCATGTCAGAGGATTTGCTGGTGGCTGTGGGGCCGGGGCCAGAGCAATAGAGCCACACATCGCTTAGAAGCAGCAGAAGGTGGCTGACTGCTTCCTTTCCTTCCAGGTGGGGCTCCTGTCAGCAGTCCCACACATGGTGATGACCATCGTTGTACCTATCGGAGGACAGTTGGCCGATTATTTAAGAAGCAGGAAAATACTGACCACAACTGCCGTCAGGAAGATCATGAACTGTGGAGGTATTGCGGGCTTCCCCATGGGCTAGGCAGCTGGAGAATTAGAGGGAGTAGAACTTCAGAATTGTCAGAGGTGACATCTAGTCAGGAGATGGAGCTTAGAAACCAGATGTCTGTCCCTTGCAGCAGACAGTTGAGGCCTGCCCACCGTGTGGCTACCGAGTGGTCACCCAGGCTGTGCTTGTGCAAGCCGAGAGGGGGCAACTTAAGTCAATGGCTAAGGAATCGGGACACACTCAGGACCAAAGAAATGTTTCATCTACTCTCAGCCCATGGCAACAGGACTGCCAGTTCCAGATCTGCTTGTTACTTGTCTTTTCCACACACCTGACCACACTTATTGTTTACTTACCTGGTTTATTCCGGGTCCTCTCTAAGGAGCTCTAGCAGGTAGAAGAACATCAGGTGCCAGTTCTCAGACTTTCTGAATGTTTGCTCATCTGTCAACGGGGACGTCGCAGATGTGATTCCATTAGGGATCTCGAGATGGGCCCAGTGTAATCACAAGTGTTCTAATAAGAGGAGGCAGGAGGGTGTCAGCTCTGACGTTGAAACTGGGTCAGAGAGCGGCTATGGCCGAGGCTGTTGGGTAGTAGTGATGAGAACTCTCACACGTCTTGTGTGCTAATTGCGTGCCTCTTGAGAGAATCTTTTCCCCCTGTGGAAACTAGCATACAGATGGGAAATCTCCCAGCCCCACCCGTCTTTTAAAAATACCTCTTCACTTTTCATGTTGTTTTATATATTGACATGGTCCTGTCATAGCTTCTACACAGAATCATTTTCTTGGATTGAACCCAGGGGCTACATCCCTAGCTGTTTTATTATTTTTTTTTCAGAAACATAGTCTCACTAAATTGCCGAGGACCTCAGTACTACTGGGGTTATAGGCAAGCACTGCCATGCCTTGCTTGCTTAAATACAGAGATGCTAGACCATAGTATATATATAGTATATATAGTATAAATATAGTATATATACTATATATACTATACATAAACTATATACTACATATACTATATATACTATATACTATGTATAGTATATAGTATATATTACTATATATACTATATATACTATATATACTATATATTATTATAGTATATATACTATATATACTATATATACTATACATACTATATATATATAGTATATATAATATTTATTTATTTGTGGTACTGAGGGTACAACCAAAGGACTTTCTACCTTCAGGCTACACTTCTATAGGTCTAGGAGTGTATATTTTATATTTTATTTGGAAACAGGATCTCAATAAGTTGCTGAGAGCCTCACTAAGTAGCTGAGGCTGGTTATAAGCCTGTGTGTTTCTTTTGTCTCAGCCTCCCAAGTATTAGGATTACAAGTGTGCACCACCACGCCCAGCTGAAGGTAATATATGAAAACAGAGTTTTGTACCACCACTGAGTAATCCAGACTTATTTTGACATGATAAGGCACTTACAATGATGCTCTAGAGAATTTTAGTTGATTTTATCTTTCCTGAAAAGAAATACAGGATGTTTCTCATCTGAGAAGGGCCCACGTGTCTGGGAGCCTGTCCCATCCTTCTTTCCACTGACAAGCAATGTATTCTTACAAACATTTAAAATGGATGGGTCACCTTCAGACATGACGTTCTGTTCTAGTTCATTCTGAGCCGGGGCACATTCCCAAGGTCCTTGTCTTCCCTGCACTAGTACAAGTAAAATATGACTAAAGTAAAAAATCCAGCCAGGCATGGTGGCACACGCTAGTAATCCCAGTACTTGGGAGGCTGAGAAAGAAGAATTGCAGGTTTGAAGACAATCTCAGCAAGTAGTGAGACTCTCATCAACCTAGCAGCAAGACACTTTCAGAAATAAAAATAAAATAGGGCTGGGAGTGTTGCTTGGAGGTAGAATGCCTCTGGGTTAGATCTCAAATAACACACACACACACACACACACACATAGTAAATAAATAAAGTAAAAAAATTCTAGCCTGGCTGATTTAGTTGCCTTTGTGAACTGCAGGTTGTTATACTATGAAATGTAAATTTTCTTAGGTCCTTAAATGCTAAGGCTATTTATCATGTCCGCTCTGAATAGGTTCATGATTTCTCCATAATTTATTGTTGTACTACAATTATACATCACAGTGGGGTTCCAACTGTTGAAAACACACATGCCCTTGGCTTTGATCCCCAGTATCACAAAAACAAAAACAAAAACAAAAACAAAAGACAAGACAAACACCACTCACATGCACACAGTTCTTTGCATATTTCCCTCCATACATGAGCTGGGGAGATTGGTAACAGTATCTTCACACATTGCTGTAGTATTATTTAAACTGTTCCTCTCAGGTCCTCACGCTTCCTCCCCCTAACTCTCATTCCCAACTCCCTTCAACTACTCCGTGGATCTATCTTGGCATCCTTTAAAGCCCCTTGTGTTTCCTGTTTCTCTCTGGCTTCCACAAATGACAGAATATGCGCCACCCTTGACTTTCTGAGCCTCACTGATCTCCTGGCATAACTCTCTGCAGTTCCTTCCATTTTCCTGCAAATGACATAATTCTGTTCTTCCTTGTGGCCGAGTAAAATTCCATGATGTGTATAGACCATATATTTTTTTAATCCATTCATCTGTTGATGGGCACTTAGGTTAGGTCCATAATTTGGCTAGTGTGAACTGTGCTGCTATAAAGGAGTATACATATATTACTATAATATTCTGATTTTAGCTCTTTAAGAAAGATACCAAGGCATGGTATAGCTGGGTCATCTGGTGGTTCCATTACTAGTTTATTTTGAGGATACAAGATCTTTTAGTTACTCTTGATATTCAAATGTTATCACTATACTCCTGTAACAGTCTTATCTCTAGCATTTTTTTTTTTTTTTGGGTGGTACTGGGGTTCCTGGAAGCCCTTCTACCTCCGGGCTATGCTCCCAGACCTATTTTATACTTTATTTATTTTTGGAAACAGGGTCTTTTAAGCCAGCGCAGCTGGCTTCAAACCAGCGCCATCTTCCTGTCTCTGCCTCCCAAGGTGGGGATTACAAGCATGTGCCACCACGCCTGGCTTATCTCTAGCATTTTAACCACCCAGTAGGAATCATTTAGGCTCTTAAATGCTTTTTCTTACTTTGGTAATCTGCTACTTGATCAAGATTTTTTCCTTACAGATTAACACATACATATATATAGGCATATATATGAATATATATATATATATATGTATACACATGGACATATATATGTATTCATCTATAAGAAAAAAATATATATAGTAAATTTTATTCTTGGGGGGAATTAACTCTCTGGCACAAGTTTTGTTGAAAGTTTTAAAGACAAGATATACAATAAATACTGTAGCTTATATTTCAACCTAAATACTAAAAAAATATGCAATATTTGGTAGTGAGGATTGACTTCAGAGGCACCCTACCAGTAAGCTATATCCTTTTTATTTCTGATTTTTTTTTTGGTGGTACTGGGGGTGGAACCCAGAGGCTTTCTACCTCCAGGTTATACTCCCAGACCTTTTTTATATTTTATTTGGAAACAGGGTCTCACTAAGTTGCTGAAAGCCTCACTAAGTAGCTGAGGCTGGGTTCGAACCTGTGTTATCCTCCTGTCTCAGCCTCACAAGCACGGGGATTACAAGCGTGCGCCACCACGCCCGGCTTATTTCTGATTTTGAGAGATGATCTTTCTAAGTTGCCCAGGCTGGCTTCAAACTTGGGGTCCTCCTGCCTCAGCCTCCTGAGCCGCGGGGGTTACAGCCGTGCGCCGCTGTACTTGGCCCAACCTAAATATTTGGATTCCATTTTCTTTCCTGTCATTAATTGTCCTTGATTGAGTGTCCACTCCATGCTAGTCAGATTTTGTGTTAAAAGTAGAGTTTTGTGGTAGAGGCAGAAACACATGGGAAAAATTAGAAAGCAATGTTGAAAAGTTCTATAACATAAATAAGACGAAGGAAATGTGGGCTTCACTGGTTGAGGGCAGGGCTGTCTAAGAAGCTTTCTTTTTTTTTTCTTTCTTTTTTTTTTTTTGGTGGTACTGGGGTTCCTGGAAGCCCTTCTACCTCGGGGCTACACGCCCAGACCTATTTTTGCATTTTTATTTGGAAACAGGGTCTCCTAAGCCAGCGCGCGCGGCTGGCTTCGAACCTGCGCGATCCTCCTGTCTCTGCCTCCCAAGCGCGGGGATTACAAGCGTGCGCCACCACGCCCGGCTAAGAAGCTTTCTAAAGGAAGCAATATTTGAGAAAATAGAACTTCTCCAGAAAAAGATAAGATGGTGGGAGAAGAGTGTCCCAGGCCAAAAAACAACAACAAACAACAACAAAACAAAACAAAAAAAAAAACAACCAAAAACCCAACAAACCAAAAACACAAAACAAAAAAAAAAGCAAAAAACAAAAAAGAAAAAACCAACCCAGCAGTCCATAAAAATTTGTACAGGCACGAGACAGGTCATGTGTGATTAGGAAAGAGCTGCGGAGCTGAGCGTATGAGACACAGAGGGCTCTGTTCTGCTTGGGACTGTTAAGGACAGCAGAGGGAACAGGAACAGCAAGAGGGAGTCTTCCACAACTCTGTAGTGATGGTGTGGCACTTTGACACGTGTTTTTTTGTGGTACTGGGGGTGGAACCCAGGGGTTTTTCTACCTCTGGGCTATACTCCCAGACCTGTTTTATACTTTATGGAAACAGGGTCTCACTAAGTTGCTGAGAGCCTCACTAAGTAGCCGAGGCTGGCTTCGAACCTGCGTGATCCTCCTGTCTCAGCCTCCCAAGCATGAGCCACCATGCCCGGCTCGACATATGTTTTAAGGAGAGAAGGGACTAATTCAGTGTATGATTTAGATAGACAGTGGTGTGCTGAATGGGTTGGAAGAGTACGAGGTGAAAAGACCACCAGAAAGGCTGTTGTGGTTGTTCAAGTGAGAGGCAGGAGGGTCCAGGACTAATGCATTGCCAGAGCTAAGAGTGGGAGTTGGCTTTGGTAGATATGTTTGAGGTCAAACTCAGGGATTTTGCTTTCTTTTTTTTCTCCTTCCTTCCTTCCTTCCTTCCTTCCTTCCTTCCTTCCTTTCTCTCTCTCTCTCTCTCTCTCTCTCTCTCTCTCTCTCTCTCTCTCTCTCTCTCTCTCTTTCTTTCTTTTTATATGTGTGGTACTGGGAATGAAACCCAGGGACATTCTACCTCTGAGCTATACCCCCAGACTACTACTACTACTACTACTACTACTACTACTACTACTTCTTCTTCTTCTTCTTCTTCTTCTTCTTCTTCTTCTTCTTCTTCTTCTTCTTCTTCTTCTTCTTCTTCTTCTTCTTCGTGCTCCCTATAATATTATTATATATTATAATATATAATATTATATAATAATAATAATAATAGCACCAGGGTCAGTCTACCTCCAAGATACACCTCCAGCCCTATTTTTTACTCTCTATTTTGAAACAGGGTCTCACTAAGTAGCTGAGGCTGGCTGTGAACCTGTGATCCCTATCTCAGCCACCCGAGTAACTGGGATTACAGCATGCACCACCACACCCAGCTCTATTTTATTCTTTTTTATTTTGAAACAGGGTCTCACTAATTTGCAGAGAGCCTCATTAAATTGCTGAGGTTGGCCGTGAGCCTGAGAGCCTTCTGTATTAGACTCCCAAGTACTGAGATTACAAGTGTGAGCCACCACACCTGGAGAAACCAGGGAATTTTATGTGAACACCAAGAAAGAATGAGAAGTCTAAGATAATTCTCTGGGTATATGGAGATTAAGTTTCTGTGCTGGACTTCTTTCACTGAGCTGTGCCCAGGGGCCATACACAGTACCTCAAGTATCCAATCCCACTTAATTTTCCAATATACTACAAGGCTGAATTATATATCTATTTATTTGGATGAGGGATTGAATAGGCAAAGTAACTTGTCCAAGGTCACACGATTACTGATTCTCAGGTGGGATCATCTGAAGCCAGTCTTGATTGACTCTGTAATCTAGGTCCTAAATGTGAGTATGTGGAGATTAATATATAGAGAAAAGGAAGAATCTGGGGAGCTGGGAGTGGTATCTCATGCCTGTAATCTTAGTACTTGAAAGGCTCAGATAAGAAGGTCACAGGTTCAAGGCTAGCCTCAGCAATTTAGCAAGATTCTGAGCAACTTAGAAAGACCCTGTTTCAATATTTTAAAAAAGGGTAGGCTGGGGGTGTAGCTTGGAGGTAAATGCCTCTGGATTCAATCCCCAGTACCAACAAAACAAAATAAATGACTCCAACAACAACAACAACAACAAAATGGTGGTAGTGGTTTGCTGTGTGTGTGTGTGTGTGTGTGTGTGTGTGTGTGTGTGTGTGTGATACCGGGGATAGAACCCAGGGGAATTCTACCTCTGAGTCCTACTCCCAGCCCGGTTTTTTAATTCTTTATTTTGAAATAGAATCTCACTAAGTTGCAGAGGACCTCACAAATTGCTGAGGCTGGCGGCGAACCTGCGATCCTCCTGACTCAGCCTCCCAAGTACTGGGATTACAAGCGTGCACCACCACACCCGGCTTGCTTTTATTTTTTATTTATTTTATTTTTGGTGGTACTGGGATTCCTGGAAGTCCATCTACCTTCGGGCTACACTCCCAGACCTATTTTATTTTTGGAAACAGGGTCTCTTAAGCCAGGTGGCTGTCTTCGAACCTGCACGATCCACCTGTCTCCGCCCCCCAAGTGCGGGGATTACAAGTGTACACCACCATGCCCGGCCTTGCTTTTATTTTTTTTAAGAAGTAAAAACTAGGAGTGCTGAGACTTGATTTGTCCTACAGTGAGATAACTGTAGGACAATCCTGTGGCGATGTCTCCAGTCAGCAGTCTCTAGACTGAAGCACCACTAATTGTTTCTCTGCTCCCAGGGCACTTCAGAAACTGCAAATGGTATTTAAACTATCTTTCTGTCTGCTGCAGGCTGATTTTTTTTTTTTTTTTGGATTAGAGGGATTTCTTCATAATTTTCTCATCCTTTCTATTGTGTTGGACTCATTCTGAATGAAAGGAACAGAAAGTACTTTTGTTCTGTTGTATTTTCCTTGCAAATGTTTTTTTTTTTTTTTTTTTTTTTTTTTTTAAAGAAGGCCTGAGAACTTGGTGAATTATAAAAGGGAAGACTTTTGCCTTATGCATTACAAGGTTTATTAGGACTAAGGCAATGATTTTTACTTTAGATATTCACTACAGTTTTCTGGTCTCTTTGGCAATAAATGTCAGGGTTGTCATGTTATTTCATTTTTTTTTATTTTGGCAGTGTTGGGAATTGAATGCAAGCCTTCACTCTTGCTAGGCAAATACTTTATCCCTGAGCTAATTCCTCAGTCTCCCCACCCACCTTTTAATTTTTAAAATTTTGTCACAGCATCTCACTAAACTTCCCAGGCTAGCCTTGAACTTGTAGTTTTCCTGCCTCAGCCTGTTTAGTAGCTGGGGTGACAGGTGTATGTCACTGTGCCCACCTTGTCATGCTACTTATTTATTTAGTTTTGGTATTAAGGATTGAACCCAGGGCACTTTACCTCTAAGCCACACCCCCCAAATCTTTTTATTTTTAATTTTTTAATTTTTAATTTTTGGTGGTACTGGGGGTGGAACCCAGAGGCTTTCTACCTCCGGGCTATCCTCCCAGCCCTATTTTCTACTTTATTTGGAAACAGGGTCTCACTAATTTGCTGAGAGCCTCACTAAGTAGCTGAGGCTGGCTTCGAACCTGTGTGATCCTCCTGTCTCAGCCTCTCAAGAGGGAGGATTTCAAGTATGTGCCGCACTTGTTTATTTTGAAACAGGGTCTCATTGAGATGCGGAGGGCCTCACCAAGTAGCTGAGGCTGTCAGTGAACTGTGATCCTCCTGTCTCAGCCTCCCGAATGCTGGGATTACAAGCATGCGCCACCACACCCGGCTTTGTCACGTTATTTTTATTTGAGAGGCTATTAACTGAGGGTAGATAGTACATAGGAAAGTTTTCATATTTAGAAATGGCAGGCACAGAGCCAGCCACAGTGGCGCACTCTTGTAATCCCAGTACTTGGGAGGCTGAGACGGGAAGATCTTAAGCTCATGGCCAGCCTCAGCTACTTAGTGAGGCCCTCTTCAATTTAGTGAGATTCTGTTTCAAAATAAAGAATAAAAATAGGGCTGGGGGGTAGCTTGGAGGTAGAATGTCCCTGACTTCAATCTCCAGTATTGAAAAAAAAAAAAAAAAGAAAAGAAAAGGAAAAAAGAAATTGGTGCAACTAACAGCATCCCTCCTTCCAGGAGCATCATTGGAACCTACTGGGACCAGTGGTGCTCAAGGTGCACCAGGATAACGTTAGAAAGTTCACAGAATACCCAGGTGATACCAGCATAGTCACGTAGTCATGAAACCTCTGGGTAATAGTTAAGCCTGTGCCAGAATGTACGTTGGTGAAGGAATAAGCTCAGGCTGACCGGTTTGTAAATGACATATCTCCCCTTCTGTTTTCCTTTGCAGGTTTTGGCATGGAGGCCACCTTGCTCCTGGTGGTCGGCTTTTCCCACACCAAAGGAGTGGCTATCTCCTTCCTGGTGCTTGCTGTAGGATTTAGTGGCTTTGCTATTTCAGGTAAAGTGGCCTTTGGGGTTCTGAATCTTGATTAGAGACTCATCAAGTCTATAATCAAAAAGGAAAAAAAACCTAGTGTATCAACTTCCCTGAGTAGCTAGGCCATTCTCCAGGGGGCAGGGCTACAGCCTAGAGTGTCACCTGGGGCAGGGAGGTGGTCACTCTAAGCTGGAGTCACCCCGACTTACTCTCAGGGGAAACAGGTACCAGTGTAGGTGACTTCCTCAGGCACAAGCAGAGACCCAAGTGTGCATCCATCCCGGGTTGGCGCCAGGTCACCCTCCCTAATAGAGGATCTTGGGTTATTGTCGGTCATCACCCCCTGCTAGAGAATTGCTAATTCTCAAATGACTAGGTTGTTTGACAAGTAGTCACAGCCTCAAAAGATTTTTTTTTAAATAGTACTAGGGATTGAACTCAGGGGGATTCTACTCTGAGCTACACCCAGTCCTTTTTATTCTTTGGAAATAAGACCTAGGTAGGTTGATGAGTACCTCACTATGTTGCTAAGGCTGCCCACAAACCTGTAACCCTCCTGTCTTAACCTCCTAAGTACTGGGATTACAGGTGCATGCCACAGCACCCTGAGCAGCAGGAGTTTTTTAGAGTGGAAGTCTTGGTTAGATTTTTGTCTGTTTCATTGTTTTCATTCTCCAAACAAGAGAATGCAGGGCCAGAGAGAGGAAGTGTTATTTTTGGAACAGGTAGAGCAGGTTGGAATAATGACGTGAGTTAGATGAAAGCCTGGCCAAGCCGGCTCTGCCGAGGGCGTCAAAGCCCTCTATGTGTATTAAGCCCTGCCATCCTCCGGACTACCCTAGCGGGAATGAGCACTCTTAGTATCCTCACTGTACAGGAGCAGAAACCAATCAACTATATGTGAGAAGCGAGAGTGCGATGACATCACGTCTCAGAGACTTCCAAAGCTCCTATTCCCCATCAAGTAGGGCTTGTCTACTTTAGAAACATTAAAATAAAAAAATTGTTATTTACTCAACATTTTACATAATTGCCTCTGTCTCGCCACATGGTGAAGTAAGTAGTGACATCGCTATTTTACAGTATTTTTTTTTTTTATTGTAAAGGAAGGCAAAGCTAGTGTATCAACTTCCCTGAGTAGCTAGGCCACTCCTAAAGCTCAGAAAATCTGGGACTTCCCAATGTCACCCAGTTGGTGGCAAAGGAAAGGCAAAAACACAGTCTTGCCTGGCTACGAGTCTGTGTTCTTTTCATTATCTCAGTCTTCCCTTGAATCTCAAATGTAGTGCCAGAATTAAAAAAAAAAAAGAGCTGATGAATAGTTAAATTAGAAAAAAAAAGCTTATATTGAGAGTAACTTCCAGATAAGAATTTGGGTTGGAAAGTATACACACACACACACACACACACACACACACACACGTATGTATATGTATATATATACTGTGTGTATATATACTGTGTGTGTATATATATGTATGTATGTATGTATGTATATATATGTGTGTGTGTGTATATATATATATATATATATATATATAGAGAGAGAGAGAGAGAGAGAGAGAGAGAAAGAGAGAGAGAGAGAGAGAGAGAGAGAGAGAGTTATTTGGATTTGAGAATTGTTTTGGTTACTATACCATTCACAAAAGAAAGATTTTGCTAACTTATTTACATTTTCATCCAGAGTTTGGAGAGATGTCACACCACTTCATAGGAAAAGTGGGAAGTTGTGGGGAAGTTGAGCAGAGACCTTTCATGGATTCACTTCTACTTCTCAGTAGTTGGGCTGTTCTCAGCACTGCACGTACTGCAGTAAACAAAGCTTCTTGCCCTCACGCAATTTACGTTAAGAGTGGAAATGAGGTTTTTGAAGTCCTGAGCTCAGTGCCAGACACAAAACGAAATGTCTTCACTGTTATTACTGTTTTCTTTATGGACTAGGCAAGTGCTTTCCCAACTTTAACGCACATAGAAACCACCCCAAGACACTGCAGAATGCAGGTGCTGATTCAGTAGGTTCAGAGTGGGGCCTGAGAGTCTGCGTTTCTACGAGCTCTGAGGAGAGGCTGATCGACAAGCCACACTTTGGGTAGCAGGGATAGAACAATTATAACTTTCTTCCAGGAGGATGTTGAAAGACACCGTCCCTTGATAACCGTGATGCAAAAGAGATTCATATCCTGTCTCCAGAGACACTGGAATGTTCAGGTTCCTAAGGTTTCCTGTCCCCTGGATTGCCAATCGGGTCACAATCAGGAGGAGAGAAAGCCAATACCTCCAACCACAGTAGTTGCATTTTTTTATGTCCTTATTTTATATTTGCCGCTTTAAAAACCCAATCTCATTTAATCCGCATTGCAATCCTAGAAGGGCATTGTTATATCATTTTACTAAGGAGAAAACTGAGGCTCAGAAAGGTAGTTTGACTTGCCCAGGTATAATGAGTGGCTTAGACTGGACTACCAGTCTCTGACTTGACAGTGATGCTATTGGAGGGACTGTGGCTGTAGGTACGATAATTCCTCAAGATCTGCTACCTGACAACTTAATAAGGAATAAATATGGATTCCAGGGAAGACTGGCCCAAGTTAAGAGCTGATTATAGATAAGAGAGTCCTGATAGGTGAGGTTAGAAAATTCAAGGAATGAGTGATACTTGCTTTGGGAAATGTCCCAGGAAGAGAAGAAGACAGACTCTCCCGGTTTGTATGCAGGTTTTTCTTATTGGTTATTACAAATATCTATCAATAACTCAGTGATTTTTCCCTCCTGAACACTAGGATTGTGCAGCTAGAAACCTAAATGGCTTTTCTCCCATTATCTGTAGCTGAACGCAGATGCCTAGGCCTTGCTTCAGAATATAATACTAGAGAATCATATTAATTGTGTCTTATCTCTGGGTTCTTTTCTCATAAAGTCCTTATCATATTCAAATGAACAGTGAGATTAATTAATCTTGCAGCTGTTTTATATTCTGGCTGTCTGGCACTTTGATCTAAAAGAGAAGGTGTATTTATTGCAAAAAAGATTTCCTCAAAAATTCTTTTTGAATGGGGATAGGAAAAATACAGCAAACCCTTGTAACATACTAAAGAAAAGATGGCTTTAAATCTTATTTTCAGGTGCTTTGCACAGAACAGAGAATTAAGAAACAAAGCAAAGAAGAAAATGTGAATAAACAAGACCTACAGCTCCTTTCTGTTATTTTAGTGGCTCAAATTAGTATTTATTAGTAGTGGCGCACATTTGTGCTTGTAATTTCAGTATTTAGAAGGCTGAGACAGGAGGAATGCAGGGTTATGGCCAGCCTCAGCTACTTAGTGAAGTCATCTGAAACTTAGTGAGACCCTGTTGTAAAATAAGGAATAAAATAAATAGGGCTTGTTTGCCGGGCGTGGTGGCGCACGCTTGTAATCCCCGCACTTGGGAGGCAGAGACAGGAGGATCATGCAGGTTCGAAGCCAGCCGCGCGTACTGGCTTAGGAGACCCTGTTTCCAAATAAAAAAAATGTGAAAAATAGGTCTGGGAGCGTAGCCCGGAGGTAGAAGGGCTTCCAGGAACCCCAGTACCACCAAAATAAATAAATAAATAAATAAATAAATAAATAAATAAATGAATAAATAAATAAATAAGGCTAGGGGTATAGCTCAGAGGTAGAATGATGTCCCTGGGTTCAATCTCTAGAAACACATGTGTGTGCGCACACACACACACACACACCCCCTTTCCAATTGGCCATGTGGGCTAGGAGGGAGCATATTATGAGGCAAGATTTGTTCCTACTGAGTTTGATTGCTTGCTCTGAAAAAAAAATGTGGTCCAGGCTTTAGGCTTTTCAGTATTGTCCAAGTACTACATTTCCAAATATATTTACAGAGTTCAAATCAGCTGGGCAAATGTGCTATAATTCTTCCCATCCAGAGCCCATACAGACATTGCTAATCAATCATGGAGAGCATGTTTTCCTGCTTTGCGCAGATACAGCCTGATGATGTTCAACCCAGTCTTCTTGGTAGAGTACCCATGAGCCATGTCTAGAGGAGACCAAACTGATGAGAGCTGGGGCAAGCAAAAGATTTTCCAAAGGATATTCTGTTCTTGACTCTGATTTTGAGCTCTTGGCTCCACTGTAGGTTTTAATGTCAACCACCTCGACATCGCCCCCCGCTACGCCAGTATCCTCATGGGGATCTCCAATGGAGTGGGAACCCTTTCTGGAATGGTCTGTCCCCTCATTGTTGGAGCAATGACCAAGCACAAGGTAACAGACCCCTTTGTGGCGATGAGTTACAGTGTCAGAGCACAGGACTGCACAAACAAGACCTCAAGGGCTGCCCCAGCCCGTAAATGTGTGCTTAATGTCCTCTTCTTCCTCCTCCTATCTTTCTTCTCCTGTTCTTCTGTTTTAAAAGTCATTGTTGATTGGTGGTTCCTGGGCTGACTGATGTTTGATTCTGTGTTTTCTGAACTGATAAATAAAGGTGTAGGGGCGCGGGGTAAAGGTCACAGAGGTTGTTTAAGGACCCAAAGAAGAAACTGAGGCAATCAACTGAGGTTAAATGAGTTACCCAGGATTGTTTTATAATTCCAAGTGATTAAACTTTATAGCCACTTTCCATCTATTGCTGAGCATGTTCCAACATAAAAATATTAACGCCACTATACTTCCTTGTTAGGAAGAAAGAATCTTCAAGGGCGTGCCACTCAGCCTTCTCCGAAGGCGGTGTGTTTACACTAGAGGGTGGTAGAGCGGATCTTGTAATCCATCCAGAGCTCAGTCACAGGCCGTGTGATTTCTGTATCTTTGTCACTGAAAGAAGTTCAGGATGCAGATAGGAATTATTTGATACCATATTTCTTTTTTTTAAAAAAACTGTCTTCTTAGACTGTTTATTACAAATATGACTTCAGGAATTTGTACGTATGTTTGGAGGAGAAAATGTGAAATAATTTTTCTTGTTTTTTAGCAGAAAAAAAAACATGGGATTTTGAGATTTTTGTTTTACTTTTGTTTAGGTGCTGGGGGATGTAGCCAGGGGCACTCTCCCTCTGAGCCATTTTATGCTTTTATTTTGAAACAGGCTCTTGCTAAGTTGCAGAGGGCCTTGCTAAATTACTGAGGCTGGCCTAGAACCTGCGATCCTCCTTTCTTAGCCTCCCAAGTACTGGGATTACAGGCATGTGCCACCATGCCTGGTTCATTTGTTGTAACCAGTTAAGGTTAAAAACTCAAATGAGGTCTGGATCCGGGATGTTACTTCTGACACATGGCCTCCCAAAAAGCACAGTGATGTCCTGGGTTGGGAACGTGGTTTTGTCTCTGCAGAGGACTTCAAGATTTCAGCCTACATTGCTGAATCCTTTTTTTTTTTTTTTTTTTTTTGGTACTGGGGATGGAACCTACCTCCGAGCTACAACCAGCCCTATATTTTTTATTTATTATTCTTTATTTTGAAACAGGGTCTCACTGAGTTGCAAAAGGCCTTACTAAGTATCTGAGGCTGTCCACAAACCACGATCCTCCTGTCTCAGCCTCCCGCATGCTGGGATTATAAGCATGTGCCACCACACCTGGCTCCGCTAAATCTGTTTCTGTTAAGACATTAATTACGCTTTCTTTCCTCATTTAGACCCGTGAGGAATGGCAGAATGTGTTCCTCATAGCTGCCCTGGTACACTACAGTGGTGTGATCTTCTATGGAGTTTTTGCTTCCGGGGAGAAACAGGAGTGGGCTGACCCAGAGAACCTCTCGGAGGAGAAATGTGGAATCATTGACCAAGATGAATTAGCCGAGGAGACAGAACTGAACCATGAGACTTTTGTGAGTCCCAGAAAGAAAATGTCTTATGGCGCCACTACTCAGAATTGTGAAGTCCAGCAGCAGGGATGGAGAGGGCAGAGAGGTGTGGCCCTCACAGAGGAAGAACTGACATCCTACCAGAGCGAAGAGGGGAACCTCTCAGACGCATCCTAAGATCTGAGGGGTGCTTCCGTCTTCTCCCCTTAGCACCAGAAAGTATTCAACCTATTGCCTTCCCTGTAGCCTGGCTTGCCAGAGGGCCCATTGAGGAGACACCGGGGGTAGAAGGGGAAGGGAGGGAAATTAAATCAGCAACAGAAAAAAGAGAAATAGTATCATACAGTGACATGAGTGCAGAGCTTGCTTTCCGTTGATAAAACTGTTGATTATAATTTAGGGAGAGGAAGGGATTGGCAGTTGACCCTTCTCTCAAAGAATTGAACTTATGCAGAATGGGATGACTAAGGAGAATAAGGAAGATAGCATGTGGTTCAAAGAAACTTTGAAATAAATGGGAGGAAAGTTAAAGATAATTAGAACCACACCTCCAAGGGCAGCCCTGCAGAGGGTGGGGGGTTCCTGATCCTGATAAAGGGTACCACCCATGAGGGCCCTCTGTCACGCCGGGTGCTTTGTCAACATTTGTATTTAATCTCCACACTCCTGTAACATGCATCCATCATCTCCATTCTACCATGATCAAAACAAAGGCAACAAGAGATCAACTCACGCAGTCATCCTGCCAGGCCCAGTGCTGAGGCTGGCAAGGCCCCAGATAAGTGGCAGTTTTAGGAAAGAAGATTTCAGCTCAGTGTAAGGAAGGGTTTATTTTATTTTTTAGTAATAAAAATTGAAAATGGAATGAGTTGCCTTGTGGGTAATTATCTGTTTGAAGAGGAGATGGGCAATATTTGGGTTTAATGTGGCAGAGGGGATTCAAACATTATATAAGGATCTGGACTCCAAGGTACGGAGAGACCTCTATTACCTGAGGAGGCAAATCATCCTGTGAATTCACAGTTTTCTTTTTTAACAGTAAGGATCACCGATTGCATGAGAGATTCAAACAGGCTAAAAGAAAACAAAAAAGGAACTAAGCAAGACAGCCAACTTATGGGAATCCAATGTTCAGAATGGTTGAAAAGAAACACAGGGGTTGGATATTAAGTTTTAAACCCTTTATAATAGCAAGAATGTGGTTAAATAATGCCCCAAATTACTTATAAACCTTTAAGTAATTTAAGGCATTTAATAATCTCAGAAGTAGGGTCATGCATTTTATTAGGTAAATTTTTTTTTCGAATGAGTCTTCTGTTTTTAAAAAGTATGTCTTTGAGCCGGGTGTGGTGGTGCATGCTTGTAATCCCAGCATTCAGGAGGCTGAGACCTGAGGATTGGGGTTCTTGGACAGCCTCAGCTACTTAGTGAAGCCCTCCACAACTTAGTGAAACCCTGTTTTAAAATAAAGAATTAAAAAAAATAGGGCAGGGGGTGTAGCTCGGAGGTCAAATGCCCCTGGGTTCATCCCCAGACCCGAAAAAAAAAAGTATGTCCTTATAATCATAATGTACCAATTAAAAGAAAAGAAAAAACCCTAAAGTTATATCTTAACCTTTTCTTCTAGTGATTATATTAGAAAGTTTGATCAAGTTGTACAAAATTATGGTTGAAGTATTAACGATGACTTTATTTTGAATGATATTCAGAGAAATCACTATAATATAGCAGTAGTTATACAGGGAAATATTATAATGAAAATATTTAAGACAGCTAGGCCTATGGTTGGTATTAAAAAATTCATCTTTGTATCAGGCAATAACATGGATACTCTCTAGATTTATTTTAAAATGTAATATTGGCATGTAAAAGATTATTTGAAAATAAAATTATTTTTTCCTGTTGAATCATTCTGAAAATTTTATTTCTATTTTCAGAAGAAAATTTCAATATGATAAATATCAAATTGTAGCTTATTAGAGTAAAGTTTTTCCTAATTTCTCTCACATATATTTCTGGCCCCTAGTTGTACTGATGGAATTATAATGTATTTTTATAAAAAGAATAATTTTGGGTTAAAAAAAGCATCGGTTGACTTTCCGTGAAATAGTATTCTTTATATCATCGGTATATGTTTATAAGACATCTTTATGTCACTTTAATGAGTAAATTCATATGAGTCCCTTACAACAGTTCTTGCACGTAGAAATGCTCGATAAACTATCTAACCTTTTTCTGGGAAATTTTCAGTTGTGAAGAAAGCATGTCGTCACTTTCATCCATCAGCCACAGAGATTATTGTAAAAAGTGTATTGTTTTCTAAGTTAAAAAAATTAGAAATTTATGGTAGCCAGTGGGTTTGTGTGTGTGTGTATATATGTTAATAAAGTAAAATAACTATATATACAAAAAAGCACACGATAGTCCTTAGGTAATATTGTAAATTGTGATACAGAGCTACATGTATTTATCATCTGAAGTTTGTGTCATATGCAGAAACTCCACCTTTTTTCTATGACTTGACCTTATGCTATTTAAAAAAAAAACAAAACAGAGCCCTGATCATGGTGTCTAAAGCTAAAAAGCTCATTAATATGTTGTGATTTTTTAAAAAAAATCTCTGCTTAGGTGGCATTGGACAGATAATCACATATGAACATCAGATAAATGCAGTTTGTGAGTGTGTATATTTTTCTGCAAACATCTATTTGTAGGTGAAGAATGAATTCTAGCTGAGTGTGGTGGTGCGCACCTGTAACACCAGTACTTGGAAGGCTGTGACAGGAAGATTACAGGTCTGAGGCCAGCGTGCTATAACTTATGGAGACTTTCAAAATTAAAATAGGGCTGGGCATGTGTCTTGGAGGAAGAATGCCCCTGGGTTTAGTCCCCAGGACCAAAACGTGGAGTGGAGGAGAATAGATTCTAGCTGGAAGGGAAGGAGGACTGAGGGTGTTGGATTTTTACAATAAGAAAGTCTTGATTGGCCTTTCTTTTTTTTTAAATTTCTAGGTCTTTTATTCTTTTTTAATTTTTATTTTTTTATAAGTGGAACATATTGAGAGTGGTGTACATTTACATTGTGCTTCATGCCCTTCCCCCCCCCCATAGAGAGTGTCCAGGGTAATCAATCATGTTGTATTTATGCTATTACACATATTCGTATGTAGCTCCTCCCCATGTTGTATTTATGCTATTAATCATGTTGTATTTATTCTATTACACATATTTGCATGTAGCTCCTCCATTGAACAACCTCAGCTTTCTTCCTCTCCTATCCTTCCTATTCCCCTCCATCCTCTGGAATCCCTCTGGTATGACCACTGCTCCCTAGCTTGGACATATTAGAGAGAACATATGTCCCTTCTCTTTCTGTGCTTGACTGATCTCACTTAACACAATGTTCCCTAGTTCCTTCCATCTTCTTGCAAATGCTATTATTTTATTTTTCTTTATAGCTGAATAGAATTCCATTGCATGTATTTCCCATAATTTTGCAATCCATTCATGTGTTGATGGAGATCTAGGTTGGTTCCATATTTTGGCTATTACAAACTGTGCTGCTATGAACATGGGTATGCATATGTTAACACAGTTCTCTGATTCCACTATTTGATTGGCCTTTCTAAACAATGAAAGTTTTGGATATTCCTGAAAATGGTGAGAGAATAATAATTATTCAAGTAATAATGAGAACACCTTTATCTTTGCCTGGATATTAAATTCAACAGGTCAGAGGTGGAGCCTGATTATTTCTGTTTCACCATTTCCTGCCCAACCCCAACAGACCTGCTCTTATCCAGTTAATCACATCACACTTTTGCTCAAACTAGAACTCTGAGAGTCAACTTTGACCTTAAAATCTTCTCTGCTAAATTCATTTAATTTAAATTTCAATCTGTAGATTCATGTCTTATACCAGCTTTGGAAAATTCTCAGCCATTATTATTATTATTATTATTATTATTATTATTATTTTTTGTAGTACTGGGGATTGAACCCAAGGGCATTCTATCTCCAGCTACATTCCCAATCCTATTTTATTTTTTATTTATCTTTAATTGTTTTATATTTTGCAGGTCTGGGGATGGAACCCAGGGGCTTTCAGCCTCCGAGCTACACCCTCTTCCCTATTTTTTATTCTTTATTTTTAATTTTTATTTTTTTGGTGGTACTGGGGTTACTGGAAGCCCTTCTACCTCCGGGCTACACTCCCAGAAATATATATATTTTTTATTTGGAAACAGGGTCTCTTAAGCCAGCGCAGCTGGCTTCGAACCTGCGCAATCCTCCTGTCTCAGCCTCCCAAGCGCGGGGATTACAAGCGTGAACCACCACGCCCGATTTATTCTTTATTTTGAAACAGGGGCTCACTAAGTTGTGGAGGGCCTCACTAAGTAGCTGAGGCTGTCCGCAAACCATGATCCTCTTGTCTCAGCCTCCCAAATGCTGGGATTACAAGCATGCACCACCACGCCCAGCTTTTATTTTTTATTTTGAAACAGGATCTCAAGTTGCCGACAGCCTCACTAAATTGCTGAGACTGACCTTGAACCTTCAATCATCCTGTCTCAGCCTCCCAAGTACTGGGATTATAGGCATAAGCCACCACATCCAGCTGGCCATTATCACTTAAAGTATTGTTTCATTCTCTCTCTATTCCTTAGGAGTCTGAACATTTTTTTTTCCTGTATTTTCCAGGCTTTTGCCTCCTTATATGTCATTCTGGATAACTTCTTTTGCTTTCCTTTTCTTTTCCTTCCTTTCTTCCTTTTTTGTTCTTAGCAAGGTCTACTCTGGTAAAAATTCATCCACTGTATTCTTAATTTCAGTTATTATATTTTCAACTCTAGATTTTTTTCTTCAGTATTGGGGATTGAACCCAGAGGACCTCAACCACTGAGCTATATCCCTGACCCTTTTTATTCTTTATTTTGAGACAAGGTCTTGCTAAATTGCCCAGGTTGGTCTTGAATTTCCAATCCTCCTGCCTAAGTCTCTCAAGTAGCTGGGATTATAGTCATGTACCTCCATACTTGGCTCACTTCTAGAGTTTTTATTGGTCTTTTTATTTTTGCCATATCTTAAGTATAGTTCCAGCTCTGCTGGGCACGTGGTGCGTATCTATAGTCCCAGTACTTGAGGGGCTGAGACAGGAACATTGCAGGTGTGAAGCCAGTGCCAGCAATTTAGTGATGCCCTTAGCAATTTAGCAAGACACTGTTTTAAAATAAAAAATAAGAACATATGAACTCTGACATCACCATGAAATGTCAAAGGCGGCGGCACCCTGGGTTTTCAGAGCCTCACTTTGAAAAGACCTCATCACTTTTAGTTCTAACTCCACGTAGCCCAATCTAACATCAGGGTGGCTAGAATAAGGAACATGTAGATTACTTAGGAAGCACTGACTACATCCACCACTCAGCTGAAATAATCTCTTAACCCTAAGTGTCAAAAGTGATATGACCCAGGGCTCAGTGGTAGAGCGCTTGTCTGGCACGTGCAAAGCCCTGGGTACAACCTTCAGTAGCAGGAAAAAAAAAGTGATGTGACCCTACTATGTGGCTTTCTGGAGCTCTGAACTAAGTTGTGGGGAGCAATCGTTGTAAGGGAAGAACTTTGAGCCCCTCAAGGAGAGACCAGAGGCCACAAAGATAGCAATTTATTCAAATAGAATAGAACAGAATAGAACAGATTCTGAGCAAGTGAGGTGGTGCTGGCCTGTCATCCCAGTCCTTGGTTGGAAGGCTGAGACAGGAGGCTAGCAGGATGGAGGCCAGCCTGCAGTAACTTAGTGGGATCCTGTTTCAAAATAATAAATAAAATATGGCCAGGGGGGAAGCTCAGATGTAGAGTGCCCCAGCCTCAATCCCCAGTAAGACCCCTCTCCTCACACACACAATGGAGTCTGGCCTGATTCAAACTTGAGTCAACAACCAAGTTAGGAAGCTGAACTGCCCTTTCAATCACATGTATTACCATGTCCCAGACTCAGACTAAGCCTTTTCATACGTGACCTTATTTCTCATGGCAACCTCATGAGGAATGTTCGATGATTTAAATAGTGTTTTACGCCGGGCGTGGTGGGGCACGCTTGTAATCCCTGTGCTTGGGAGGCGGAGACAGGAGGATCACGCAGGTTCGAAGCCAGCCGTG
The DNA here is from genome assembly GCF_963383645.1 of Muscardinus avellanarius. Taxonomy (NCBI): domain Eukaryota; kingdom Metazoa; phylum Chordata; class Mammalia; order Rodentia; family Gliridae; genus Muscardinus; species Muscardinus avellanarius. The sequence continues at coordinate 22,461,488 of NC_137797.1, read as the reverse complement.
CTGGCTTAAGAGACCCTGTTTCCAAAAATAAAATAGGTCTGGGAGTGTAGCCCAGAGGTAGGAGGGCTTCCAGGAACCCAGTACCACCCCCCCAAAAAAAAAATAGTGTTTTAGAGAAGAACTCAAATGCAAGTCTCTAAAGGCCGTATTTTCATCTTAATTCTGAATTAAGATTAATAATGACACTTTGTCCTTAATTTTGTTCTATGCTGGGGATGGAACCCAGGGCCTTGCACTTGTGCGTGAGAAGCCAGCGCTCCACTACTGAGCTACACCCCCAGCCCTACTCCTTAAATTCTTAATTCAGGCCGGGCGTGGTGGCGCACGCTTGTAATCCCCGCGCTTGGGAGGCAGAGACAGGAGGATCATGCAGGTTTGAAGCCAGCCGCGCACGCTGGCTTAGGAGACCCTGTTTCCAAATAAAAATGTAAAATAAAAATGGGTCTGGGAGTGTAGCCCGGAGGTAGAAGGGCTTCCAGGAACCCCAGTACCACAAAAAAAAAAAAAAAAAAAATTCTTAATTCGGCCAAATAAGATATTAGATTTAAACATCTAATTTAAGATTATATGCATGTTTTACTATAATCTTAATGGAATCTCAATTCTTCCTGCTTGATTTGTTCTCCTCAGCTCCTCCTGGCTAGCAGGAACTCCAGACAGTGGCGATATCAAGGCCAGGGGTGCCCCGTTTGTTTCAGTGAGGCGTGACTGAAATGCTGGGATGCACCCTGGCAGTGTAGTCCAGATCCAAGGACAGGGGCAGCTGGAAAACCTGAAAAACAGATGAATAAAGGAGGTCCCCCGTCTCACCAACTGCTGGACCTGGGTGAAATGTGAGAATGACAGAATCCTATGTTTCCCCTATTTCCCTGGCTATACAGTGGGAAACACAGGAAGGCCAAACTCAGTGCTTACTGGATGTCATGTGTGTTGGGAAGAGAGGTTTGCCAGGGGGCTGAGTTTTTCCCAGGCACCCCAGGCATGAAGGCGACAAACACTGTCTAACCCATCAGCCCATGTCCTGCAGAGAACTAGTGCTCAGTGGGTACATTGTTCAAAGCCTGATATGTTTAAGGAAGACTTTGCTCACGATGGCATTCAGGTTGGCTTATTAAACAGGGTAGATTACATGTAGGCGTTATATCTGTTTTATACAATTTAAACCAAAAATTTAAAACACATGGAGAAATGTCTTAAAAATCACCTTTAAACAGCTGGCTGAGGATGCATGAATTGTGACTTTGGCAGACTGGAGTGGAAAAAGAAGGAAGCTGTGTTGTGTTATTGCACCCAAGAAAGCTGCGAAGTTGAAGGCACCAATGCCAGCACCTCTGGAGGACGATGCAAGGGGAAGAAAGGGCTGGAGACCTCAGGACTGGCCACAGGAAGGGCTGCCAGACTTCACGACCCTCCTGAACATGCAGGGGTAGAACAGCTATCACCCCAGAGCCTCTCCCTGCCAGCTCAATCAAGAAAATGCCCTCCCCATATTTAACAGAGGATGGAGAGCGGTTATATTTTCTGGAGGAGAATTCTGGACTCAAGAACACCCAGTTGGGCATGGTGGCACACGCTTGTTAATTCCAGCATTTGGGAGGCTGAGACAGGAGGATCATGGTTTGCAGACAGACTCAGCTACTTAGTGAGGCCCTTTGAAATTCAGTGAGACCCTGTTTTGAAATAAAGAATAAAAAATAGGGTGGGAGTATCACTTGGAGGTAGAATGCCCCTGGGTTCCATCCCAGTACTGCAAGAAAAAAAAAAAAAAAAAGAACACTTATAGTTAAATAACAGCTCTGAAAGGTAGACAGTTAAGCCTATCTCAGTTACTTATGTATCTCAAGTTTTAAGAACAATGCCTCGCATTTCATAGCTACTTGGTAAATATTTGTCAAATGAATGAAGAAAGAATAAACCTCATTAAAACTGGGAAATTAATTAAAAGTTTGCATTACTAAACACTGAAAACTTCCAGCTGCTTTCTTGGGCTAAGCTTCCAAAATGCTGTCAGCCGGTTTCATATCCCCAGAGTGAGAGACTGAAGGAATCATGGGTGAAGGGGTGGGTCTCGCTGAGAAAAAGGGCTACTGTCACTGATATCTGGGGGTCTCCCTGTCAAAACAAGCAGATTTCAGGTCAGTCATCCCCTGCGGAGTACACCCACCAAGCCCTGCCCATCGGAACAGAAATTCCAGTGTTGGCTGGGCATGGTGGCCCACACCTGTAATCCTAGTACTTAGGAGGCTGAGGCAGGAAGATTGCAGGTTCAAGGACAGCCTCAGCAAGTAATGAGACTCTCATCAACCTAGAAAGATCCTGTTTGAAAATAAAAAATAAGGCTGAAGTCCCAGTACTCCCCTAAAACAAAGAAAAAAAGAGAAAAAAAGAAATTCCACTGCTGGTTTCTTTATTCATTCAACAATTATTGAGGGCCTAGAGTGAGCACCTCAGTTTTTGAGCACTGACACTTTTCCAGGCTCTAGAGATAGAAAATAAGTCTTTGCTAGTATGGAACTTAAATTTTAAAGGACAGACACACAAAATAAGGCTGTTGATCAGCAATCCAGGACATAGTGTGTCAGAGAGTGATACATTCTAAGAACGAATATAAAGTAGGGTAAAGGGGACACAGAGAGTGAAGGTTGATGTGCTAGGCCAAGAGTTTAAAGGAGAAAGTGAACTTTGAACAGAGAACTAAAGGCAGAGAGAGCTAGAGAGCGAGTCTAGAGGAAAGAGCAAGTACAACAGCCACAAGCAGAGACCGTGTGTGTGTGTGTGTGTGTGTGTGTGTGTGTGTGTGTGTGTGTGTAAAATCTCCTGGTACCTTAAAGTGATCAGGTTCTGGACATTTTACCAAGAGGCAGGAGACTGGAGAGGAGGTGGAGGAGGGAGGAAATCAGAAATTTTGGACTTGTTTGATTTTGGAGTTTTACTTGCCCATTGATGTCTAAGTGGGGATATCTAGTGGGCAATGGGATTTAGGACAGAAATCAGAACTGGGGCTGCACATTTGCATGTCATCATCACATCTCATAGTTGGTACTTAAAACTGTGAGACCAGGTGAGATCGTCAAGGTTTCGACATAGAGAAGAGCACGACTGAGCTCCGAGAGCACTCCCACAGAGAGAGATCAGGACGAGAAGGAGTCGAATGAGAAGATGGAAAAGTGGGAAGTGGGAGCGGGGGTGCCCAGAGAGAGTGGCACCCTGTGGCTGAGTAAAGCAACTTTGGTGTGGAAGAGCACCGTCAGTTGTGTCCAACCCTACCCCTGAACCCCTGAATTATATTCCTAGACCGACTGTCCTTCCTTCCTTCCTTCCTTCCTCCCTCTTTCTTTCTTTCTTTCTTTCTTTCTTTCTTTCTTTCTTTCTTCCTTTCTTTCTTTCTTTCTTTTCTTTTCTTTTGCGGTACGGAGATGGAACTCAGGGGCATTGTACCTCTTAACTATAGCTTCAGCCCTATTTTTTAGTCTTTTTTAAAAAAATTTTGAATCAGGATTTCACTGAGTTATCAAGGGTTGGCCTTGAATCTGTGATCCTTCTGTTTCAGCCTCTCAAATACAGATATTACAGGTGAGCACCACTACATCCAGTTCAGAATTGATTCTTTTACATCTTCTTTCCCTCAGTATATCTAAAAAATATATATCTACATTACATTTACTAATATTTTTATTGGTGTACAGCGTTATATTATATGGATGTATGGATATGCCAACACTTGCTTATCTGTTCTTTTATTAATGAATTTCTTTTATTGGGTGGCTTCCAGTTTTTGTGCTTTTGTATGTGAGGAAGCTATTATAAAGTTTCTGTAAATATCCTTGTCTTTTGGTGGACATTTGCTCTTACTTTCCTAAGAGTAGAATTGCTAGGTCATAGAATGGATATATGTTTAAATTTATAATAAAGTACCAAATAAATTTCCATAGTGGTTATACCATTTTACTTCCCTACCATTTATGAATACAAGTTCTAATTGCTCCATGTCCTTGTCAATGTGATTTTTTTTTATACTGGGGAATTGAACCCAGGGGCATTCTACCTCCAAGCTACACCCCTTTTATGGTTTTGTTTGGGAACAGGGTCTTGCTAAGTTTCTGAGGCTGTCCTTGAACCTCCAATCCTGTTGCTTCAGCCCCCTAGGTATTGGGATTACAGGTGTGTGCCACTACTCCTGGTTGAGACTGTGCTTTTTAATGACAAAATGATATTTTATATTATCTACCTAGACAAACTGTTAGATGTTTAGATGTTAGCCTTAGATATTTTAGGCAGTTTCTAAATTTTCACTATTAAAAGTAATAGTGAAGTTCTTGATTATATATATTTTATTTCATCTGTAAGAGATATTTTCAAAGGAAAATTAGTCTGACTTTCTATTCCTATACTATCATTCAGGAAGTAACTGGTTAAACTTATTAGCAACAATAACAGAATAGAGAAGTTGCTGTAGTTTGGATCGAGAATGTTTCCCAATGGTCCATGTATGTGTTAAAGGCTTGTTCCCTAGCACCATACTATAGGGAGGCAGTGGAACTTTAAGAGGTGGGTCCTGCAAGGAGGATCACAGGTTCAAGACCAGTCTCAGCAACTTAAGTGGGACTCTCAGCAACCTAGTGAGACCCTATTTCAAAACAAAAAATAAAAAAAGTAAAAGAAAAATGAAAAGAGGTGGGCTGTAGGGGAGGTCTTAGGTCGTCTGTGGTATGCCCTCAAGGGGGATTGTAGGATTTCAGTCCCTTCTGTGGGCTCCCTCTCTTATTTTCTCTTACCTGGCCATGAGGTGAATGGGCTTCCTGGGCCTCATGCTCTACCCGGCTCCTATCATGACAGATTGTACTCGTACAGGCCCAAGGCAATGGTGGCAATCAGTCATGGATTGAAACCTCCAAAGACGTGACTCAAAATGAGCCTTTTCTCTTTTTAAGTTGACTTATTCTTGGTAATTGTTACAGTAAGGAAAAGCTAACCAACACAGTTAATACAAAAGGGCAGCTGTCTGATAAACAATTTCAAGGTGGGTTTGAAATCCATTCCTTTAATAGTTACAATTGGGGTAGACAGATCCCTGAACTTCCAGGGCTTGAGAGCAGTTTAAACAATGGGCTAGCCCAAGAAAGGGCCTCTCTCTCCCTCCACCCCATCCTATCTCTTCCTAATGTCTGGGTTCTGAAATAAAGTTTGAAGTAAGCTGATAATAAAGACATACCACAAACGTGAGGGTGCTTCGACCTTGACAGCCAATTTGAGGGTAGCATTTGTAGAAACTGCCAGGTGGGTCCACTTCTCTCTCTCCTCCCCTGCTTTCCCCAGGGCCCGTGGCTGGGCGGGGCAAGCCTCCCTTTTTCAACACCAATGAGGAGGGAGAGCTTTTTTTTGGTGAAGCTCTCATGTTGCTGGAGACGCATCTCATATGGAGAGAGTATCACAAGAAGGGAGGAACGGTTATAGTCTGATCCTGAGGTGAGTTAAGTTTCAGGGATACAGGCTGGTGAAGGTGAGGGAGGCGTTCCCAGGTGCCTTGAGGCGAAACTTCCAGACTTCTCCATCTGGGGTCCGTGGGTGTGTCACGGGAGAGGTCTGAGGAGTTCCCAAAGAAGGAAATCCACCTCGGGACCGGCAGAGTCCTTGGCTTACACCACAGAAAAGATTTTCAGTACGCACCAATCAGAGACATAGACAGTTTACTTAGAAAAGTAGAGAATACACCTTCAAGGGCAAATGCGGGCCATCTCAAGAGGTAGCGCAGTTTGGGGCTCGTGGCTCTTCTTTTAAGGGAAACACGGTGAAGGGTGGGTTTGGGGAGGTCTGGGAGGATGGCGTCAGGCTGGTAGTCACAGGTGGTTTCTGGTGGTCTGCTCATTTTTGAGAGTTCTCAGCTCAGACTGATCAAGGTCTCCATTATCTGATGAATAGGTGAGCTGCAGAGCTCCGTAATTATAGGTTTCTCAAAATATATTATCTATCTTGTTAACAGTTTACCAGTACACAGGGCAATTACAGGGCAATTTTTTTTTAGTTAACTCTAGGATCTATGGATATCCCAGGAATTTGAGAGAGGCCTGGGAAAGAGAACTGGTTTGGGGAGTAAAGGTTGAAGAGCTGTAACACCAGGTTTTTATTATAAAGTTTATATATATATATATTTCTCCTTCTTATGGGTCTGCTTTCTACCTATTTATTTCTTCTATCCTGCATTGGGCGGGGCCCATAGAACACTCTCAGAAAGCGTAACTTGAATGTCACCGAGTCTGCTCACCTTTCTCAGGAAAGAGGGATTGCCTCTAGTTTTCTCCAGCTGTCATTATATTCTCCAAGTTGCCTGTGACCTAGCAGAGTGGGGGACAGACAGACAGTGTGCCCAGGTGAAGGAAATCCAATACTTGAGCTCTGCCTGGTGCCTTCTGTAGAAGACTGTGTCTTTGGCTCAAGCATCTTTTTTTTTTCTCTTCTCATCACCTCGTTCCCCTTGTCTTTCTTTGTTTATCTCTATCCCATTTTCTCTACCCTGTTCTTCATTTCAATTTTCCCTTCTTCATACCTCTTTCCCCCCTTCTGTATTGTAATCCATCACAGGAGTTTGGCTTCTAGTTGTGGATGGTCAAGTCGGTGAGAATGTCTCTGAAATAGTTACATATAGTGATGGCGAGACACTCGAATTTAAAAAGATAAACTCATTTAAAAAGGTACTGGAAGATGAGTGTGGTAGCACAGCATTTGGGAGGCTGAGACAGGAGGATCACAGTTCGAGAACAGCTTCAGCTACTTAGTAAGGCCCTTTGCAACTCAGTGAGACCCTGTTTCAAAATTTAAAAAAAAAAAAAATAGGGCTAGATGTGTAACTCGGAGGTAGAATGCCCCTGGCTTCCAACCCCAGTACCACAAAAAGAAAAAGAAAAAGATATTGGCATACCTTTCTCTCAAGCCATGTAACATCTGAGTATAATATGTAATAAAGTAAGATGAACACCACCCCAGGGAGATAATGCTAACATCCTTGAGAAACTAATGGAAAATGCTATGAGATACCAGGAATAAATAATCATAAAGCCTAGTTAAATATTATTACTTAAAGAACCATTTTAAAATAATGGTATTTATATAATCAAAGTGAATTCCATTTCTCTGCAGATTAAATAATTATGCACAGCGAGAGCAAACCTCTTGGCTTTTACTAATTATAGAATTTATTTTTTTTTTTACAAAATAGCTTTTTATGTCTTAAGAGTGCTGCTTGTCTAAAAGTCGTTAACAAGATTGCATGTTCACAGAGCATCTTTGCATCCTCTCCATTTTTAAGGATGACGTCATGCTTCCTTGGCTATTTAGGTACAACATAGAATCGAAACACTGCAGTCTGGAGTTCAAGTTCACAGATACTTCCTTCCTAATCTTCTTTACGAACACATTCCCTAATGAGTTCTGGCCGGAAAGATGATCCTGGTTTTCATCAGAATTTAAAAAATTCTGTTCTTGACTAAAATGGGGTGAAGAGTCAAATGACTTTTGGCTCTGGTGTTTGTGGTTTCGTATGGTTTGATGACGTTTGAGACAGGATTTCATTGTGAAGAGACGGGGTCAAAGCCCATGTGATCTCTCCCAGCCTGTGAGCGGCACCTGCTCTCTGATGAAGGCTATCAGAGTTTTATATTTTTTAGGTAGATGAAAGACCATGGCTTTTATGGATGGATCCATCAATGTATTTGGGACAAAATTGGGCTTTAAAACATAAAAGTGTTATTTCAATCCTTATTTAGAATTTTAAATATTTCTCTATTACTTGTTTATAACTGCATAATAAACTATCCCTAAGTTATTATGGTTTTATTTTTCTTTTTATTTATTTATTTATTTATTTATTTATTTTTTTAATTGGTGCACTGTATTCATACATCATAGTGGGATACATACTTTTGTAGACATACATGCACACATTGCTCAGTCAGTCCCCACCCGATCCCCACCCCATTCTCTCCCTATCCCTCCCTCCCATGCTTGGCTTAGTGATTGACATCTAATATTATAGCAATTTATCAAAAATTAAAAATGATAATCTCACATAACAGTTTCATTTGTCTGATACCAAGCTTTTGATGACTTAAAGATAACATTTCAATATTTCTTTTTGCTTTCTTTCTTACCAGAGAATCTATTTTTTCTATTTTTTAGGTGAAACTATCATATATTTATATATTTATTTTTCAGAAAAAAAAATCTATCCTAATATGGAATATGTACTCTAGGTACCCACAACGATCTTGAAAAAGAACAAAGCTAGAAGATGTATATTTTCTGATTTCAAACCATATAAAGCTACAATAATTGAAACAGTGTAGTACTGTTCTAAAGGCAGATATATAAACCATTGGAGTTAAATACAAGCCTAGAGCTAAATTCTTCCCTATATTGTCAAGTTATTTTTGACAAGGTTTCCATGAACATTTGGTGGGGGAAATAATCATCTTTTAACTAAATATTGTTGAATAATAATTACATGGAAAAGAATAAAATTGGACCCTTACCTAATCCCATATACAAGTATTAACTCAAAATAGATAAAAGACCTAAATATAAATCTTAAGACTATAAACTTTTAGAAGAAAATCTGGGTCATAAAACCTCACAACATTGAAATTGGCAGTGATTTCTTGGTTATGATTTCAATGGCACAGGCAACAGAAGAGTATACAAACTCCCTAAAAAATAAAAAACATATTGTATATCCAAAGACAATGTAAACAGAGTTAACAGTTACTAATAGAATGGGATAAAATATTTCCAAATGCTATATCTGAAGGTATATTAATATTCCAACTAGAAATCCTAAAAATTAACAACAATAAAGGCAAACAATACCCTTTACAGATAGGTAAAAGACTAACATAAATAATGAATCTCCACAGATAACCAATCTTAGTTGTCTGTTGGATGGAAAATCTTGTTTCTCTAGTTCTGATGTGTGTTACCTATTTCTTCTTTGTAGTTAATCTCTTTGAGTATTTTCTCTAGTGCTGGTTTTGAAGACATAAATTCCTTCAGTTTCTGTTTGTCATGGAAGCTTCTTATTTCTCCATCTAATTTGATAGAAAGTTTTGCTGGGTAGGAAATTTTTGACTGGAAGTTGTTTTCTTTCAAAATTGGGAATATGTTACTCCAAGCCCTTCTGGCTCTCATAACTTGGTTTGGGAAGTCTGGAGTGATTCTAATTGGTTTGCCTCTGAATGTCACTTGGCCCTTTGCTTTTGTTGCCTTTAAGATTCTCTGCTTGGCTTCCACATTGGTCATTTTGACAATTATGTGGCGTGGGGATCCTCTTCTCCGATCCTGTCTAAAGGGAGTTCTATACGTTTCCTGGACCTGCGTATCGACCTCTTGCTCTATGTCTGGAAAATTTTCTGCTATTACTTCCTTGAAGAGATTGTTGATCCCTTTGGTTTCACTTTCTTTTCCCTCCTCTATTCCAATTATTCTTAGGTTAGCTCTCTTAAAATGGGCCCATATTTCTTCAATATCAGATTCCTGCTGTCGGATATTTTTTCCTAGATTAGAAACTATGCGTTCATTTTTGGAATGATCGTCTTCTAAGAGCGAGATTCTGTTCTCCATGTGGTCTAATCGGTTGTTTGTGCTTTGAATTGAGGCCTTTACTTCATTAATTGCATCCTTTATCTCTTTTTGGCTCTCTCTGAGTTCTTTTCGAAGCACCTCTATTATTTCTACAGTTATTTTCCTGATTTGATCTTCTAGAAATCTCTGATTTTCTGTTTTACCGGGTTCTGATGTTGTGGGGTTGTGAGCATTCATTGCTCCAGTATTATTCCTCTTTCCCATGATTTCGGAAGTTTGTGCCTTCTCTGGGTTCTTCCCTTGGGTCACTATGACTTCACTTAAGGTGCTCTGGATCTCGAATCAGTAGTATCTCAGTCACCACTACTCCTTTACTGGGTTGTATCACACAGTCTCCGACCCAGAGAGTCGATAGAGGCTGCTTTAGACTGTGGGGGGTGCCAGGTTGCACGTTCTCCTATGGTGTGATATCACTGCCACCGCCCCTCTCCCACTGGGTCAAGTCCCAGTGAGTACAGTACTGGGATTTCTCTGCTGTGGCCCACAATTTGACTCACTGTTCTTGAGTTCGCAGATGTAGCTGTACTGAATTCGGTGAATTCGGTGCTGTTGCCGCCGGTGGCAATATGGCGCCGCTGCTACACCCTCGGCTATGGGGCTGGCGTTTTTTTTTTTTTTTTCTTGGTTTTGATTTCTACTCTGAATCCCTGCAGCGTGTGCTGAGCTCAGCCACTGGGAGCTTTTGATGCCCTCTGCGCCGAGAAATCCCGCCTGGCTGTTCCGCAGCAGCTCCCCTTGGCTTGCTGTGGCCATCCCGTGAATTCGCCGGTGCCACCAGCAGTATGGCGCTGCTGCTGCGTCCTTGGGCATGAAGCCGCGTCCTCGGGCGTGAGGATCTCCTCTGTGGCTCTGTTCTCAGTCTGCTTTCTCTCTGGAGTCTGGTGATTTTTTTTTTTGTTTCTCTGGTGATGTTGTTTTCTGGCTTTGAAAGGCGCTGATTTTGTGGTAATGAAGATTTGTTGTTAGCGGGGCTCTTAAGCCCCGCTTTTCTCGGTCGCCATCTTCCCGGAAGTCTGGTCTATTTATTTATTTTTGGTACTGGGGGTTGAGCCCCTGACTCTACCTCCAGGCTACACCTCCAATCATTTTTTATTTGGAAGCAGGGTCTTGCTAGGTTGCTGAGACCCCCGCTGAGTTGTTGAGGATAGTCTTGTACCCCAGATCCTCCCATCTCAGCCTCCCAAATAGGCCTACAGAATAGTCGTCACCTTGGCTACACTTGTGTGTGTGTGTGTGTGTGTGTGTGTGTGTGTGTGTGTTTTACGGGGACTGAATTCAGGAGCATTCTACCTCTGAGCTACACTCCCAAGCCCTCTTTTATTTTTATTTTTAAAAATTTGAAACAGGGTTTGTATTACTAAGTTGCAGAGGGCCTTGCTAGGTTGTTGCTGAGGCTGGCCTTGAACCTGTGATCCTCCTGTCTCAGCGTCCCGAGTACTGGCATTACGTGCTAAGAACCCCTGGCCCAGACTGAGAAACTTCATGAAAGAGAAGGTAATTTTGAGAGGGAAAGGGAAGATGGCCTCTGCCAGCAAGGGCACAGGAAGAGCAAGGGGGCAAGGAAATGGATGTTGCAGAAGAAGTGGTTCCAGGAAGATGCCTGCTCGCTTGATTCAATACGCCGTTGGTACAAGCACTGCTCTTCCCGAAATCTAACACGCTGCTTCTGATTTGACATATTTCATTTTCCACTTAAACCTCTTTTAACCTTTCAGCATCTAACCTCCATTTCTAAGGCACAAGCAATACAAAATGCACAGTCAAAGGATGAGTATTTTTTTTTTCTTTCTTTGGAAAAATATATTCCCGGATACGGAAAATGCCTGGAGAAGGTCACTGTTGATTCTTAAGTAGGGCACAGAGGGATGGAGAGGGGTCTCCTGGCTGGTCTTGCAGATAGAGACAGGGGAAGGGAAGAGATGGGAACCCAGCCGGGCTGTGCACAGGGCCAGTGGATAAGGGGCCCGGTGACGGGGACAGAAAGCCAAGTATCTTCATGGGAGGTGTGGGGAAGGAAAAAGCAAGCCCCAGCCCAGCACGATGGCTCAGCAATCCGCTGCTCTAAGGGAAGGGTGGCCTTACTCTTCTGGGCCACAGTGTTCTGAGTGATCAACTTATCAGAATTAAACTTATTGGTTAATTCTGAAAAATTAAAATTATTCTGATAAAACAGCATGATAAATTCTAATAAAACTGCCTGTTACCTGAGAGGAGGACTGTGACAAAGATCGGTGTGGGGTGGGGTGGGGAGTGAGAAATCCATTTTTCTTGGTATCAGTTTCTCTAAGTCTAAATCCTTCTTTAAAAAATTGAGCTGTAATTCATGTACCATAAAATTTACTCTTTTAGAGTGTACAATTAAGTGGTTTTAGTACATTCAGAAGTTGTGCAACCAGTATCACTATCTAATCTAGGAGATTTTTATCACTCTAGAAGGGAACCCTGTACTCAACAGCAGGCACTCCCCAGCCCCATCGAAGCCACAAATCTACTTTCTGCCTCTCTGGATTTTTCCATTGTAAACATTTTATATTGATGAGATCATACACCCTTTTGTGTGTGTGGTACTGGGATGGAACTCAGGGACATTCTACCTCTGAGCTATACCCCCAACCCTATTTTTTTATTCTTTATTTTGAAACAAGGTCTCACTGAGTTGCCAAGGGCATCACTAAGCAGCTGAGGCTGGTCCACGAACGTGATCCTCCTGCCTCAGCCTCCCGAATGCTGGGATTACAAGCGTGTGCTACTATGCCCGGCTATGTATGACTTTTGAGTTTAGTGTTGTGTTTTCAGAGTTCGTCCACTGTAGCATGTATTGGTACTTTACCTCATTTTATGGGTGAATGATATTCCATTGTATGGATTTCCTGTGCATTTTGTTTACTCATCAGTTGATGGGAACTTGGGTACTTTCCACGTTTTGGATGTTATGAATAACACGGAAGCCCTGCCTCTTCAAGATAGGCGTTTCTGAACCATTTTCAACATTTTTAAGAGGATGATGACGTCATCTCATCGACTCACGGAATTGCTAGAATGATGTCATATATCTGAAAGGTCATGCTTTCCCTTTTCCTAAAACCCTCTCTGGCCTCTTTTCACACAGAGGAAGAGCTGGTCCTGAGCACAAACTCCAGCACTCTCTTCAGTTTGCTCTCCTGCCTCTGTGTCCGGTCTTCCCACCGGCTCAGGGCCTGCCCCTGATTTGCTTTCTCTTCTCCTGAGTCTCCGCGGGTCGCTCTGTTACCTCCTTTCTGATCTCACTGTGGAAAAGGACCCCCCTGTGTCCTGCTCCTCAGTGCCCGGCGCCCTTCCCGCTTGATGCTTCTCTTAGAACTTACCACACATTTTGTCTTGACTACATCTGTCTTCTCTGTTAGAATGCAAAACCCATGAGTGTAGGGATTTTGTGTTTCCTTCTACTGCTTATACGCCCAGCACAGAATTGTATCTAGCAGCTCACAGACATTCATTAAATATATGGTAAGTAGCCGGGCGTGGTGGCGCACGCTTGTAATCCCAGCATTCGGGAGGTGGAGACTTTGGAGGATTGCGGTAAGCAGACAGCCTCAGCTACTTAGTGAGGCCCTCTGCAACTCAGTGAGACCCGGTTTCAAAATAAAGAATAAAAAATAGGGCAGGGGGTGTAGCTCGGAGGTCGAATGCCTCTGGGTTCCATCCCCAGACTTGCAAAAAAAAAAAAAAAAAATAGGGCTGGGGGTGTAGCTTGGAGGTAGCTTGCCCCTGGGTTCCATCCCTAGTACCTCAAAATCAAAGCAAACCAATATATATATTTATTTAAAAAAAAAAGTTTTTTGTAGCCGGGTGTGGTGGCACACACTTGTAATCCCAGCATTTGGAGGCTGAGACTGGAGGATCGTGGTTTGCAGACAGCCTCAGCTACTGAGTGAGGCCCTTAGCAAGTCAGTGAGACCCGGTTTCAAAATAAAGAATAAAAAATAGAGCAGGGGGTGTAGCTCGGAGGTCGAATGCCCCTAGGCTCCATCCCCAGACCTGCAAAAAAAAAAAAAAAAAAAAAGGATTTTTTATATAAGAGGATTATTCAGTCTATCAAAAACAAGAAGTTTCATTGTTTCTGGCCAGAAAGAGAGCTCTGTAGTGTGAAAGTCTGTCTAGCTCATAGCTCCTGCTGATCAGAAGCTCTAAAATGTATATAAATATATTTATATTAGTATATATATTTATATTTAAAAAGTATACACATATATTTATATAAAATTTATATATATAATATTTTTTTTGCAGCGCCAGGGGATCTACCACTCAGCTACATCCCCAGCACCTACTTTTATTTTATTTTTTTCAGTATATTACTTTGAGACACAGTCTTGCTCAGTTGCTCAGGCTGGCCTGGAACTTGGGCTCCTCTTCCTCAGCCTCCCGAGTCGCTGGAGCTACAGGAGTGGCCACCAAGCCTGGTGAGTATACAGTTTTTGACTAAACTCATTATTTTGACAAGTTTAAAAAAATATGGGAATAATCACTTGATACATGCAATTCATTTGGTAGGGAAAAAAATAACTGTGGAAACTTGGGATTTGTATGGGGAGAGAGGGTGGAGGAAATACAGAGGAGTGTCCAGTGATTAGAAAGCTTGGGACCCGTGAAGAGGGTCTTAGAGCTGCTGGTTAATTACTGAGATATTCCAGGAAAAAGAAAAAGAAAAGAGAGCTGCCTTCTAAATAAACGTTTGTGAGCACATACCATTGACTAGCCTGTCCAAAGGTTCCTGTTGCAACTCGTTTGGCAGCACTTGTGTCAAACTGAGGCAGTGGTAAGTTACAAAGGTTTTATTTATCTCCTGTTATTATCTGTTGACTTTTGAAGGGCTCAGTAACGAACAGCGAACAGCGGCAGATTAGCTAACCCACCAGAGGGGAGGCCCACGGGCCCCTCAGCCCTGAGAGGGAAGGAGCAGGTTCAAAGCCACTCAGTTAAGAACCTGGCTAAGCAGCACGTGATCGCGCACGTGTGTAATCTCAGTACTTAGGGAGGCTCAGACAGGGGGAGCCCAGGTTCAAGGCCAGCCTCGGCAATTTAGTGAGACCCTCAGTGACTTAGACTCTGTTTGAAAATTTTAAAAAAATGAAGGCGGGCATTGTGGCACATGCTTGTAATCTCAGCATTTGGGAGGCTGAGATAGGAGGATCGTGGTTTGTGGACAGCTTCAGCTACTCAGTGAGACCCTGTTTCCTTTCTTTCTCTCTTTCTTTCTCTCTCTCTTTCTTTCTTTCAATGGAACCCGGGGACATTCTACCTCCAAGCTACACCCCCAGCCCTATTTTTTTATTCTTTATTTTGAAATAGGGTCTCACTGAGTTGCAAAAGGCCTCACTAAGTAGCTGAGGCTGGCTGTAAACCACGATCCTCCTGTCTCAGCTTCCCGTATACTGGTATTACAAACGTGCACCACCACACCCGGCTAGACGCTGTTTCAAAAATAAAAAAAAAAGAATAAAAAATAGGGCTGGGGGTGTAGCTGGGAGGTGGGATGCCCCTGGGTTTCATCCCCATTACTAAAAAAAATTTAAAAAATAAAAAAATATTAAAATAATAAAACAGGCCTGGGAGTGTGGCTCAGAGGTAGAATGTGTACAGGCACCACCCCCAGTACAACAACAGAATCTGGCTAATGTAAAATGAAACTATTAATTTGAGAGTTCATGTGAATGGTGTTCTGATCAAATCAGAAATGCTTTTATATTCTATCACCTTGTCAGTACTGCAGTCTCGTGGGACAGCATCTTTCTCATTTAATATTCAAGAGACTAGGACAAGCCGGGTGTGGTGGCGCACGCTTGTAATCCCAGCATTCGAGAGGCTGAGGCAGGAGGATCATAGCTCGCGGCCAGCCTCAGCTACTTAGTGAAGCCCTTTGCCACTCAGTGAGACCCTGTTTCAAAATAAAGAATATAAAATAGGGCTTGGGGTATAGGTCAGAGGTAGAATGCCTCTAGGTTCCATCCCCAGTACCCCCCCCCCCCCCCGCAACTGGCCAAGATTCTGAGGAGAGGGCGGAGCTGAGATTCAAATCCAGTTATCTCTGATGATGAAAATCTTTGACTTTTCTCTGAACGATAGTGTCTCCAAGTGGGGAAATCCCTTTCTCAAAAGGTCTCATAATTCCTGTCATTTGACAGTCACAAGCAGCGACGATGATGGTGGTATTTACTCTAATGGTAACGGTAACATATATTTCCTGGCTTCCTGCCGGTAATGGCAGCCATTATTCTAGCTTCTAGAAATACACAATGAATAAAACCCCCAAATCTCTGCCCTGTGAGGAAATAAAGGTAATGAACATAATAGGTTGGGTTTTTAGAATGTGATGAGGAAAATAAATGGAGCAGGTTAAGGGGCATAAGTTTCCGAAAATTATGGCAAGTTCAGTGGGGTTCAGGAAAGCCTTCTCTGAAGGAGCAATACTGGGCGGGGCATGGTGGTGCACACCTGTCATCTCAGTACTTGGGAGGCTGAGTCAGGAGGATTACAGGTTCGAGGCCAGCCGCAGCAACTTAGCGAGGCCCCTTTTCAAAATAAAAATAAAATGGAGCTGGGGCACAGCTCAGAGGTAGAAATGCATCTGGGTTCAACATCCAGTACCAAAAACTAAATTAAAAAATTGAGATTACTGTTCTTTTGCCTCCGTTGTGGAAATGGGTAGAGAGTCATGAGACCAAAGATGTTTTTGAATTACTGCAGGTCCCAGGCACTTAGAAAGGTGCCTGCCACATAGTAGTTTCTCAGGAAATAGTTGTTGGATGACTACATGAAAGAGGATGTACTCAAAGACCTCGGGGAAAAATACTAGATCTCGGGGAAGTTAATTATTGGTGAAGTAGGGCAACTGCGGAGACAAGCAGCGTTGGGGTGTGAACGCACAGGCTAATTACTTGGCTTTGACGCAGCCTGTCGATTCTAGTTGTCCGTAAAATGAAGCAGTGAGGAAATCCCCTCGCGTTTCCAGCCTCTGGTGCTCTTCCACACTTCCATAAGCCAGCTGCACCTGGGCGACTTATATAAGAGCAGCTTTGATGAGCATCTTTTAAAAATTAAGGACATCTGTTCCCTTACCATTCTCATTAGAGAGTTTCTTTGTACCATGAATCTGATTGCTGGTGAAGCTGACAAGGAAAATAGACAAGGTACACAAAGCCAGGGGGGACTGGGTTTCACCCAGAGTCAGTGAATTAATATGTGAAAGTACTTAGAACTGGGTGGAGTGCATGCTCAGCCCTGGCCGCTCTCATTGCCATCTGGAAACCCTTCCTTCCTTCTTTCCCTTCCTTCTTCCTTCTTCACTAAACCATTCATGTTAAGTGTTTTCTAATATGCTACAGGTAGAGGATGTGGAATGTCTGAGACACGGCCCTGCACATATATAAAGAATAAAAAATAGGGCTGGGGGTGTAGCTTGGAGGTAGAAATGCCCCTGGGTGAGCCGGGCGTGGTGGCGCACGCTTGTAATCCTCGCGCTTGGGAGGCTGAGACAGGAGGATCGCACGGGTTCGAAGCCAGCTTCAGCTACTTAGTGAGGCTCTCAGCAACTTAGTGAGACCCTGTTTCCAAATAAAATATATAAAAAGGTCTGGGAGTATAGCCTGGAGGTAGAAAGCCTCTGGGTTCCACCCCCAGTACCACCAAAAAAAAAAAAAAAAAAAAAAAGGCCCTGGGTTCCAGCCCCAGTACCACAAAAATATATACACGCAAACAAAGCCAACTAGAAAATGGTGTGCAGGGCAGGATGCAGCTGTAGGGCTCTTGCCTAGCATGCACGCGGCCCTGGGTCCTTCCTCAGCACTAAAATGAAAAGTAGAAATACCATCATCTACCCCATCTTTTTCCTGACATTATATATATATATGTGTGTGTGTGTGTGTGTGTGTGTGTATGTGTATATGTATGTATATGTGTATATGTGTATATGTATATATGTATATATGTATAGATATAAATATATGTATCTATATAATATATATATATATATATATATATATATAGTCTATCTCTATATATCTATATCGTTTCTTTTTGCGGTACTGGGGCTGGAACCCAGGGGCATTTCTACCTCCAAGCTACACCCCCAGCCCTATTTTTTATTCTTTATTTTGAAACAAGATCTCATTGAGTTGCAAAGGGCCTCACTAAGTAGCTGGGGCTGTCTGCGAACCGCCATCTTCCTGTCTCAAACTCCCAAATACTGGGATTACAAGTGTGCGCCACCACGCCTGGCTTCCGACATTGTATTAAAGTAACAAAAATGCTTGAGCAGATGCCTTAAGTTTTCAGACTTTTGAGGTTCCTTTGCTTTTCATATTGAAATAAAGTGGCGTAAACCACTATCGCACACACTGTGGGAAATCCAGCATCCTGTCCTAAGCTTTCTGAAGATTCCCATTGGTCACATCTTTCTCCTGTTCCTTCGTCTGCCATCTTGTCTCCTACTGCCTTTGTGCTGTGTCTGAGTGGATTTACCACCAGTAACTTCAAAGCACTACTAAGACAATTTGACTGTGTGTTGTGTGTGGATAAAGGGAGACGAGGTGTGTTACTTATTTATTGTACTAGGAACTGAACCCAGGTGGACTGAACCTTCAAACAAGTAGGACTGTACTCCCAGTCCGTTCTCTCTCTCTCTCTCTCTCTTTCTTTCTTTCTTTCTTTCTTTCTTTCTTTCTTTCTTTTTTCTTTTTGAAACAGTGTCTGGATAAGTTGCTGAGGGTTTTGCTACATTACTGTGGCTGGCCTCAAACATGCAATCCCCCTGTCTCAGTCTCCCAAGTCCTGGGATGACAGGCATGTGTCATCATGCTTGGCTGGGGCATGCGATTTAAAGAGAGTAGAAAAGCAACTTCATATGCATGTCAGACTTGACTGTTCCTTGAAACATATGAGCCCTTTCCCTCCGGTCCCCATCAGAGACGGTCCTCTGTGGCCTTTGCCTTGCTGCTTTCTACATGGGACCCTCTTTTACTTCTGTAGTCTTCTTTTATAACCTTTTATAAGGCAAGAAAAGAAGACTGGTAGAGTCCAAGGTAGCTTGTGATGGGGATTTAGCCTGTCCTAAGTGAAGTGGTGAGAAGTGAGCAGAGAGATTTAGAACTCTTTTGAGTTAGTTGACAGGTTTGCTGATGGGCTGGAGATGGGGTTTGGACAATGGCTCCAAGATTTTTGGTCTGAGCAACAGGAAGATATCTGTAAAATAGCTAAAATACAAAAAGAAAATACAGGTATCTATAAAATACCTAAAATATAAAAAGACAATAATTGCTCAAAATTCTCATTATGTAATCATGATCATCATTTTGGCATATTTCTGTCTGGTCATATTTTTCTTCCTTGTTAATTTTTCTAGAATTGTACACACACACACATATACATATATAACATGACATATATGTCAGGTGTGGTGATACACACTTGTAATTCCAGTACATGGGAGGCAGAGACAGGAGGATCGCAGGTTCCAGGACAGCTTCAGCTACATAGTGAAGCCCTCTGCAACTTAGTAAGACCTTGTTTAAAAAATAAAGAATAAAAATAGGGCTGGGAGTATAGCTTGGAAGCAGAATGCCCCTGGTTCCATTCCGAGTACTGCAAAAAAAAAAAAAGGCATATACAAATATAATCTTATATATAATCTATGTAAGGTCATATATGTATATACTTATATATATTTATATATTTTTCCTGCTTTACAAAACCAATAAAAACTACTGAGTATTACTAGTCATCATTCTTCTGTCAGCAGGCAGTTTAATTTAGGCAAAAACCCTGTAATATTATTTTCTTATTCTGAATATTTTTCACATCATTAAAAGGTTTTGGAAAATAATTTTAATAGATTAAAAAATAACTTGACAATATATGGAAGAGTTATCTCTAGGCATTTATTTAACTCCAATGGTTTACATGTCTGCCTTTATAACAGTACTACACTGTTTCAATTATTGTAGCTTTATATGGTTTGAAATCAGAAAAGATACATCTTCTAGCTTTGTTCTTTTTCGAGATCGTTTTGGGTATCTAGAGTCCATATTCCATATTAGGATATATTTTTTTTCTGAAAAATAAATAAATAAATGTATGATAGTTTCACCTAAAAAAAAAAAAGAAAAAATATTCTCTGGTAAGAAAGAAAGCAAAAATAAATATTGAAATGTTATCTTTAAGTCATCATAAGCTTGGTATTAGACAAATGAAACTATTATGTGAGATTATCATTGTTAATTTTGGATAAATTGCTATAATACTAGATGTCAACCAGTAAGCCAAGCATGGGAAGGAGGGATAGGGAGGGAATGAACAGGGTGGGGATTGGGTAGGGGCTAACTGGGCGATGTGTGCATGTATGTCTACAAAAGGTTTTTTTTTTATCCCATTATGATGTATGAATACAGTGCACCAATAAAAAAAATTTTTAAAAGTGCATACTATAAGCACTTAAAATAATTTTAATAGATGCATTGTTGAATATTTAGGCACTTTTCATTTTTTGGTCACATCCTGCTGGGTGTGGTGGCACACGCCTGTAACCCCAATACTTGGGAGGCTGAAACAGGTTTGTGGCCAATCTCAACAATTTAGTGAGGCCCTTCACAACAAATTAGTGATAACCTGTTTTATTTTTATTTTTATTTTTTTGTGTGTGGTAAAGGGTCTTTTCTACTTCTGGGCTATACCCCCAGATCTATTTTATACTTTATTTGGAAACAGGGTCTCACTAAGTTGCTGAGAGCCTCACTAAGTTGCTGAGAGCCTCACTAAGTAGCTGAGGCTGGCTTCGAACCTGAGCGATCCTTCTGTCTCAGCCTCCCAAGCGCGGGGATTACAAGTGTGTGCCACCACACCCGGCTTAAGTGATAACCTGTTTAAAAATAAAAAATAAATGAGGACTGACTGAGGGGGTTGTAGCTCAAATGTAGAATGCTTCTGTGTTCAATTCCCCAATACCACAAAATAATAATAATAATAATAATAATAATAATAATAATAATAATAATAAAAATATTTGTTTATATTTCTGATGATTTTCTCATGAGAAGTCATTAAATGTAAAATCACCAGGTTAATATTTTTAAAAGTTAAAACACAAAATGACTTCTTGACTATTGGTCATTTCTTAACATTATACTTAACACATGGTGGTGCTAAGCCAAGTGTTTAAGGTCCCCACGTGTGAGCATTAAACACTGACTTATTTAGTTCTGAACCAGGCTTGTAAAACCTGTGCCTCCTTCTCTTCCAATTCTGATTAAGTTGAAAAGGCTATTATTTATCTGTGTTAATGAGCAGGAAGAGCATTGGAAGGTCATGTAGAAACCGACAATTACGAAGTCATCTCTGCCACAGGGCCCTGTATTTCATAACAGAATAATTTCCTTCTTAACCTCCTTGTACCAGTCTCTTTTCCAGACCATTTTGGCAGGGCATAATGCTGGGCCCTGTATCAGATAATCCTGAAACTAAGAGTTCAACCTGAAGATAGTGAGCATTTTCTTAAACTTAAGGCCTCTCCAGCATTAGCTAGAGATATCAGTTAGGATGATGATAAATCACTGAAACCCAGTAAACCCGCTGGGAGGTTCCAAATGTCCAGGCACGGCAGAGCTTGGGAACCACGCTGGATGTCCTGCCAGGAAGCCGTCTAGGTACGGTGCTGTTTAGTCTCTGATTTGGTTTTGCTGTGGTGCAGCAAGTGTGGTTATTTTTTTTCACCCTCTAGTCAGACTCATTAGTTGCTGTTCGTATCCCATTATGGCTTCCCCTTCCTCCCCTCCCCAGCGCACGCTGATTGGCGTGGACGTAAACTGATTGCTTAGTGTTTGGTGTGTGGAACATCGCACTGATTCTAAGCGCCAAGGCCATCGAAAGTGTATTCAGGTAAGGGTCATGATTCCCCTCATCCTCGCTACCCTGCTTCTCTGTCCCCATTCTTTGCCCTTCACTCCTGCCCTCTCCCTGCAGGTAACAACCTTATTAGCGTCTCGATGATCTTTCCTGCATTTCTTCTGCACAAATGAGAAACACCAGGTGTGCATCCTTTCTTCTTCACCCTCTTCTGGCTCACAGGGCGGCGGATTGCACGCACACGGTGGCACTTTGTCCTTCAGTTGGCAGCATACTATCTGGGGAGTGTTTCTAGCCGCTCACAGAAATCATCCTCATTTTTACATGAGCAGCATAGTTTTTGTGTGGACACACGGTTTTATCCAACCATTCTCCTAAATATGGGCATTTAGAGTGTTCAGTGTTTTGCCTTTCCAGTAAGGCAATGAATGATGCCTGTGTGCATGCTGCGTGCGTGCGTGTGTGCGTGTGTGTGTGTGTGTGTGTGTGTGTGTGTGTGTGTAATTATTGGTGGTGGATCTTCAGGGTAGATTTCTAGAAGTTGGGTTGCTGGTTCAAAAGCTAAGTATGAAAGTCATTTTGTACTATGCTGCCAAATTTCCTTCAAGAAGACTTTTACCAGTGTGCATTCTCACTGGCCGTGTATGAGAATGCCCAGTTCCTTACAGTCTTGCTGACAGAAAAGGTGGCCATATGCTTAAATTTTTGTCCATCTGGTAGATGAGAAATGGCATCTTCTCAAACTTTGACCTCTGGGCCCCCCTTCCCCCCAGCAAGATTGCCGAGCTTGTAAGTCACCTTGAGCATTCAGCTAGAGCAATCACAGGGCATTTGTTTCACTTTTATTCAGGATCATAGTCCCAAATCCTACTATCTGATATCTGAAAATCACCATTTCACACATCTTGCCCAACCTTCTAGTTGTTAACAGCAAGCATATAAAGCCAGGTCCTATTAGCCAGTCGTGGCTTAGAAGTGTCAAGTTGGTTCAACATTCATCTAATAAGAGTTTTTGCACACAGACAGCAGATAACCAACAGATTAACAAAAAAGCAGAAGAAATTCTCAAGATGAATAGGTACATGTTCTTAGATCGAAAGGGCCCAGAAGAGCGAAAGAAACACAAAATCCACCTCATGAAAGTTCTTAACACTAAGAATAAAAAAGAAGCCAGATGTGGTGACACATACCTACAATGTCAGAATTTTGGAGGCTGAAACAGGAGGATCGCACATTTGAGGACAGTCTCAGCACTGTATTGAAACTCTCAGCTATCTAGTGAGATCCTATTTCAAAACAAAAAATAGAACTGGCAGTGTAGTTCAGAGATAAAATGCCCCTAGGTTCAATCCCTAGTGCCACCAAAAGAAAAAAAAAATATTTAAGAACTTCTAGGCAGGGCAAAGGGAGATAAAAGCTTTTTCTACTAAAACAAAAAGAAACTGAATAGTAACACACTTATCACTGGCAGAATGCTAAAAGATAAGTGGTCCAAATTTTCAAAGGTCTGAAAGAATAACTAGGCAAATTAAAGTATGAGTGGCAGTAAAAATTTTAGAGTACCGTGAGCAGCTACTTAATAGCACCAAATTTAAAAATAAAGTCGAGGTGATCATTTTTTTTGGAAACGACACATTACCAAAATTGATTAAAGAAGATAAAGAAACATCAAATAGACCTAGAGGGAGAGAAGTCATTGAAAATTAATTTCAATATATGCCTATGTAGAAGGCACCAGGACCAGAGGAATCTACAGGAGAGTGTCACTGAGCTTCAAGGAGCAGATGGAAACAGCAGGAAGCTTGCCAGCCATTGACAGAGGCCACCAGCAGATCACCGCAGCCAGGCAAGGACAGTGCAGTAGCCAGGAGACCGAAACCTGGCCTGCTATGGACAGATACTAACGTAATGGAAGAACTGATAACTTGGTATGAACTTGTTATCCAGGGAGCAGAGAAGATAAAAGAGAAGCCCAAGTGGTCACAACTGTGGCAGCTGCAGAAAGCAACTTCCATCTCAGTGGGTGAAAGAATAAGGGAAAGAAGTTGGACTTCTTAAAATGTGGATGTTCGGGGTAGGCCTCCATCACCCGAGACTCCCATCTCTGAGGACGGGCTGGCGCCCTGTCACTGGGATGGACTGATGTCACTGGGACGGGGGACCACGAGGCTGGCTCTGCAGGGGCCAGAGAAGCACAAGGCGGACTCAGTTGTTGCGATGAAAAAATGTTGCTGCAGGGGAGAAGCAGCGTTGCCGTGCTGTCTAATGCAGGGAGAGGAGGCAGGCAGGAAGAGCACTGTGGGCCAGGAAGGAGTGGACCCTGTCTTCCTCCCCTGGCCGTGCAGTGGCCTTTCTTAGAGCCTCGAAAGAAGCCAGCTGGCAAAGCAGAAATGTGGTCTGTGGAGTTCCAGCCCCAGCATCACAAAATGAAGTATGGAAGGTGGGCTCGGAGCTGAGAGACGGTCACTAAGCACGTACGCAAAGGAACAGTTCCATCCATCCCATTCATTAAGGGATGAAAAAAATGAAACATTAACATAACTTTTTTGCCCAAAGAAAGGCATACCTGACTAAGGAGTGGCATAGTTAACAGATATTTAGCCTCAAGGAACTTTAAAAACAATCTGAGATTGGTGCGGTGGTATATGCCTGTAATCTAATTATTTGGGAGGCTGAGACAGGAGGGTAGCAGGTTTGAGACCAGCCTCAGCAACTTAAACTCTCAGCAATCTAGTAAGACCTTGTTTCAAAACAAAAGGACTGGGGGGTGTAGCTCAGAGGAAGAATGCCCCTGGGCTCAATTCCCAGTACCAGTAACACACACACACACACACACACACACACACACACACACACACACACACATCTATAGCCATGTACCTGGCTTAAATCCCTAGTACAAAAAAAAAAAAAAAGCAAAAAAGCAAAACCAAACAGACAAATTATATAGGTGTTGATTTAGAACTTCTAGATACTTATTGGCAATATACTGTGTGAGCAAGCTCGTTACAGACATGATTTAGTTCTCAGGAGAACTCTATGAAGTTGATATTATTTTCTCTATTTTGCAAATGGAAAACTGAGACTTTGAAAGTGTAAGAAACTTGCTTAATTTCTCACAGTATCTAAGTGGTGAGGCCAAAATTCAAAACCAACTCTGACTTCAGAGCACTTTCCCAGGCCTTTTCTTTACCTTGTGCTAAATTAGTTTACCTTAAACATTTCTAAATTGCATTATTATCTCACAGAAAGTATCCCTTGACCTCCTCTTTCACGCTATGGTTCAGCAGAGTTGTGCCCTGAAACCACCGACGGCACAATAAAATAATAAGTGCATTCTATGGACAATGTCAGAGAGCCTACAAATATTTATTCTAAGCGAAGGGAGAAGGATAACTTATCACATCCATTCACAATTAAATTTTGGCAAAAACAGGAGCGAGCACAGACATTTGAAGTTGGCCAGTTTGCTAATTTGGTGCGTGGTGGTGTCAGAATCATTCTTCAGCTGAGCTTCATGCTGACAAGCAATTATTTCTCCAGGGCCAAGTGAATTTCATGACCCGAACCCAGAGGGGCATGGAAACTCTTAAGCATGGAATTTGAAGATGTTTGCTGTATCTGTCAATGGATGACTCCACATGCGTTCTTTTTTTCTTTCTTTCTTTTTTCTTTCTTTCTTTCTTTTTTTTTTTTTTTTGGTGGTACTGGAGTTCCTGGAAGCCCTTCTACCTCCGGGCTACACTCCCAGACCTATTTTTACATTTTTTTATTTGGAAACAGGGTCTCCTAAGCCAGCGTGCGGCTGGCTTCGAACCTGCGCGATCCTCCTGTCTCCGCCTCCCAAGCGCGGGGATTACAAGCGTGCGCCACCACGCCCGCCTTCCACATGCGTTCTTGATTGGAATAATGGGGTGGAAACGAGATTGAAGTTCCCAGAAATTTAAAATTTTGTTTATGAAAACCTATGACACTTTAAAAAAAATGGAATCTTTGGTCAAATATTTGAACAGATTTATGATTTCAGAGCTAAATGGTTAGTTTTGAGTTATATTCTTTTAAAAAGAGTAGTTATTAGAGCAGTTTTACTTTCACGGCGTCATTGGGAAGATACAGAGATTTCTTGTATAGCCCTTCCTCCACACATGCACAGCTCCCCCTCGGCCATCTCCCCCACCACAGTGCTACATCTGTTTCAACTGATGAACTCACACCCTTACGTCATCACCACCCCCAATCCATAGCATGGTTTATATTTAGGGTCACGCTTGGGATTGTACATTCTGTGAGTTTGGATATATGCCTAAAGATATGTGTATCTGTCATACAGAGGTTTTTTTTTTGTGTGTGTGTGTGTGTGTGTACCTAAGATTGAACCTACAGGTGTTCAACCCTGAGCTACATCCCCAGGCCTTTTGTTCTGGTTTGGTTTTGGTACTGGGGATTAAACCTGAGAGTATTCTACCCCTGAGCTATGCCCCTAGCCGCCGCCGCCTTCTTTTTTTTTTTTTTAATTTTGAAACAGGGTTTCACTAAGTTCCTGAGGGTTTCACTCTGTCACTGAGGCTGGTCTAGAGCATGCGATCCTCCCATCTCAGCCTCCAAAGTACTACTTGCATTATAGGCACGTGCCACCATGTCCAGCAGCCTCATCCCTTTTTTCTACTTTTATTTTGAGACGAAGCCTCACTAAGTTGCCCAGCTTGGCCTCAAATTTATGATCCTCCTGCCTCATCCTCTTAAGTAGCTTGGATTACAGACATTTATTACCAGGCACAGTATTTCCAGTTACATTTCTTTAAATTTATTTCCTTGTAATTACTACTAAATTGTGATTACAGTTATTTTTGTGATTGTTAACATTTCTTGGGCTGGTTCTTCTCGTACCCCTTGGCAGATTCTTTCCTCCTTTATCTGTTCTTTTGACATTGTAATTTTTCTGAGTTATAACCAAGACCTTCTCTATTAGTTCCCTCTGTATACTTCTATGGCTCAAGTTGCCAGAGGTACACAAATAATACCTATGTGAGGAAAACTTGGGCTTCAAATGTCAGTGTCCCAACAATGATGATATTTAAGGATCTCAGAGAACAATTCTGGAAACAGCCTGTTCTAGGGTTGTAGGGTGGTGCTTAGAGATGAGATAAGACATGCAGGCTCTCTCTGCCTTTCAGCCCTGCCATTCACAGAACCACCTCACAGTTTCAAGATGGCGGCTGAAGGACCAAGCCGCTCCCTCTCAAGTAACACCTGTAAAGTGGGAAGGAAGGAGGTTTTGAAGGCTGAATAGAGCTTTCTTTTCAACTGCTGTGTTTTATCAGACAGGAGAAACTTCATTAGAAGTTCCCCAGCAGGTGTCCCTTGATTCAGAAGTAGATCAGCTCTGTCAACTCAACCAGCCCGTGACAAAGAGAAATGGAGTTTTCTTGGTCGACCTACCCCACTTTTATTTCTCCCCTGAACTGAGTACATCACTGGCATTACATTAGCAAAGAAGATGGGGAACATGCTTTCTGGGTGGTTGGTGAATAATATCAATCTTAGCCCTTGAAAAACCAATGTCTCCAACACAGAGCTACTTCACGTAGATCCATTTATTCAAGGGCTAACAAAATGTCTCAGACTCCCCAAATTCCCTGGGCTCATTGTCTTCTCTGATAATTCTCTGCTTAACTCTGTGCCCTACCGCACACACAAACTTTCTCCTTCCGTTTTAATGAAGGGAAAGGCTCGACCATCCATCCAGTTGCCCAGAATGTAACCTCTGTGTATCCTTAACAGCACTGATCCCTTGACCTTCAGATTTGCTCAGTAACTATTTCCTATCCAACATATCTTCTAAATATAATTCAGATCATTACACTTCTCTTTATCTTTTCTTTTGTAGAAATAAGTCAATTAGCAAGGCCTGATCTGCCAACAAACCAAGTTATTCATACAGTGTTTATAAAATTTACTATTTTTTTTTTTTTTTTTGCGGGTCTGGGGATTGAACCCAGAGGCATTCGACCTCCAAGCTACAGCCCCTGCCCTATTTTTTATTCTTTCTAAGTTACAGAGGGCCTCACTAAGTAGCTGAGGCTGTCTGCAAACTATGATCCTCCAGTCTCAGCCTCCCAAATGCTGGGATTACAAGCGTGCAGCACCACACCTGGTTTAATACATGACTTTTTATTTTATTTTTATGTGGATCATATTGAAAATGGCATACATTCAGACTGTGCTTGGTGCCTTCCCCCGCCTCACTTCCCCTTCTCCCCCTCCCAGCAATGAGTGTCCAGGTTGACCACGCTACATTCATACTTTTACACCTATTCAGATGTAGCTCCTCCATTAGTCAACCGCAGCCTTCTTCCCCTCCTCTCCTTCCATTTCAGCTTTGCTGAGGTTTCCCCTCCATTATCTGGAGTCCCTCTGGTATTCCCAATAGTCCCTAGCTGGGTAAAGAATTTAATGAGGCAAATCACAAAATAGAAAAACTGAGTGGCAAAGATACTTAAAGAGTAATCAAAGAAATACAAATTAAAGTGGGATGGAGATGCCATTGCATATCTATGCAACTGGCACAAAATAAAAATCGGGACAACATCACATTCTAGTGAAGAGAGTATCAACTGGTAGGGCGAGCTTGGAGAGTAAGTTATCAAAGTCTAAAGTTAAGTGTGCTTGCACGTATCCTAGAGAATATCTGAATCTGTAAATTGGTGTTAGGAGTAAGGATGTTTATTCCAGTATTTATTGAAATAGTGAAAGAGTGAAACAGTCTTAATGTTTGTCAATGGAAGAATGAATACACTGCAGAGGAATTATAAAACAGTATTCAAGCTAACACATCAGATCTTGACATTGGACAAAACCACAAAGTGCAGAATGATATTTAAAAATTTTGATTATTTGAAGATTGGAGATTCCCAGAAGAGTACTATAAATGGTTAATGATTAGGGAAATAGTTAAAATATGTGTAGGAATCATAATACATTAAGCTTATGATAACAGCTTCTTTTCCTGAAGAAGGAAGGTGAACAGGACCAGGGAGTGATGGGCAGGGCTTCCAACTGTATGTAAGCCCCCCCCCCCTCTCTGAACTGAATCAAATCTGACAAAACTGTTAAGATTTCTTGAATTTACTTGGCTAGCAATTTCTTAGGATTTAAAAAATATATTTTTTTCTAGAATGCTTGAAGTCTTCATACTAAAACATTTTTTAAAAAGAAATGAGAGCTGGGCGTGGTGGCACACGCTTGTAATCCCCACGCTTGGGAGGCGGAGACAGGAGAATCGCGCAGGTTCGAAGCCAGCCGTGCTGGCTTAAGAGACCCTGTTTCCAAATAAAAAGTATAAAATAGGTCTGGGAGTGTAGCCTGGAGGTAGAAGGGTTTCCAGGAACCCAAGTACCACAAAATAAATAAATAAATAAATAATGAATCTGAAAGAAATAAAAATTATAAGCTTAATAATGTTAAAGTATAAACTTTATGTTGAACATAAATGTAAACTGAAGTTAAATTCAGAAGCACGCAATATTTATTGGAATTAGTTGAAAACAATTCCATTGCATGTATAACGCTAAAAATTTTATAACCTTAAGCAATAGAGGTTTGTTGCTTCATAAGAGTGCAGAATTATTCTGCATGGAAAAGGAAAGCAAAGAAAGAAAGAGGAAATGAACAGAGCATACTAGAATGGATAAGCTGATTGGAATGCCTGTCACATTACCTATTGATGCTGTTGCTGTTTGCCAATATCTGTGTAAAGAAGTGTGCTAGGTAGGATGAAGTTTTAGTGACTGTCACCAAAAACTAAAATGAGAGTAGCTTTCATAAGGAAAAAGCTTATTTTTCACATAAGAGTCTAAGTGGTCCAGGAACGAAACAGCTCTGCCATTTGAGGGACCCAGGCTTCCATCTTGTACGGCCATTCTCAACATATGAGGTTGTCTATGGGCCAAGACAGCGGCTCCATTTTCCATATCAGATCTGTCTTTCATGCAGTAGGAAGTGGGTAAAAGGAGTGGAGGGTGTGCTCCATCAGTAGTAAGCAGCTCGCATCATTTTTATACACATTCTGTACTACGCCTAGCCGCAAGGGAGGCTAAGAGTGATGCTTCTGCTTCCGGCTTCTTGAGTCTCTGGGATTCAGGTGTGTGCTGTCACAATTGAGGTTTAAAAAGCTGTGGTTTTATGGTTTAAGGTACAAAATGAGTGGTGTAACTTGGATGTAGATTTTCTCGAGTTGACATCCCCAGTACTACACAGACATACACACATAAAAAGTATACAGTGATATTGAAATTGTTATTATTTAGGAAGCTCTTTGTATCTCAAGTGGACTCAGTAAATGCTATTCATTCATTCATTCATTCATTCACTCACTCACTCTAAGTGCCATAGAAGATGACATGATGCATTTGATATGGTCCTTGCCTTCGTAAAGCTTTTCACTAATTGGTTCATTCACCGATTCTACAAAGTGTCTCTTGAGCACCGAGTCTATGAATGCCACTGAACTAGGAACAGAAGACGGATGGGATGAGACATCCTCCTGGCCCTCAAAGGGTCTACCATGGGAAACATGACAGGCATGACATGGGAAGGCAGACATGGGAAGAAACACTTGCGAGATGGTGTGATGTGTACTATGGAAGAGGAAGGCTTACTGTGCTGTTCTCATTGAGGACAAATACACGGCTTTTAAAAGCAGAGCCATTGTGGTATCTTTTCGATAAAGAAAAAAAAAAAACTCTCCAAACCAAAAAACAACTGCAGACTGGAAGAGCCTTGCTGGTTTTCAAAGCATCTGTGATTTTTCTGGTGTTGTTTATAGAACAGAGCCTGAGAAAATTTTTTCCTGCTAACAAGCCAGAATTTAGTTTATAATTAGACAAGAGGGCGTGGCAACCAAAGGGTGATGGAGCAGGGCTGAGAATCTTGGAAAGGACCAGAAGAAAAAGGTTCCAAATTAATTTCAATATTGAGGTTTTCACAATGTCTACTTATTTCCCATGGAAACCAAGTTCAACCTTTCTCAGAGACTGTGTATTTATGGGTAGAATTACTGGTTGTGTGTTTGCCTGTAGTGGCTACTGATCACTCAGTATGGGCCTGGCAGTAGTAGGTACTTTGTGTATGTTATTTGATCTTCATGAATATTTTGTGTGGGAATTTTTAGCTGACCTGTTTTACAGGTGGGATAACTGAGACATAGCAACTGAGACTGTGCTTAGTCCTTATTCCACAGTGACACTCAGATCCTATTATTTTTACGATAAATTATTTTAGTTGTTTATTATCTACATTAATACCCTCCTGAGTACTTCCAACACACACACACACACACACACACACACACACACACACACACACACACTCTACACAATAAGCATATAATAAAAAAAGTTACAATAAAGAAAATCAAGAGCCCTTTGAGGCAGGAACAAAATAATCAAATGAAAGCAATCATTTTCTACAAAAGTGTTCATTGAATGAGTAAATGAATGAATTAAACTAAAATTGGAAAGTTTAAACTTGGAAATGCTTAGAAGCTAGAGTAAAAAGAGAAACACAGGTTATATATATCTAGCACAGGAAAGCCCACAAGCTTAGTGAAACAGTTTGTGTGGACTTTAAACGATAGGTTAGCCAGAATGATGTCTCCCACAGTAGTATTTCAGAAGAAATGGAAATGACTTATGTATAAAGATTATTTATTGGTCTTTAAAAAGCACGTGGCAAATCCTTATGAAACATTCCTATGAGGAGCTAAGTTGATATTCTCTATATATACTTCCCACTTTGCTAGTTGATGCAATAAGCGAGCTCAAAGGTTGTAGAATGTAAGAATATGTTTGATAGAAAGTCAGAGAAATTCCTAAGAAAAGAGATTCCTTGAAAAACCTGTGATGGTGCCAGCTTTGCGACTCAGTGGATGGGGTGGAAGATGACCAAGGTCCAGGCCTAGCTCCTCCTTCATTTCTCTCTGCCCCTTTCATCTTTCACCCTCTCATATTTATTGAGCACAGGGACAGACACCGAGATTATTAAGACTGGCCTTTGCAGACAAGGAGCTTATATCCTTTTCTGCTACCTAATATACACACACAGAGAACTACTCCTGTCTGCTCACAACACAGTTACCACTAAGGGTTGCTTTCCAGAAACATCAGCAGGGAGAAGGAGATGGGACCCACTCAGGTGTGCAGTTAGCAGATGCCTTTGGAGAGACAGGTGAATGGACTATTGATACTGGGCCCAGCATGGGTGAGGGCTCCTGTCTTGTGTGCATTAGTTGTAGGTTTCTCTGCTTTGACTGCTAGAAGGATGGCTCTGTTTTCATGTCCAGCAGACACTCCCAGATCCCTCTGATTCTTAGTGGAGGAAACCACCTTTGCCCAGAGGTGTCCTGACAAGGAAAGGAGTGTTGTATTGGAAGCCCCGTGGGCCTTGATTCCAACTCCACTGTTTGAATGTGCTAGCTCTCGCCTTGGGCAAGCGCTTTACCTGGCTTCGGCTTTGTTGGCTGTAAAGATGGGAACAGAACCCACTTTGGATAGTGTGAATAAGTATTAAAGTAATTATATAAAAATGGCAGTGGCTGCATGACAAGTATGATGAGTAGCTAGTTTTCTTTGATTCCTCTGTTTGCAGCCCTGGAGGTGTAAATGATCTGCCTTAATTCTTTTCAGTTGCATTTCATATTAATGCATTTTTCCATTGTGCTCTGTTTATTTGAAACAGGTTTGGAGCTTATCAGAATGTGATACATGAAGATAGGACATGTATCAGTCTTGTGCACTGTTTGTATACTCAGAGACGGCCCAGAACAGGAGCTCTATAGATATGTATTGGATGAAAGGGTGAGTTAATGCACTGGTGAATTCGGGTGGAGTGGGGAGGGTCTGTCCATAACCACTCTCATCTCATCACACCATGCATTAGTTCTGGATAGGAGAAATACAGTCCTTCTGTATAGAATGGCTTCTGTTTTTGAAGGGGTTGAGGGGCCTGATCCCTTCCCATCCCCTCACTGGTCTGCTTGATATTTATGTTCCATTTTCTGTTATTGCCTTTATTTTATTTTATTTAATACCTAAGAAGGAGAAAATAAACTGAAGAGTTCATATGTAGTTGCTATAGATTTACTCATTTTATCATGTAGATAGTAGTTTTGTTTTTTCAATGTAATATACTCTGCAATTAAGTACAAGGAAGCCCACACTTGGAGATGAACATCTCTGTCGTCATCGTCGTCGTCGTCGTCGTCGTCGTCGTCGTCGTCGTCCTCCTCCTCCTCCTCCTCCTCCTCCTCCTCCTCCTTCTCCTTCTCTTTCTCCTCCTTTTCTTCTTTTACTTCTGTACTGGGGATTGAACCAAGGAGCATTATACCTCGGAGCTACACCATTATGCCTATTTATTTGTTTACTTATTTTTTGTGTGCAGGTCTGGGGATGGAAGCCTGGGACATTTGACCTCCGAGTTACTCCTCCAGCCCCTTTTTTTTATTCTTTATTTTGAAACAGGGTCTCACTGAGTTGCAGAGGACTTCACTAAGTAGCTGAGGCTGTCCGTGAACCACGATCCTCTGGTCTCAGCCTCTCGAATGCTGGGATTACAAGCGTGTGCCACTACGCCCGGCTATATGTTTACTTATTGATTTGAAATATGGTCTCACTAAGTTGCTGATGCTGGCCTCGAACTTGAGGTCCAATGGTTTTAGCTTCCCAAGTACTGGGATTTCAGGGGTGTGCCACTGTGACTGGCTGAATGGTTTAATATTGTGCTGTAAGAGTAATACTCTAACAAAGTAGCCATTAATAAAAAGCCTATAATTAGTTATACATGATCATTGGCTATGGATTTACTGAGAAGGTATTACCAAAATGATTAACAGAGACTGATGTTTAGAACTGAGTTTTTAAAAAAAATATCAAGAAAAAATGTTAATATGTCAAGTATTTTATATTCATAGGTAACAATAAACTCAGAAAAGAGGGGAGAAACAAGCATTTTCTTGAAAGAAAGAAAATTAAAGGAGGAGGCATTGGCAAAATTAAAAGCAGTAATTAAAATCCAATGAGTAATGATCTGGCTTTCTTTATAAAATAATGCTGGGGCTGGTTCTGATGATAATCTGATCTCTCTCATAAACACAGTAGCAGGGAGAGATAATGCCTCGAAAATGGGCTTTGATAAAATAACAAAATGCTCAGTCTTTTCAGCTTTGTCCATGCTATCTGATCCCAAACCCGATATAGACATACTTCCTTCCTTTCCCTAGAGGCAGGAAGGAGAGGGCTGGGCTGGCAACATCTTATATCTGAAATAATTCATCATACTGTGGGGAAACGTGTCTCCCAAAGTGTCACCTTGTTCTGTGTTTTCCCAGTATGATATATGGGGATGAGTCACTGTACTAGCAGTATAAGTTTATTTCTAAAATATCAAACCCCAGAGATTGGTGTAGATATCCAGCTAACCTTTTGCCTGTTGTTCTAGTCCTGCTTGTAAAATGCCAACCCAGGAGCACATACCTGGGGGGTAGAGTCTGATTGGTTGAGCTGAATCAAGGGAAACATTAACAGGACATGGTAGAAACCGTGCTCTCAAAGGCCACAGACTGCATGGTCCAGGAAGGAAAGTCTCAGCCATAATTGCAGAAGTACCACCAATATCAAGATGTAGGATCTGTGAGGAAGCACATTTCAAACTCAGATAAAGCTGGGTGCATGCTTGTAGTCTCAGTATTTGGGAGGCTGAAGACAGGAGGGTCGCAGGTTCACGGCTAGCCTCAGCAACTTAGTGAGGCCCTCTGCAACTTAACAAAATCCTGTTTCAAAATTAAAAAAAAATATGAAATAGGGCTGGGAGTGTCACTCAGTGGTCAAATGCCGCTAGGCTCAATCCCTAGCAACACACACACACACACACACACACACACACACACACACACACACCCCTCAGAAACTCAAGACTGTGAAAAGAAATCCTCTTCCATTCTGTCAGGATGGTAAGAGAATAAATCTTTTGTAACGCCCCAAAATGTGTTAATTGATTATCAGAGTCAGGTATCTCATGGTATCTAACTTCTTTGAGGAAGACAGGTACAATCCTCCTGCATCCTTGGGTAGCTTAGCTTGTCTGCTAGAAGTTATTTATTATGTAAAACTTGTCTTTAGAATACAAAGGCCCTGGGATACTTCTATTGTGTTCTCAGTTTTGGTGTCAGGAACTCTGCAGGCTTCCTTCTCTACCTGAGTGCCTACACAACACCTAAGCTCTGACTACTCTCTATATTTTAAAATTAATATCAAAGCACTTGAAGTCAATACATATTGAAATTAGTACCAAAGACGTTTCTGAAATTAGTACCAAAGACGTTTCCCAATACCGGCACACTGATGAGCATGTGCAGTTGGGGATAACAGCCGGGACAGCTCTGGACCGAAGCCTAGTTTGGGTGGAGGACTTGATGGAGCCGTTTTAATGACATAATTAGCCTTTATTAAGTAGAGGATATTAGTTAAATGTTAGGCACAGTGAACTTTGTGTGCTATCCTAAACTTCACGAGATGCTCGGATATAAGTAACTGAATCTTCTTCTAACCAATGAGCGAGTAGATCCTCAGAGCAATAAGACACTTGCTCAACACTACCTGGGTCAGGAACCGTAGCTCTGAAACTTTACACAGGCTTTTCAAATTGTGAGTCACAGTCCGGCATGGTGGAGCGTGCCTGTTATCCCAGTACTTGGAAGGCTGAGACAGGAGGATCGCAGGGTCAAGGTCAGCCTTAGCCACTTAGCAAGACCCTCAACAACTTAGCAAGACTATGTTTCAAAATTAAAAATAAATAAAAAGGGCTGGAGATGTAGCTCAGAGGTAGAGTGCTCCTGGGCTCAATCCCCAGTATCACAAAACAAAAACAAAATCAAATTGTGAGTCACAATCTACTGGTGGGTCATAGAAGCAATCTAAGGGGCCAAGGCATGTGATTTTTTTTTGGTTGTTGTTTGTTTTGGTGATACTAGGGATTGAACTCAGAGGCATTCTACCTCTGAGTTACACCCCCAGTCCTATTTTATTTTTTATTTTGAAACAGAGTCTACGTTGCAGAGAGCCTCTCTGAGGCTGTCCACAAACCTGTGTTCCTTCTTTCTCAGCCTCCCAAGTACTGACATTTTAAGCATGTGCCCACCACACCTGACTAAGGCGTGTGTTGTAAAAGAATAAAGTAGTAAAATATAATAGAAAATATCAAGACAGCTGACACATTGAAAGCATAAGTGGAACGGTGGGAAATGTTACGGGGGGGCCCTGTTGGGCTCCCAAGCTGTAACAGTGAGAGGTAGCCGTGGGTTCTTGTTCTTAGCTATGTGTAGAAAAGAGTAGCCAGAACTCCTCTTTTTTTGCTGTAAGCTTAAGCAATTTTATTATTTCAAAGGCAGAGAAATTTGACAGAACTTAGATTAAAGCACTACATCATAGAGTGACATAGTGGAATGACTTGAAAATAAGTCACTAAAGTTTTTGGATACAGAAGAGTTTTTATACCAATCATCTTCTGACCTTACTAGATCAGCCCTTTCTTGGTGCAGGTCTTTGATGCGGGTATTTCTTCCTGTAGGCCTGCCCTGTCTCTGGTATAGACCCCAAGCCTTTTGTTACACCCCAAAATGTGTTAATTGATTATCAGAGTGTGGGATCTCTTTGAGGCTTATGGCATCCCCCCACATCCTTGGGGAATTTTGCTTGTCTTTAAAATGTAAAAGACCTGCTGGGTGTGGTGGAGCACGCTTGTAATCCCCATGCTTGGGAGGCGGAGACAGGAGGATCACGCAGGTTCGAAGCCAGCCACGCTGGCTTAGGAGACCCTGTTTCCAAATAAAAAGTATAAAAATAGGTCTGGGAGTGTAGCCCGAAGGTAGCAGGGCTTCCAGGAACCCCAATTTCACACACACACAAAAATAAATAAATTAATTAAAATAAAATGTAAAAGACCCTGGACTCCCTCTATTTTCTTGCTAATCACCCTTGGTGCCTGGAACCATGGAGGGTCCCTTCCCTGTCTGAGCGCCTGCCCACACCCAAGCCCTGGCTTTCTAATACAAAGTTATTTTCAAATACATTTTGAAGCCATTTCCTAATACCAGCACAATAATTATTTTCTTGCAAGCCTTCATTCTGGCTACCTGTGTATGAAGAATGCATGTTTACCCTGTGTTATGAGATGAAATTTATCACCGTGTGGGTCATAGTCCAAGTTTTTGGAAGAAGCTTGATCTGCACTGTATTTTTTTCCAGAGGATGAGGTTGTGAGAAATGTGATTTTGGAGAAAATGTTCTATACCAGGACTCCTTCTGAGGAGATAGAAAGGAAATAGGCAGATAGGGAAAAGGCCTTGGTAGAAAAAGTTAATTTCCTGAGTTTCCTGAGGGGCGACAAATGCCTGAAACTCCAAAGGCTCAGAGATAAGAAGGATCAGAGCTTCACAAAGCCATCCTGAGTTTCCTAATCAGCAAACCCACTGAGCAAGTCTGGCATTCCTGAAAGGAGACCCTTCAAAGAACTTGCAAATGTCCTATGCAAATTCTCCTTGGAATCTCAAAGTCACCCTAACCACAAATGGACTTGCAAGCAGTCAGGCATCGGCCAGTCAGATGGCAAAAGGGGGGACTTCCCGCTCGGGACCCCCTCCCCTTTTGGGGAGCTTTTCTCTCTCTCGCAGGTCGTGTTGGCCCTGAGAGAAGGCAGAGTGCATCTGAGGGCATGTGGCTCGGGCGACTCTCGAGTAGTGACCTGAAGGCCTCTGCTGGACATCATGGCTGACCAGGCCCCTAGGGGTGACCTGTACCTCTTTTCTGGCAGATCGCGTGGACTCTGGGAGAAAGTAGTTTGCAACTGATGGGCACTTGGCTCGGGCGACACTCGGGTAGTGACTCTGAAGGCAGCTACTGGACCCCCGAGTTCCGACAGCCCCTATGGGGTGTTCGGCCACTTTTCTCTATTCCCTTCTGGCAGATCGCGTGGACTCCGGAAGAAAGCAGCCTGCACCTGAAGGCAATTCGGCTTGGGCTACTCTCAAGTATTGTCCTGAAGGCAGCTGCTGGACCCAGAGTTCCAGCCCCTTTGGGGTGTTCAGCCACCCTTGCCCCCTTCCCTGCTGCTTCCAATAAACCTTTTACTTCCCTCCCTGAGGTCTGCGGGTGTCATTCTTCGCTCACTGTAGACAAGAACTCGCCGGGTTTTCTCTCAAGAAACCCCCGTTTCACTTCCAATCAAAGCAAATGAGACAGTCTAATATTTATTCCAGAAAAGTTAAACATTCATTATGAGACTGTACATAAAGCTATTGATGAGGCATTTGAAATACTTCCTTGAGAAATCAAATGACAACAAATGCTGGCGAGGATGTGGGGAAAGAGGAGCTCTTACACTGTTGGTGGGACTGCAAACTAGTTCAGCTACTATGGAGATCTGTGTGGAGATTCCTAAGAAAGTTGGGAATAGATCCACCATATGATCCAGCTCTACCACTCCTGGGTATTTTTCCAAAGGGGTTGAAAACAGAGAACTATAGCAACATATGCATACCTATGTTCATAGCAGCACAATTTGAAATAGCCAAAATATGGAACCAATCCAGGTCCCCATCAACAGATGAATGGATTGCAAAACTCTGGGAAATATACACAATGGAATTCTACTCAGCCATAAAGAAGAACAAAATCATACCTTTTGCAAGAAGATGGAAAGTCCTGGAGAGCATTATGTTAAGCGAGACCAGCCAAGCACAGAAGGAGAAGGTACATATGTTTCCGCTAATATGCCCAAACTAGGAAATCTGGAGGATACCAGTGGTACTCCAGATAATGGAGGGGAAATATCAGCAAAGCTTGAATGGAAAGATAGAGGAGGAGGAAGGCTGGACTTGATTAATGAGGGTCCACATCTGAATATATGTAAAATTATGAATATGGCATGGTTACCTGGGACAATCATTGTTTTATTGCTGGGAGGGGGGAAGGGAAAATAGGGGCGGGAGGGGGGAGAGGGCATCAAGTATAGTTTAAATGTATACCATTTATGTTCAATAAAAATAAAAAAAAAAGAAATACTTCCTTGAATCAAAAACACCTTCAGGGACCATCTCAAGTGACTGTCTACATCACTCAGCACATCTGTGGTTAATGGACACCCTTTCTTTTTCTCTAAAGGACAATAACTGCTATTGTCGAGCATTTACTACCTGTGAGGTTCCCTTGTCAATGCTGTAAACATCCCTCTGACAGCGCTATGAGGCTGGTATTATTTCCCCCAGCTTAAAGACAAAGACATTGGCAGGGCAGAGAAGGGGACCAACGTGCCTTGCCGAATGAGAATTCAAAGCGGGTTGATTTGCACACCCTCAAGTCTAATCAAGACTTAGCAACTTTGTTGTCTTCTGACAAAGATTTCCTCCGAATCTCACTGAAATTGCTCTCCCTGCTGCAGTGGGAACCCTCTCCCTCTTTGTCTTTGTGCAGGGAACAGCTGGTCACCCTCCGCGCACAATGAGTGGTGAGGCGGTCGCCAGTCAGGGGACGGTAATTGTCCTCCTTCAGAACCAACAATCTCAGCTCCTTGAGCCATTCTTCCTTGGTCCTATTTTCTCCAACCCTTCAATTACTTCTTTGTTTCTTGCCCTGTCCCTTGAGGATAGCGCCACAGCTTAAGTCCTTGTCAGCCCTAAGTGTGGGGGCAGGACAGGTTTGAGCATTTCTAGTTGCTATTCTTCCAAATTACTCCAGAGTATGCAACGCTGGGCTGACTTCTAAGCTGTGCTCAGCTTCCTGTCTCTTGGACACGTGGGTCTGTGCATCCGCACCATCACACGGGCTCACCTGCC
Organism: Muscardinus avellanarius; assembly: GCF_963383645.1. Classification (NCBI taxonomy): domain Eukaryota; kingdom Metazoa; phylum Chordata; class Mammalia; order Rodentia; family Gliridae; genus Muscardinus; species Muscardinus avellanarius. The sequence continues at coordinate 22,422,103 of NC_137797.1, read as the reverse complement.
TCCATCAGTGACCTTCGTCTTTCTGTGGTTCACTATTGTTAAAATCTGTCAGGCCTCCTAACTGTGGCCTCTTCCCTTAGAGTCTCCCATCTTCCCCCTCAGAGAGCCTCACAACTTCCTCATCTTTAAAGGCTCTATCCAAAAGCCCAGCTCTTCTTGATTATCAGGGAGTTGCTGAGGCTGGCCTTGAACTTGCAATGCTTCCATCTCAGCCTCCCAAGTACTGGGATTACAGGAATACACCGCCATACACAGACATATCACTATTTTAAATTATTATTTTTGGTGGTACTGGGGATGGAACCCAGGGGCATTCTACCTCTGAGCTACACCCCCAGCCCTATTTTTTAGTCTATATTTGGAAACAGGGTCTCACTGAGTTGCAAAGGGCCTCACTAAGTAGCTGATGCTGTTCGTGAACCTGGATCCTCTTGTCTCAGCTTCCAAGTGCTGGGATAACAAGCATACTCCACCACGCCCAGCCCTTAAATTATTAATTTGTAGTTTAATTTCTAAAATGGGCAATATGCTGGGCGTGGTGGTACACGCTTATAATCTCCATCCCCAGCACCACACATACAAAAAAATAGACAATACATCACATGTATACTTGAAAGGCACACCTGGCAAACAGCAAACATCTTTTTCTGTTACATTACCCCCTAGACACAGGCAACCACTGTCAGTGTTTTTTTATATACCATTATAGACATATTTTACATATCTAATTTGTGATTTTACATACATATGCCCCATCTGTTTATATGTGATATATATCCCATTTCTGGTAAATATACATAAATGCATGTTTATATGTGTTATCCATAAATTGGGTAACTATGATACACATTTTTTTTCTGAATTTTCTTTTTAATAGTAGTATAACTTAAGCTGGGCATGGTGACACACTCCCAGTGCTTGGGAGGCTGAGACAGGAGGATCACACAGGTTCGAAGCCAGCCTCAGCTACTGAGTGAGGCTCTCAGCAACTTAGTGAGATGCTGTTTCCAAATAAAATATAAAATAGGTCTGGGAGTATAGCCCGGAGGTAGAAAGCCCCTGGGTTCCACCCCCAATATTACAAAAAGATAAATAGTAGTATAACTTAGATAGTATTTCACTATGAATTTATAAAAGGCTTTCCCATATCTTTAAGGCTGTACAATATTTCACTCCATGGATAAATCCTCATTTACTTCATTCATCTGTACTGAAGTGCATGTGATTTTACGAGCATAAACATTGGGCTCAGATTCCCTTGATGGAGTTCTGGCCCCATCACTTATTAGCTCTTGGACCTGTGTAACTTCTTTGTGCCTCAATTTTCTTGTCATCGGTGAGCATTACAATACTACCTCTTCCTCGTGCTGCCCAGGCAAGTAGTTAGCATATGCTCCAATAAACGTTAGCTATCTATTAGGCTGTTTCCCAAGTTTCGCTGTTGCATCCTGTGTTGCAGTGAATAACCTTGAACACAGGGTGATAGGCAAATATTTAGCAACTATTTCAGCATGGGCACTGATGAATCAGAGAGATGCTGGCCGCAGTGCTGAAGCACAGTCCCGGAGGCCCCGGGAGCAGCGGGTGCTTGCCTCTTGATTGCCTCTTGGATTGCAGCGTCCCCCGAGGGTTGTTGGGGAAGCGGTAGACAGCAGGATAGCTGTGGGGTGCTGCGTGGGCCCAGGGGAACAGTATTTACTACTTAGTAAGCGTTCCAATATTTTAACCACCAGTTTTGAGCATACCAGGCGAGGTGAGCTCTGTATTCAAACAGCACTTCACACATTTGTGCATGTGTGTCTTTTGGGATAAATTCCTAGAAGTGGGATTGCGGGCACAAAGGTTGTGCACACATGCACTTTGTCCTCCTTAGGGACTCAACCCGTTTATATCTCTTCCAGCAATATATGAAGGTGCTTTTTTCCTCCACGCTTACCGGCATGAACTTCTTTCTGCCTTTGCCCATCTGATAGGTGAAAAATGATACCTCAGTCTGGTCCTAATTTGCATTTCTTTTGTAATGGTTTGGTTTGAATGTCTTTGAATATGCTCAACAGCCATTATACACTCTTTTCTTTTTTTGCTTTTTATGATGATTCATATTACGATTGCATGTCTTTTTGTATGTTTATTTTATTTTATTTTTAGTGGTACTGGGGTTCCTGGAAGCCCTTCTACCTCCAGGCTACACTCCCAGACCTATTTTTATATTTTTATTTGGAAACAGGGTCTCTTAAGCAGCGCGGCTGGCTTCGAACCTGCGCGATCCTCCTGCCTCCGCCTCCCAAGTGCGGGGATTACAAGCGTGCACCACCACGCCCGGCTGTCTTTTTGTATGTCTAACAGTCATTTTTAGAAGAGTAGACAGCCTCAGCTACTTAGGCCCTCTGCAACTTAGTGAGACCCTGTTTCCAAAATAAAGAATAAAAAATTGGGCTGGGGGTGCAGCTCGGAGGTAGAATGCCCGAGTTCAATAACCAGTACTGTTAAAAAAAAAAAAAAAGTAGATTCTTCTTGAAGTCTACTGTCTTTTCTGTGCTTTATCAATTTTTCCTTTTTGTTGGTGGTCTTTTATGACTTTGTGGGAACTTTTTACATATCATCTGCCATTCATTTTTTATTTACCTATAGAAATGTATTAGCTATCGATAGTAGGCCTAGTGCTATCCTAGGACTGGAGATACAGAGGTTAAACAATAGCAGCACAGTATTTGCCTTTAAGGATCTTGCAGGCCAGAGCAGACAGATAAGAAAGTAAACCTTTGCAGTTCATCATTAAAAGTACTTATTTTGTGTGGTACTGGGGATTGAACTCAGAGGCATTCTAACTTCGAGCTACACCCCTAGCCCTATTTTTTTTTTCAATTTCTTATTTGGAAACAGGGTTTCACTAGGTTGATTAGTCTCACTACTTGCTGAGGGTATCCTTGAACCTGAGATCCTCCTGTTTCAGCCTCCCGAGCATTGGTATTACAAGCATATGTCACCACACCTCGCTTAAAAGTACTTTTGAGACGGGTAGGATGTAATGCTTTGATAACACAGAGAAGAGGAACAGTCTTTTGGGCTACGTCTGATTAGTGACTTCTGCAAAGAAAATCCAAAGCCCTTGAATTATTCATATCCCCCCCCCCCCCCAAGGGTTAGGAATTGAAGCCAAGGCTTCTGACATACCAGACCAACATTTTACCACTGCACATCCCAGCTCCAGTAAATGCATGATAAATGCTTGTTCTGCCTGTATAGAATGATAGGATCCACTATTTCAAAGTTATTTCTTTTTATTTTAATTTCTTCTTTTATTCATTGTCCTTTAAGATAGTTATTAAAGAGTCAGGCGTGGTGGCGCATGCTTATAATCCCAGTACTTGGGAGGCTGAGACAGGAGGATCGCACAGGTTCAAAGCCAGCCTCAGCTACTTAGTGAGGCTCTCAGCAACTTAGTGAGACCCTGTTTCCAAATAAAATAGCAAATATGTCTGGGAGTATAGCTTGGAGGTTCCATCCCCAGTACTAAAAAAAAAAAAGATAGTTATTAAATCAGCAAGTTGTAGATGATATAGAAAGAAATTGAAATATATTTGGAGCTTTTACAGGTATCATTTGGTAACTAGCATGATACAAAGTGTTTTTCAGTTTGACTTTATTCAAAGCTCTATGTTACTTGAATGTTTAAGATTCATAGATTCATTTTTAAAAATTTTAAATTTTTAATATTTTATTTTTATGTGGATCATATTGAAAATGGCATACATTCAGACTGTGCTTGGTGCCCTCTCCACCCCACTTTCCCTTCCCCCTCCCAACAATGAGTGTCCAGGTTGAGACACTCTACCACGCTACATTCATACTTTTACACATATTTGGATTTAGCTCCTCCATTAATCAACCTCAGCCTTCTTCCTCTCCTAGCTTTCCATTTCAACTTTGCTGAGGTTTCCTCTCCATTATCTGGAGTCCCTCTGGTATCCTCAATGATCCCTAGTTTGGGCATATTAGAGAAGACATATGTCCCTTCTCCTTCTGTGCTTGACTAATCTCACTTAACATAAGGTTTTCCAGGTATTTCCATCTTCTTGTGAATGAACTGATTTTGTTCTTCTTTATAGCTGAATAGAATTCCATTGTGTGTATTTCCCATAATTTTGCAATCCATTCATGTGTTGATGGAGACATAGGTTGGTACCTTATTTTGGCTATTATGAATTGTGCTGTTATGAACATGGGTATGCATATGTTACTGTAGTTCTCTGATTTCAACCCCTTTGGAAATATACCCAGGAGTGGTATAGTTGGTTCGTATGGTAATCTATCCCCAGTTTTCTAAGGAATCTCCACAGCAGCTGAACTAGTTTGCACTCCCACCAACAGTGTAAGAGTTTCTCTTTTCCCATATCCTTGCCAGCATTTGTTGTCATTTGATATCATTATGCATGGAAAGACCTCCCTTGCTCATGGATAGACAGAATAAATATCATCAATATGGCCATTCTGCCAAAAGAGATCTATAGATTCAATGCAATTTCTATCAAAATACCAGCAACATTTTTTATAGACCTAGAAAAATTAGTCATGAAATTTATATGGAGAAAGAAAAGACCCAGAATAGCCAAAGCAATCCTCAGTAATAGGAACCATGTAGGAGGCATCACAATCCCTGACTTCAAATTATACTACAGAGCAATAATAGTAAAAACAGCACGATATTGGCACAACAACAGACGTACAGATCAGTGCAACAGAACAGAAGATACAGAAACGAACCCACACACCTATAAAATTAATCTTTGACAAAGAGGCCAAACTCATACACTGGAGAAAAGGAGAAAAGACAGTTTTTCAACAAACGGTGCTGGGAGAACTGGCTATCCATTTGTAGAAAGTTGGATCTGAATCCTTACCTCTCACTGTGCACAGGAATCAACTCAAGATGGAGCAAAGACTTAGAAATTAGACCAGAGACTGTGAAGTTATTAGAGGAGGGCATAGGCTCAACACTCTAACATATAGACACAGGCAGTAACTTTCTCAACAAGACCTCCAAAGCGAAGGAAATTAAAGCAAGAATTAACAAGTGGGATGGCATCAAACTAAAGTTTCTGCTCCTCAAAGGAAACCATCAAGAACCTAAAGAGGAAGCCTATAGAATGGGAGAAGATCTTTACCAGCCATCACTCTGAAATAGGGCTAATATCCAGAATATACAAAGAGCTCAAAAGACTCTACACTGGCAAAACAAACAACCCAATCAAGAAATGGGCCACGAATTGACTAGACACTTCACAGAAGAAGAGATACAAATGGCCGATAGATACATGAAAAGATGTTCAACATCATTAGCCATTAGGGAGATGCAAATCAAAACCACACCGAGATACCATCTAACCCCAATCAAAGTTATTTCTAAGGAGACCAGCATTGTGATTTTCATACACCTGATTCTGCTCCATAGTTGGGCTATTCCCAGTCCCTGGAACATGAGAGAAATAGTGTGAATGTACCTCAACCTCTGCAAAGCTCTACACCTGTGCCTTTCTGATGACAAGTAGCTTTATTTCTCTTGAAGAAAGATAGCTTACCATTCCCAAATAGATAGGGGCCTTTCTAAATATAAAACAGGTCGTGTTTCCCCAACCAGTCCTTTGTCCTACCTGTTAATCATTTTTTAGCAACCTTTGTGTTTTAAATGCAGGTTGGCTATAATATAATACTCAGGCCCAACAATGGCCTTCATCTTTCTATTATGTCTTTTACTGAGAACCTGCTGTGGATGTTTCACATCCAATTAACCCATACAGCAGTGTGTGGCCATTAAGTGGGTCATCCTATTTTTTTTTTATAAGAGTTGAATGCAGTGTGGACAATCAACTCCAGCTGAGGCTGGAACAATGGAACACAAGCCTTGGGTCGAACAAAAGTTCTAAATGGCTAGCAATTCCCTTGTGCGTGGATCTAGTGCACAGCTGATTTTTTTTTTTTTTTTGTAGGGGTGTCTGTCTCAAACCCTCAGAGCAATTGTACCTTGTCCATTAATGTTGAGAGTTACTGCTTTAGCTTTCAGCGTGCCAGAGGAAAAAAAAAATTCAACTTTCTTATCAGGAAGACTGCATGTTTTTTGAATTAATAGATATGACTGGCTACATAATTTATGGGACTGTACACAAAATGAAAGTATGAGATCCTTATTAAAAATTTCAAAATAGTGACTGCAGAGCATCAAATGCAGCTGTTTAGAGAAGGAACAAGACCTACAACCATAAACACTATGAAAAGAAATTATGTGGAGAAGGGAGGTACAGGTTATTTGCCACAGCCTGAAATATGTAATGTCCTCTCTTATAAAATCATGACTTAAGTTGTAGAATTTTTTAGTAGCTAATTTTGCATAACTTTGAGAGTTCTATTGCATTTCTACCAGCACTGTTTTTCCACCAGGAAATGTGTCCTTTTTCTGTTTCCTTGGCTTCCATTCCCTCCAAATTATGGCCAGAATCAAGTCTTTTGGGCCTTGGTTCAATGAGCCCAGGACTAATGTGTACTTCCAAACATTCTAAACCTTGACCTTACAATTTGTTCCATTGAAATCTAGGTATTATCAGCACACATATTCAAATGAAACAGAAGCTATTAATTGATATTTACTTTTCCACTTGCAGTACAAATATTTGGTAGGCTATTTTTATATATTAGTTCATCAAAAGCTAACAACATTGATTATGACCCACTAAATTAACTTATATGAACTATTAATAGCTCATATTACCCCAATTAAGAATGTTCATGTTGCTTCTCTAATGAGAGGGGTTGAAGAGGACTTTTCTTATGGGAAAACTCCTCTGAAAGAAAGAACCATCAAGCCCCTGATGTGCTGGTAGAGGACATATAGGAAGACACATTGAGCCCTATTGGGGGAATACAAATTGGCATAACCTTTTTGAAAGTAATCTGCTAAGTTAACTGTAGAGTCTTACAAATGTGCTGACTCTGACTCAGTAGTACCATCTCTAAAATCCAAGGTCAGAAAAAAAATCATTGATGTGGGTAAAGATTTAGCTTCAAAAGATAATTAATACAATATCTTTTATAATTGAGGAAGGTTGGAAACAAGCTAAATATTCAATGGTAGGGGATTAGTTCTATGAGAATATGTATTTATGAATTATATATATATACTGCCTGTTATGGTTTAGATTTGGAATGTCCCCTAGAAAAGCTCATGTGTTGGCAATTTAGCAAAGTTTAGAGGTGGGCGTGGCTAGAAAAAGTGGGCCACAGGGGCATGGCCTTGAAGACTGTCTGCCCTTGCCCCCTCTTCTCTCCCTCTCTGCTTCCAGCCACTATGAATTTAGTGGCTTTTGTCCACCCACCTGCCACCATGATGTCTGCCTTGGAGTCGGCGGACTCTGGACTGAGCCTCTGAAACTGTGTGCCAAAATAAACTTTCCCTCTCTAGTCATTCCTGTCAGATATTTTGGTTACAGTGATGGAAAAACTAACAAATACACTGCCATTAAGTTATGTTGTATATGTAACAAAAGATTTAGGGACGTTAAATATTTATGCTATATTACATTAGAAAAGCAGACATAAGGCTATGTATTGTATGGTGCCATTTTTTGAAAAGAGAAGATATGGATATATTAAGATGTATTTAAAAGTTTAGAAGAAAGCATATCAATTATTCTATGAATTCTATGAATCTAAGGTGTATCAGTCCACAAGGGCTGCCGTAACAAAGTGCCGTACACTGAGTGGCTTAACCAACAGAAATATATTTCTGAGTTCTGGAAGCTGGAGGCCTACGATCTCAGATCTGGAGGCTAGTTGGTAGTTGGTTTTTCCAGAAGCCTCTCTCCTTGGCTTTCAGATGGCTGCTGTCTCTCTATGTCCTCACATGGCCTGTGTCTGTGCAAACTCCTAGTTTGTCTTTCTATTTTTATCTCCTTCCTTTTATAAAAACACCAGCCTGATCACATTAGGATCCCACCCTCATGACCTCATTTAACCTTAATTATCTCTTAAAAGACCTGTCTCTAAACACAGTCAACATTTCAGGGTAGGATTTCATCCTATGAATTTGAGGAGGTACAATTCAGTCTATAGCATATGGGTTACAGCAGGTAAATATTGTTTTTTTTTCTTTTTGATAATCTATACTTTGTAATTAATACAATTATTGAGTAATTTAAATTTAAATGACTTGTGTAAGTAAAAAAAATCAATAAAGGAATCCTTCAGAAGGAAGGGAAGGGCAGGAAAGATAAAGCCATATGTATTTGATCTTAAAGGAGTGAAGGAACTCACCTGAGACTTCCCAAGTACAATATGGTAATGTTTCATCTTGTGGGTTGCATATTCAATAAGGTAGTTTGTGAATATTTTCTGTTTAAAAGGTTCTGATCACTAGACCTGAATATCCAGGCTCCGAGGGAAGTTCAGCTTCATTCTTGTCCATCTGCAGAAGAGTTCTCTGCAGTGTGGACCCAGGGATGTGAATGAGTCACTTAAAGCAGCTTATTGCAGAGATGTGGGTGGGGCTCCCATAATACTATTATTTTCTGGAAGAGTTAATATCTGGTAGGGACTGCCAGGTACTTTCTTTGATAATTTTTTCCATATGTACCCACATAGTAATGCTCAGACACAGGCATTCTTTTCTCAGTATTGCATTTTTTTTTTTTTTTTTTGGCATGAGGAAGTTAAAGCCCAGACTCGCCAAAGGTCACATGATCAGAACAGAGACCAGGTTTGAACCCAGGCCCCTCATTCTTATACCCTTGTTTCCAGCAATACCCTACCATGTTGCCATTAGGTCTTGGGCATTTTGTTTTCTTTTGAGAACAGTTTCTTGAGGGTTGTGGTGTCTAAAAAGAAAAAGTTGTTCTAGCCTGCAGACACCAGTCACCTTCTAATGAACTGATTTTGGGTTGGGACTCAGACTCACATGGCTAGGTCAGACAGAGTCAATGGGGGAAGAGGCAGGTTTGCTTTTTCATACTTTCTCTCATTCCCTCTTTGTGAGGTTCAACATCCACCTTGTGGTCCCCTGCCTGTGAAGGTGAGGGCCCTGACTCTGTCCTCTGTCTGTGGCATCACCAGGACTGAGCTAACACCCTTGATACACCAACACCCAAAGTTTGCCTATTCTTCCCATTGTATCCTGATCTTTGATGGTGTTTGGCCTATTGTAAATTGCTTTATTAGGATGGGTGGGGGAAATTTTCAGTAAAAAAGAATCCTACAGAAGGTAAAGAGGTTAAAACATCAATAATAGTAATAATAATAATTGATAATTAAAATTTCATGGTCAGAGATCTTTTTTGGCAGGATGGCTTTTCTGCTATATCACCAATCTTAAAGCCGAGTTGCTTTGTAATGATATGGCAATGACTTCTTTCATTTTTATTCTATTTAACAATTAATTAAATTACAATAGTACAGTCCTGATAAGCATTTTACAGAATAAATATTTAGATCTCACTTTGGCTCGGTTGATAATAGAGAAAAGTAAAGGAGAAGATAGATTAGCTTAGGAGAAAATGAACCTGAGTTTAAAGCTCTACTTTGTCAAGTTGATGAGTCACTGTAACTCTCAGGCTTGGTTTCCTCTTTTGTTTAAAGGAGTTAATACTACAAATGGAAGAAGCCTTCATTCTCCCCATGATGTTCTGGATGATGATGGGGAATGTGCCAGTATTGGAAAATTGCTTTGGTATTAATTTCGAAATGTAAAAAGTAGTCAGGGCCTGGGTGCTGCACAGGCACTCAGGCAGGGAGGGGAGGCAGAGTTCCCCTCACCAAAAGAGATCATCAAGTACACAAAAGAGTTGTATCCCAGGGCCTTCATATTTTAAAGCTTCCATAATAAATACTTCTAGAGAGAGAGATAAAAAGCCTTTTGATCAAGCAGAATGGGAGATGGTGAATCCTCATAATCATACCAAAAGGTTTACACTGGAGAAAATGGGCAGACTCACACCTACATTGGGTCAGGAGCAGATAGAAAGGCTATTGGTTAAGCAAGAAGGGCTAATTGGGTGATGTGTGCATGTATACCTCCACCATCTTATATCTCATTAATATGTATGACCATAATGCGCCAATAAAAATATTTTTAAAATATAAAAACAGATGGGAGATAATGAATCTTTATAAAAACTGTTCTATGTTCAAAACCTCAGTGTCTTATTTTCAAGGCACTCCATTATGTCCCCCTGATGTAGTGCTTTATTATTCTGTCCCTTCTTTCTACCTTTGAAATAATAACAATTGTTTAAGCTTACAGAAGTATAGTTCTGGCTATTTTTTCTAAACTAGCTAAGAATAAGAACCCACATTGACATCTCACTCCATTATAGTTTTGGTGCCCAACGGCAGAGCTCCATCTGGCACCGTTAACAGTTGTGGCGCCCAACGGCGGGGCGCTGTTACACTGGGGGCAGCTTATGTGGGCTTATGAGAGTGTATTGTCAAATCTGAGGGACTTCTATGCTTGTTATTAAACATAGCCCTTACCAAAAATTAAATGAGGGCTGGAATGTAGCTCAGTGGCAAAAATGCAGGTCTTGCAAGTGCAATGCTCCGGGTTCAGTCCCAAGTTTCAAAAAGAAAAGATAAAAAAAGTTTTCCAAAGACCCCCAAATTAAATGATATGAACTTACAATTAGAGATCATTGAAAACAAAAGTCCAGCACTCAAAATTAAACCTGTCTTAATTATTTTACTATGCTTTACAATTATCTTTGCTCTCGTGGTTATTTATACATATTGGATTTGTATGGTGAAAATACTATATAATGGTGGGTCACTGGGCATCTCTTCCTGACTTTGTGTCTGGTAACATTACATTGGTAACTGAAATTTGCTACAATGAAATTGTTTACTCTAAGGCGTAGTTTTTTTATAATTAAAAAAAATGTTGTGTGTGGTACTAGAGATTGAACTCAGTGGCGTTCAACCTCTGAGCTATCCCCCTCCAAACCTTATTTTGTTTTATATTTTGAAACAGGGTCTCATTAAGTTGCCGAGGGCCTTGCTGAGGCTGGCCTTCAACCCGTGATACTGTCTCAGCCTCCTAACTACTGGGATTACAGGCATGCGCCACCACACCCGGCTCAACACAGGGTTTCTTACCATTTTTCAAGATTTACGTTTGACCCTGGATAATTCTTTGTTGTGAAGGAGTGTGTAATTCTTTGTAGTATCCCTGGCCTAGATGCTAGATGACATGTGCTCCAAATCATGACAACCACACGTGTCTCTAGATATTACCAAATGTCCTCGGGGGCAAAATCGCCCCCTTCTCTCCATCATGAGACACTGGTCTAAGGGGTTGACAGATGAAGCTGGGCGGGTAGGATTTGGCCTGAGGATGTCTCTGTACAGCCTAAAAACTAAAAAGGCATTTTAGAAGGGTTGTAAAGTATATGATGGAAACTATATGTGGTTGACAAAGCCGAGAACATTTACTTTGACCTTATTCTTTATTTTTATCTTTTTGTAGTAGTGAGAATTGAACCCAGGGACATTCTACCTCCTAGCCGCACCTCCAGCTCTATTTTATTTTGAGTTTGAAACAGGGTCTTGCTAGGCTGATGAGAGTCTCACTACTTGCTAAGGTTCGTGAACCTGTGATCCTCCTGTCTCAGCCTCCTAAGTACTGGGATTACAGGCATGTGCCACCACGCCTGGGGTACTTTGACCCTTTAAAGAAATAGTCTCTAACTCCTAGTCCATGATGGAGAAACTGTTGGTACATCTTAAACATAAAATCCTGTATTGATTTCAGCTGCCACATTGTGAAGAGCATGCACAGAAACAGAATAAACGTTCTTCCAGTGTTTGAGAACTATTGAAGAAGTTGCCTGTATCGTTGAACAAATGGATTTACGATATGTTTAGTGTTGGAGCTAAAATAGGGTTCATCTTAGTGAAAATAATTTGTAGGAAAATAACAATTTAACAGCAGACCACATATAAAATTCAGTATAGCAGCTATAGTGGGAAGAGAATTACCGAACTAGGAAGCAATTCCATTTGCCAAAGCATGTTTGAACTGCAACCATAATTTGGTTACCAAGACAAGAGTTGAGCAAAGCTCACCGAAATTCCCAATGAACTCAATTAGCCTCCTGGAATTTACAACACCCCAAAGTGCATATTTTATTATTTATGAAACAGGTGCTGCATATCTGATGTATCAATAAAATTGAAAGTCAGTGTGTGTGTGGGTGTGCACATGTGTCTGAGAGCTGATTGTTAATCATTTACCAGCACCACTGCCTCGCCTTCTGTCTTGCCCTATTTCTTCATTCTTTCTTCCACTCATACTTCATAAACACTGGTCTTCTCTCCTCTCTTTCATGGAATTGTCCAGGCTGCCTCCTGCTCCAGAACCTCTCTCTGTCTTTGCCTTTTCCCTGCCCTGAAATGCTCCATTTTTTCCCTCTTCAATACCATATACTCTCAGTGCTTTGGGGCCCTTCAGATCTTTTTTTTGGGGGAAGCGTTTCTTACCCCCTTAATATGGTTGTGTCTCCTGGATAAATACCACCGCAGCAACCCATGCTTTTCTTTTATAATAAGCCATTCCAGGAAAAAAATGATAAAAATCATCTGTGCCACTGTTGTTAAATTGCTGTATCCTGCACTAGGCTATAATTTGCAGGAAGGTAGGGATGACATTGTTTTGTTCACTGCTGAATTAGCAGTGCTTAACTGACTTCCTAGAAAATACTTGTTCCTTTTTCCTTTTTCCTTTTTTTTTTTTTTTCCTCCCCGGGCTGGCTAGAATCATTCCCATGCATAGAGAACACATTTTCTGTTTGTTGTGATTGATAAAATAATTTTTATGGCACCCAGGATTTTTCCATCTTATCACCTATCACAGTCAGTTGTTACTTCTTTGTGTGGTTTACTTTATTTATTTATTTATTATTTATTTATTTATTTATTGCGATACTGGGGATGGAACCCAGGGTCATTCTAACTCCAAGCTACACTCCCAGCCTATTTTTATTTTAATTTTTATTTTAAAACAGATAGGGTCTCACTGAGTTGCAAAGGGCCTCACTAAGTAGTAGCTGAGGCTGTCCACGAACCTTGATCCTCCTGTCTCAGCCTTCCAAATGCTGGGATTATAAGTGTGCGCCAGCATGCCCGGCTTGGTTTACTTTATTCGTGGCATCTCTGTTCCTGTTGTGCTTAGCAGCTCCAGCCCTCATTGGGTGATGGGCTTCCAGAGGTTAGGCTCTGAGGCTCTCCTACTTAGCATGAGGCCATTGCCACAGATGTCTAGTTATCAAGGACATGGTGGTGAACAAGATAGATGTATGTTCAGCATGGTGAGATAGACATTAAAATATACATGCATGCCAAGCAATACTAAGTGCTGTATGGGTAAGGGAAGCAGAGAAGAATGATAAAGGCTGGGGAGAGAAATGTCATTGTTTTTCATTGTCCAAGAAAGGCCTCTCTAATAAGTGATCAGGAAGCTGTCATGGTCAAAAGTAAATTGTCCCTCAGACCTCAGGTTCAGAGGTGAGTCCCTCGGGTGTAGCTTTGGGGATTCTACGTGTCCCCCTCTCTCTCTCTCTCTTCTTGCTTTCTCTGCTTCCAGTCATCATACCCTAAGGACCTGTAGCCCCGGCTCCTGCTTTACAGCAGGTGTAAATGAACTACAGATATGGACTGAACTCTCCAGACCATAAGCAAATAAACTTCTTCCTCTAAGTGTTGTGTATCTTACAGATAACAGCTGTAAGAATGCTGTCTCAAACAAGCAGTGGTAGATCTTGGGGTGGGGGGGAGCCTCGCAGGCCATGGAACAGACTGTGCAGAGCCCTGAGGCACCAGCATAGGAGGCGTGTGGCTGGGGCAAATGGCAGAAGAGATGGAAGAGGTGGTGGGATGGCGCGAGGGTCGGAGGTCCGTGTAGGTCCTTGTAGGTGACTCTAAGAAGGTCTGTTATTCTGAGGGAAATGAAAGCCCTGGCAGAGTGTTGAGTAAAGGAATATCATGATTCTGTTGTTTTGCTTTGATTTGATCATTTTGTTTTAATAGGATCCCTCTGGCCCCAGTGCTGGGAATGAACTGTAGAGTGCAAACACAGAGGGTTACCAGTTAGTCTCCTATGGTGGGAATCCAGGTAAGGATAACCTGGTATGTATGTGTATACATATTGGTACTGGGGATTGAACTCAGGGGCATTCTACCCCTGAGTTACATCCCCAGCGTGTTTTATTTTATTTTTATTTTGGAACCGAGTCTTACTAAGTTGTTGGGGGGGTGGGACTTGCTAAGTTGCTGAGGCTGGCCTTGAACCTGTGATCTTCCTGTTCCAGTGTCCCAAGTATTAGGATTACAGGCATGAGCCACCATACCTGGGATTGGTGCATATATTTTCGAAGGTAAAATTTAAGAATTTTCTGATAGATTAACTGTATGATGTGAAGAGAAAACAAATAATTGTTGTAATTTTTGAAAGGGTGCTTATGTCATGCCCAGTACTATGTTACTTACATTCGGAGATCCAAAGGATGGGAAACACTTTCCTTCCTCACAGGGTATTTCATCCAGTTGGGTGACTGCAATCATCAGTCTGAAATACCCAGAGAAAATACAGCTCACCCTTACATAGCTCTCCTGCATCTGAGATACCCTCTATGCACCAGTAGTTCACATATAGTGAATCACTTAATCTTCACAGTCCCCCATGGAATACAACCGTTATCTCTCCATCGGACAGATGAGGGAATGGGGCATGGTAATGTTAAGTAAACACCTAACACCTATGGTCCTGCAGCTCACGAGAGGCAGAGCTGGGATCTGAACCAGGTCGGCTCAGGAGTCTGCACGTTCAGTCTCCACCTCCAGGACTGCTCAGGGGTGAAGTCACATTGCAGGCTCCTCACGTCCAAGAAGACCTGGGCTCCCTTGAGCATCCCTGAGCTACAGGGCACAGCAAGCATGCATGCAAAGCCTCTTCAAATGAGCAAGGAGAACTGACAGGGCAGAGGAGATGTAGGAGACTGGGAACCTAAGCCGGAGAGGACTGTGACCCTATGGGACCTTTGTAGAGGATTTCATAAGAGAAGCAAAATACAACATTCCTAACAGATTTGGAATGCAGGCCTTCTACTAATTGACTTTAAAGGGACACACACACACACACACACACACACACACACACACACACACAGCCATTCATTCCACTTTGGAAAGTTACTAGTTTCCCAGCTCATTGAGTAATTGAGCTAACAAACAGTGATGCAATCCTTCCATGAGAGGCGCTGTGCTAAGCCACGATGGATACCAAGGAAGGCCACGGCCATGCCTGTCTTCTGGAAAGTTTTTTCTTGTAAAAGAGATAAGTCGAGGAGGAGGTAGGCACGATAGCACACACCTATAACCCCAGCACTTTTGAGGCAGGAGAGTTGCAGGTTTGAGGCTAGATTCAGCAACTCAGTGAGACCCCTTGCAAGAGACCCTTTGCAACTTAACAAGAGACCTTGTTTACACACAAAAGCACAACACATACACGAGAGAGAGAGAGAGAGAGAGAGAGAGAGAGAGAGAGAGAGAGGTAGAACACTATAGCATAGAAGGTCAGAAGAGGAGAGAGAGAAAAACTACAAATGAAGGAATGAAGGAGAGTCTGGTGGACAGAGGAGGGGGCAGGTGCGGAATAGGGCTTTGGCGAGAACTTGGTTTTTGTGTTGTATGTGGAAGAAAACGTGGATGTGAAAGGAAGATAACTTAAAATTTGTCTGGAAAGAAGAGTTTGCTCAAAGGCATGGAGGCAGGAAAGCTTGATTCAGTTAGGCAGAGATTGGGGGTCTCTGAAGAAACAGGGTATAAAAATATTCTAGAAAGATAGATGAGGCCTGATGGTTGGGAATGGAAGTTTTTCTGAATGTCTGGCATTTTATGTTTATATTTTAGGCAACAAGAAGCCATCAGGACGTTTTGACTGAAAAAGTACCCAGAAAGTTGCTGAAGACATAGTAGGAAGACAGGCAATGTTCAACCAAAAGAAAATGGTAAGACGGCATGGGCTGTGTCTCAGGCCTGTAGTCTGAGCCCTTGGGAGCCTGAGACAGGAGGGTCTCAGGTTTGAGATCAGACTCAGCAACTTAACAAGTCTCTCAGCAACCTTTGACACTCTAGAATAAAAATAAATAAATAAAAAGGGCTGGGGGTGTAGCACAGAGGTAGAATGCCCTTGGGTTTAATCCTCAGTGCCACAAAAAGAGGAGGAGGGGGAGAAATAATAATAGTAAAAAATTATCAAGTGCTTGCGATACACCAAGCACTTTTCTGATCATTTTAAAACCCCTATGTGGTTTCTCGTCCCTGGTTGCTCTGTACCCCTCCATTCTGATGAGGAAACCGAGACTCACAGAGGCCAAGCGTCTTGCTCCCTGTGTGACGAACGAGTGGACCTCTGTCCAGAGCCCGAACCTTTAGGCTCCTGCGCACTTTTAGAAAACAGCGAAGAGCAGGGAGTAATGGGAGCGATGGTATTCTTCTGAAAGGAAGCTGTGGTGGATCCAGCATAGCAGAGGAATGGAGTCAGTTGGAAATGAGAGACATTCCAAAGACAGAATCAACAAAATCTATCATGACTTGATATGGGAGACAGAGAGAAGGGTCGAGTAGGGCTGATCATTTCTGTTTCCTGTCTCTGGGACATGATAGACATGGGAAAAGAGGTTAGAAAGAGAGGGAGGGAAGACGGCAGAAATCTGGGGACCCAGGAGCCAACAAAAGCACCAGGGAGAAGTGTTTTAAGAGGTGAGTGTCAGGGCTCCTCAGCCTGGTGACATTCTTTATTCTGGGACTCTGGGTTTGTCCTGGGAATCTCAAGGCTCTCCCGAGGTTCCTCTCTCTGTTTATATCATTTATCAGGGAAGGATTGTTAATGACTAATCTGTGTCCATGAGGCATGGGGCCAAGGGAGAGATGCTGCTGCAAGGGCTGGAAGGCCGCCTGTGCTCATTCACACTTTTGCTAGAGCTTTCTCCTCCTCCTCACCCTACCGTCTCCTCAACTCAACCCAACCCAACTCGAAATCACATTCTGAGCGTCGCAAGCGAAGTCGCCAGGTTTTAGAGAGAAGGACCGGAGTTCCCAGGCCATGGATGTTCGTTCATCTCTGACCCAAAACGATGCAAGTAAGTTCCTAATTCCCCTGGGCGTGGGAGGAGTGTCCAATTGAAGGTAACAGGGAAGAAGCAGTCTCTTAGATGGCTCTCTTTGACACACCTGCGAGCTTTGTTGATAGATGAATTCTAAGTGAGAAGAATTTGATGTTCAGTCCTGAAAGTTATTTATAAAGAAAGCCTCTGTAGAAACAAAAAGAAGCAGAACTTAACAAATCGATAGGCGATTACCCATTGGACAATTATTTAGGAATATTTGTTTAACTTTGTGGCCACCCAAAGAGAATAGCTGGAGATGGCACATTTCAGATACTATGTGTCTGTTCTGTCTTCTGGCCATGTGTTAAATTCTGATGAGAATTTGGGAAGCCTGCTAATGTCCAACGACCAGGAAAGGAAGAATAGTATATTGAAGCAATGCTTCATTAACAACAACAACAACAAAACTTTTTTTAGGACAGGAGGAGGCTTTAAAAGTTTTCTCTTTCAACTTTGTTTTTTAAAAATTTCCTATTGCTTTCCATTTCTAATACTAATATTAGATGGAAGTCTTTTTACAAAGAAAGAACGTGTGAGGAAGAATTTTATTATTAAAGTTGCCCAAGGACCTGATCTATAGATAAGGACTCTCTGTATCTGCTTGCTGACATAGTAAGTTAGGTGACTGCGAAGCCAGGGTCATTTTTCTTCATTAGACTTTTATTTAGAAAGGAGAGGTAGTGGCTGGCGCTGGGGAATAACAAATGACTCGCCTTGGATTTTTTTGAGCAACTCATATCTGAATTTTGGGGAAAGCTGATGTTGTCTCTATCTTAGTGCTACTATCCTAGAAGCACTTTGGTAGGATCAATGGCAGAAGGAAGTTAAGTAAAACTAAGGAGGAGAAGGTGGGGAGGAAACTTTTATAGCAGATAGTAGGTTTATGGCATCGATTGTGGTGATTTCATAGCTTTTAAAAATATCAATCGTACCTCAGTAAGGTGATGTGTGTGTGTGTGTGTGTGTGTGTGTGTGTGTGTGTGTGTGTGTGTAGAGGGAACATGTTTTCCTGTCCCTTAAATAGGAGAGAAGTACAGCAAGATAATATCTGGGGAGCCATCATTGTGTTTCTAGCTGTGCTTTTATAAAATGATAGGATACTTTCATCTTTGAATCAGTCTCTCTCTCGCATCCTCCAAATTGTGGACCTCTGCCACTTGCTCCCTGGACTTTCCTGTTTTGCTGAGAATGTCGCAACAGGACTGATGTAACTTCCAGTGCGTAGATAAAGTGCCGGGCAGGGATGGAGCTCACTTGTTCCGGGACCTTCCTGAGAATTTGTATCACTATATCCATTGGGCACCTCTGCCCTGTCCTTGCAAATGGAGAGGGAAAGTAATGTCACCCGTGTCCTTCCTCTTACTTCTGCATCTCCTAGATCAGGAAAAATTGGAATGGAATACATGAAAGTTGTAGGACCCTGAGTACTCTATGAGGAAAAAAAGAAGAAATGTGTGTGTATGTGTGTGTGTGTGTGTGTGTGTGTGTGTGTGTGTGTGTGTGAGTGTGTGTAAGTAGCAGGACCTGAACTGGAGAGTAGGTTTTTCTGTTGCTAAAGCTCCTTCCTTCCTCCCCTGGTCTTCTTGGAGGCTGGGGAAAATTTGAAATCTGTAATGAGGGGGGAGCAGCAGACCAGCTGGCAAGCATCTCAGCTCGACAGGGGGGATTTGTTAAAACCAGAACTGTTTTGAAGACTCCTGAATCCTCCTCGCACGTAGGGCATTTTCTAATGACCGTGCAGTCAGCAGGGGAAGTGGAGAGTTTGCAGTCGTGTTTGTTTTAATCCGGACAACAGTGCAGGAGAGCTGATTAGACATTTCAGTTCTCAGCATCTTAATTAAAGACGACCAAGGCCTCTGTGGTGGGTGCTGTGAACGGGGACACGCCGGAGGAGCTCAGAACTTCATTGGTTCACAGAGCTGCGGATTATGAGTGCTGGGGGCGCATGTCCTGACGCGATAGATTTTTTAATGCTCACGTTGCCCCTAAGTGGCGTGCAGAGAGGAGAGAAAGAAAGTTCTTCTCTTGATAGGGAGAGTTTTCCTTCTCATTTCTCCTAGTCTCATTTTTCTCTTAAATCCTAGCAATGTAGATCACAAAGGAGCTGGCAGAAAGAGGGACAACTTCCCCCCAGATTCTTTTTTGTGGGGAGAGGTGCTGGGGATTGAACCCTAGGCCTTGTGCACTGTAAGAATGTGCTATGTATCACTGACCTATACCACCAGAGGAGAGACAGCTAAGGCTCGGTGTTTGCGCATCCCCAAAATGCATGGGGAGGCAAAAGTCATCATTATGTAAAAATATCCATCCTCCTGACCCCCACTCTGTCACCCAGCACTGGGCCCCCTGACCCCTCAGCTTCCACAGTGACTTATTTTCTTCTTTTGTATGTCTTTTTCCAATTTTGTCAAAAAAATGGATACTATTCTTATTTTTTCTCTCTCTGCTCTTTTGTAAACTTGTGTCAGTACAATATTAATAAAATGTGACTTGATTGCAAAGTGAAATTGCAAATATTACAAAGGAAAAGACAGGGTATATTCTTTGTTAAGCCCAAGAAATATAACAGGGTCCTGGTGATTAAAGTTAAATATGTACCAATATAAAATAAGAAATTTTAGCCAGGCATGATGAGTATGCTTGTAATCCCAGAATTCGGGAGGCGGAAACTGGAGGATCGCAGTTCGAGGACAGCCTCAGCTACTTAGCGAGGCCCTTCACAACTCAGTGAGACCCTGTTTCAAAAATTAAAAAAAAAAAGGCTAAAAAATAGGACTGGGAGTGTAGCTCAGAGGTAGGATGTCCCTGGATTCCACCCCCAGTACCACAATAAACAAACAAACAAACAAACAAATAAATAAAATAAAAAATTTAACTTTCATTTTTCAAGATAAAATCCCAATAAAACTTTGAGATCCCTCTCCATTTATATTTTATTTTATTTTATATTTTGGTGGTAATGGGGTTCCTGGAAACCCTTCTACCTCCAGGCTACACTCCCAGACCTAGTTTTATACTTTTTTATTTGGAAACAGGGTCTCTTAAGCCAGAAGGTTCAAAGCGCGGCTGGCTTTGAACCTTTGGGATCCTCCTGTCTCTGCTTCCCAAGCGCGGGGATTACAAGCGTGCCACCACCACACCCGGTGATCCCCCTCCATTTAAATAGATCAAGATGGCTTTTTTTCCTACGCCTGAGATATTTTGGTCTCTTATACTTTAGTGAATGTCATTATTTCAAAGGAAGGAGAAACAGTGTGGCTTTGCATTTTTAAGTCCTGCAGGTATATTGAACATGGGTTTCCAGAAGACGTGGTAAATAATTGATATGTCCATGGAAAGGAGAGTCCTGCTGAGGGGTGTTGCTGATCAGAGGAAAGCAAATTGTTCTGGGGCTGAGATGGTCCCCGATCGGGTAGAGAATTGTCTGGTGCCATTTCCTTGAGAGACATGGAAGCTTTCAGAGGAGATGGCAAGCCTACCCTTGAACCAAGCTTAGGAAGCAAAGGCTGATTATGTATGGTCCAGGGAGGGGAGGCAGGAGCTGAACAAAGTAGCATTGTTCCAGAGTGGCTTGTGGAAGATCCCTGCTTCCTACAGCCCGGACTTGGCATCTGAGGCCTGATTGGGCTTCAGGGGTCACGGATTCTTTGAGATCATGTTTTAAAAACCAGGCTTTTTACAGAGGGGCTTGAAGGGGAGTGATGCTATTCTGTATGATACTACAATGGTGGATACATGTGGCTGTACATTTACCAAAACCCATAGAACATATAGCACCAAGAATGAGACCTAATGTAAACTGTGGTCTTTGGCTGATCATAATGTAAAGATGAACATTCATCAATTACAAAAAATGTACCACTCTGGTGGGGGGTGGGGGCCATAGGAGAGTGTCTGTCTGGAGGTTAGGGGGGTATCTGGGAAGTTTCTGTATTTTCTGTTCAATATTTCTATGGACAGAATTTTTCTTCCCATGCAGAGTTTTATAATTTTCATTGAAATAGAAAAATACCACACAACCTTAAAAATGTTTTAAATTTATTATTAAATTTTTAATTTATTATTAAAAAATTTTTTTGGTGGTACTGGGGTTCCTGGAACCCCTACTACCTCTGGGATATACTCCCAGACCTATTTTATACTTTTTTTTATTTTTGGAAACAGGGTTTCTTAAGCCCGCACAGCTGGCTTCGAACCTGCACCATCCTCCTGTCTCCGCCTCCCTAGTGCGGGGATTACAAGCGTGCGCCACCACACCCGGCTTTTTTAAAATTTTTTATTTACTTATTTATTTTTGTGCTAGAGATCAAACCCAGGGCCTCACATGTCCTAGGCACACACTTTATCACTGAGCTGTATTTCCACCTCCTAATATACATATATGAAAACCCCTCACTCCTAGAGAATCTAACTATGCCCGTTTTATTTTTCCAAATGTATAATCGGCAACATGAAAGATAAAGGATGATATCCAAGAGATCTGATACACTTCAATGCATTCAATTTATAAAAAGTTACAACTTGTGGAGCATGATGGTGAACATTGCAATTCTAGTACTTGGAAGGTTGAAACAAGAGGATTGCAGGTTTGAGACCCACCTCAGCAACTTAGCAAAGCCCTCAGCAACTTAGTGAGACCCTGTTTCAAAATAAAAAATAACAGCATTTGGGAGCCTGGGACAGTAGGATCATGATTTGTGGACAGCCTCAGCTACTTAGTGAGGCCCTCTGCAACTCAGTGAGACCCTGTTTTAAAATAAAGGATAAAAAATAGGGCAGGGGGTATAGCTCAGAGGTAGAATGCCCCTGAGTTCCATCCTCAGTACTGCAACAAACAAACAAAGAAACAAACAAACAAATAAATAAAATGGGGTTGAGGTATAGCTCAGAGGTAGCACACCCCTGGGTTCAAGTTACAACTGTATTAGTCTAAAGTCTCTCTGTACCTTCACCAACCCTATTCTCCTTGACTTCCCTTTTTCAGTGTTACCACACATAAAACTACCTTAAACCACCAAGGTCTTTGTCACCACTGGCTGGTATTTTACACTATAAATGGAACACAGTGTATTTTCCCCATTCGTTGCTGTTGACGGTCATTTTGATGACTTCCGCTTTCTTGCCATTGGCCGCGATGCTGCACTGAGCATCCTTGTGCGCCGGGGCAACAGTTTCTCCGGGAAAGATGCTCATGATCTAGACGGGCATCTGGTTTTACAATGTACTCCTAATGAGTCTTCCGCAAAGACCTGAAACTGTGCCTCAACTAGCTGTGTATGACAATGTGTATTTCCATATAGTTCCCCCAGCTTCAGATACTACTCAACTTAAAATGAATGAACAATTTCATAGGTGAAAATGGTAGCTAGCTATATTAATTTTCATTGTTCTAGTTTTTAGTTCATTTCAGATGTCTTCTTTGTTTACTGGCTACTTGTGCTTCCACTTTGGTGAATTTCCTTTTTTATATTCTTTGCCAATTTCTCCCTTGGGTTGTTTATCCTTTCTGTTTTTATTTATAGGAATCATTTATATATTGTTTGTACTGATATTTCAGCTGTTATTTATGTGACAAATAACCATCTTCAAATTCCAGATATTTAGCTTTGTTTACAGTGCTTTGATGTCTGTCTTCCATCTTAATGTTGTCAAATTAATTTTTTTCCATTTGTTTTTTGCTTAATTAATTTTCCGCAATCCCCAAGTTCATAAAGATAACTATATTTCCCCATATTTTCCTTCAACAATCTCAGGTTTAAGTTTTTAAATCATCTGAAGCTTATTTTCAGTGATGGTGAAAAATTGAAATCTTTCTTTTTATTCTCAAAGAAATAGCCAATGTTCTAGACACAGTTTCTTATTTTTCTTTTTCTATCTTCTTTCTTTCTTTCTTTCTTTCTTTCTTTCTTTCTTTCTTTCTTTCTTTCTTTCTTTCTTTCTTTCTTTCTTTCTTTTTCTTCCCTGGTACCAGGGATGGAACCCAGGACGTTCTACCTCTGAGCTACCCTCCCAGCCCTATATTTTTAGTCTTTTTATTTATTTATTTATTTTTATTTTATTATTATTATTTTGTTTGCAGTACTGGGACATTATACCTTCGAGCTAAGGCCCCAGTCCTATTTTTTAATCTCTTTATTAATTTATTTATTTTTGGTGGTACTGGGGATGGAACCCTTCCACCTTCGGGCTATACTCACAGACCTATTTTTTATATTTTATATGGAAACAGGGTCTCTTAAGCCAGTGAGGCTGGCTTCGAACCTGCAGGATCCTCCTCTCTCCACCTCCCAAGTGCGGGAATTACAAGTGTGCGCCACCACGCCTGGCTAATCTCTTTATTTTTGAAACAGGGTCTCATTGAGTTGCAAAGGGCCTATCAGTGAACTGTGATCCTCTGGCCTCTGCCTCCAGAATTCTGGGATTACAAGTGTGCACCACCATACTTGGCCTGGACAGTTTCTTGATCAGGCCATTCTTCTTCCACTGATTTGAGCTGAATCCACGGCTACAGTTACTCAGAACACAGTACGCTATTTCCCTTTCCTGTTGCCATCCCCACAGCATGCCATTTTTCCAGGCTAATGCCTCTACTTTCAAGACTACATCCAAGAATCAACCTTCCATCATCAGGAAGACTTTCTTCATTCTCCTAGTTATACCTGGCTTAAACCCCACCAGTAACTACCATTCAGATAGATGTCAAACTCCTTCTCGTGGTTAACAAAGCTGCACAGAGCTGCCTACTCTCAGGACCCGTCTCTTACGCCCCCTACCACCTTGGCTTCTCATGTACAGCCTACTGGACTTGTGCTGTTTTTTCCAACATTTCAATGATAGGCCCTTGGTACATACTCGCCATTCTGCCTGGACTAACTTCCTTTTTGAGCGGCTTATTCCTTATCCTTTACATCTTGGTTCCTAGGTCTACTTTTCAGAGAGCCCATCTGAGATTATCCTCTCCAAACTGTCCAGCCATACCATCACACCCAATATAATCTTTATTATTATCGCCATCAGGAAGCCAGTCGTTTAGTAGTCTGTTATTCACCTCTTCCTCTAGAATGTAAGCTCTCGGCTTCAGCCATCACCGTAACTCTCAGAGCTATATCAGAGCTTGGAACATCACAGAGAATACTGGATATTAGATGAATGAATGTCTCCACTTGTAGTCTTGAAGGGATCTTTTATTGGAGTAGTAAGTTTCACATTATTTTAATTGAGTTTTTCTGGCCTGAATTTTCCACTAAGTAATACTTTTGTCTTTATATGTCCAAATGCCTGACACAGAGTCAATAAATATATATTGACTGAAAAAATAAGCGAATGAGTTGGAAACTGACATTGATATGCCAGTTGATATGCTATATTTATTAACAAGTAAATATAACACCTCCAAGGAAATGTTTGCTTTAGACACCAATGAGAGTATGGCCAATATGCTATATTGCTTTTTGGGAAAATATATCAGTTATACTTGTAATAAGTGACCTTAAGACTGAATGGCTTAAAATAACAATTATTTATTATTTGTAATAATTCTGTGGGTTTGGTGAGGTGGTTTCACTTTGGTTCAATGGTTTCACCTGGAGTCTGAGCTGGGACTTCTTCCTATTCCTGGGATTTTGATGCAGGCTGCAGGTTAGGATGAGCTGCACTTGAAATGGACAACTTAGTCAGCTTTCTGACACTGTGGCAAAAGGACTGAGAAAAACAACTATAAGCAAAAGAGGTTTATTTCGGCTCAGGGTGTCAAAGGCTTTAGACCAGAGGCAGCTGGGTCCATTGCTTACTAGCCCGAGGTGGGGCAGAACATCACAGCTGGAACAGCTGTTGGAATTGAACTGCTCCCCTCATAGCAGCCAAGAAGCAGAGAGAAGCTCGATTTGGTAACAGTGCCCCTCCTTCAAAGCCCATTAAACTATGAATCCATAAATGAATCCACCCATTCCTGAGGTCCAGGTACTCAGGATCCAGTCACCTCCTGGATGCTCTACTTCAGAACAGTGCTGGTCTGGGGACCAAGCCTTCCAACAGGAGCTCTGTTGGCTTTAGCTGTCTAGACCCACACCACAACAACCATAACAGTCTCTTTGTGCAATAAGATAATATTTCAGCTCCAGCCTCCTTTTAGCATGGCAAAGATAGAGGTCATGGGGTCACTCGGGGCCTTGCCCCAGAAGTGGAACAGGTCTGCTCATCAAAGCGAGTCATGTTAACCGCTCTCTCGAGAGGTGGGGGAATAGACTTCACTTACTTATGGGGGAAATGGCAAGGTTAGCTTCTGGTCCAAGGTGGCGTAGCTTTCACTAATGCAATTTGCTTAGACACTTTGGGGGAATTTTAAGGTTCATTTTGTGCCTAAAAGCCTACCTCCATAATTTTTTGGAAACAGATTTCTTTCTACTTTGGATATATCACCCTACTATAGAATAATGCCATTGAATGCCAGGCGTGGTGGCGCACGCTTGTAATCCCTGCGCTTGGGAGGCAGAGACAGGAGGATCGCACAGGTTCGAAGCCAGCCATGCTGGCTTAAGAGACCCTGTTTCCAAAAATAAAAAATGTATAAAATAGGGCTGGGAGTGTAGCCCGGAGGTAGAAGGGCTTCCAGGAACCCCAGTACCACCACCAAAAAAAAAAAATAAATAAATAAAATAAAATAAAATAAAAAATAAAAGAATAATGCCATTGATGATACCTGGAAAGATAAGGCCTTTTTTTATTTTCTAGAGCAACTTTCTTGAGTACTCTGATAGCCTTTTGGCTGAATTCAGAGCTTCCCTGAGCATGGAATTATGATGGTTGGAAAAACTTCAATTTATCCCTTGTCCTGGACCAATAAATTACACAGACATCCAACAAAGTGTTTTCATTGTCACTAGTAACTGTGTGCATCTGAGATAGTTTTGCCGAGGATGATGACTTTGTGTATGAAATATTCAAAGTGAATCAGTCACGTGTCATCAGCCTTTATCGTTATCTTTCAAGAGCTGAGATTCCTGTAAATCAGAGTTACTTAATTGGAACGATGTCTTTCCATGCCCCTCCCCAGTTGCAAATGGTTTACACTAAATCAGAGTAGTTCCTTACACCATGAACTTCCCGTGACATACTATATCTAAACAAGCGAATGCCGATAACCAGAAAGTGGGAGTCACAGCTACCAGTAACTATGACTCTTATCGAAGTAAAAATAAACAGAGCATCCCATTCTTGAAATTATTCTTGAAATTATCCTTGAATCCTTAAGACTTAGGTTACAGCATCATAGAAATAGTCATAAAGCAAAACCAAAAAAAAATTTGTCCCTGCCTCCACCAGTCCCTAAGGTTTAAACCTGGTTTTGTCAAGCTCCTTTCTCTCATTCCTCCTTTTCTCTATGTTGTACTAAGTTCTTTCCAATCTGCTTCTACAGATGCCTTTCTGGGGTCATTCAGCACATCAACAACCTCCCATTTTCCTCCTCCTTTTACAGGTCCCCCCCCCCACCCTTCTCATTAGAGTGCTCTTCTTAAACACGGATTTTATTGTGTTACTCAGACCTCTCAGTAGCTTCCCAATGACCACAGTTAGGTTCCTTGAACATTTTTTTTTTAGCAAAGAATTACTGTTTCCTCAAAAGTTTAAGGATGTGTGTGTGTGGGTGAGGATAAGAGTGTCTGAGAAAGAGAGAAGCCTCTGTATGAACTCATGCAACTTTACAGAGGAGAAAACTTTCCATAAGACATAATTATGGATTCATTCAATCATTTTCATTACAAAATATTTCCAACATGAGAAAAATAGAGTAATACAATGAATCCCTTATATTTCTTATCCAGCTTAAGAAGGAGAGTGCTAGAGATGTTGTGGAAACGCTGTATGAACCCAGCCCATTCACATTCTGCACCACAATTCTGAGTGTGGGGTTCATCCCTGAAGTTCATGTCTTTGTTGTAAGAGCAGGGACCAGACTTATGCAGAGCGCAGAGAGTGAATATCGTGGGCTTTGCAGACCAGGTGGACGGTACTGAATCTACTCAACTCTCCCACTGGAGCTTGGACACAGCCATAGACAACAATAAACAGAAAGGCCAGTCTGATCCTTGGTGGGCTGGATTTGTCCCACGAGTCGTAGTTTTCTAACCCCTGTAGCTGAGTATCAGTGATAATATGATAACATTATGTTGCACATCTTTAAACACATTAAGTTGTATCACACCATTTGTATTACTCTGCAAATGATCCTTTCACTCAATATGTTTTTTATTTTGTTCATATGAATGCATATAATCCTACTTCATTTTATAGACTTTTAGTTCAATTCACAGCCATTTTAATTGCAACCTAGTATTCAATTGTGAATGATACCGATTTATTTTCCCATTCTCTGATTAATGGGCATATATGCTCTTTCCAACTTTTTTTTCCTATTGGAAACCACACAGTAAACATATTTGGACATGTCACCCTATGCATATGTGTGAAAAACCTATGAAAGGTTTACTTTTTAACATTTGCAGCAGCCCTATTATTTAGATGTTAACCCCTTATTTGGTTGAGTCTCAGGGTAGTAGTGTGGGGAATAGGTATTGGGTGAATAATCCCAGGTCATGCATGAAGTTATAAAAGATCAGAACCCATACTTCCCTGCTATTTTTTTCATGTCTCCCCTGGGGTCTTTTTACTGGATTATATTTACTATTTCTTCAGATGCATAAACACTACTAGCTACAAAAGAAGCAGAAAAATGGAAAGAAATGATCACATGATGCCAATAGAGATTTAAATTCTTTTTCAAGCTTGATACTAATCAACAAAATGCATTTTAAACAATGAGCTAGGATTTCTGATCTAGCAAATCAGGAAAGACTGTTTGAAGTGAGAGTGGGTCATGGCAGTAAAGGTGTACCGAGCAAGTCACTCTCATTTCCTGCTGATGGAAGTGCAAGCTGAAAAAGAAAATATTAAAGAATGCAGTTAGAATCTTTATATTTTTCTGTATTATCTGAATTTTCTACAGTGGTCCTTTTATTATAAAAAATACTTCCATTTAAAAATTAAATTTTGCTGGGTGTGGTAGGGCACGCCTGTAATCCCAGTACTGGGGATGCTGAGACAGGAGGATCACAGATTTGAGATCAGCCTCAGCAATTTATCAAAATCCTGTTTCAAACTAAAAAAAAAAATAAATTAGGGCTGAGGGTCTAGCTCAGAGGTAGAATTCCCCCGAGTTCAAACTCCAGTACCAAAACAAAATAAATCAAAAGGAAATGTGTACAACTTTTGAGGAAACCAGTAGACGAAGGAATTCTCAAAGTTGGAACTGGATTAGGCTCACAGAACTATTGAGACCAATCAAGCTAATACAGAGAGTGCAGATGGCCAGAAAACTCTGCACGCACCCTATCAGTACCTTCAGGGCAGGAGTGGGAGTGGGGAACTTGGGGACAAAGTCAGGACATAGGCAGGTGCACATCCATCTATTCTTCATCTGCTCTGGTTCCACATTCAATCCACATTAACACATACCTGTCAGCTGGGCTTTTTATCATCAATTCTGGATATTCTTTGCAGCGCTCTGTCTGGAGCTGCTCAAGGTTTGTGACTTAGGCAGAACTTATAACCATGGTTCTAGGAGACTTGCTTTCCCCACCACGCGTTGCCTACAAACTGTCACCAGATGCCTTGCCTGAGTGGTGTCCTCTCTGCCAGTCGGATTCCCTTTTCTCCAATAGACTGCTTTCTGTACCTGTGTTCTTTGGCTCAGAGGAGAAAGAGGCAGTCTAATGAGCAAGTCATTGTTTTGATCAAGTGAGCACTGAAAATAACTAGTAATAAACTCAATCCAGAAAAAAAATGTTTAAAATCTTAATGTCATTTGAGATGAAAAATGATTAAATTGACATATGTATTATAGTGGCAGGAAATGATGATAGGATCAATAACATGGAACTCTCAAACATGGAAATATGCTTTATTAGGGCGAAATCCCGCAGTGGAGTGGTGTGAAACGTGGACTCCAGGAAGAACAGGAAGGATCTTAAATGTTTCCAGCTGCTAAGAAAATGTCTTCATGTATTTCTTAAAAGGATGAGGAAGGATATTAAGTTGCCAAGATATTTCAATTTAACTGAATAAAGCTGAGAGTAATGCAGCAATATAGAAAGATGTTAATTTCTGCAATATGTCAACTATTATTATTGCAACTATCTTAGATTTTAGTGAAAAATTTGGAGGGTGTTAACCCAAAATGTTGAAGGAGCATATTATTTTTCAAACTACTTCTAGAGAATAATCGAACAAAACTATTTAAAGATCACTAGTGTAGAGGATAACCGTGATTTATCCCAGCCTAAAAAATGACTTCATTTATGGAAAGGATTTCCTTTTGGTACTGGGTATTGAACCCAGGAATGCCTCACCACTGAGCTTCATTCCCAGCCCTTTTTAATTTTTATTTTGAGACAGGATCTTGAAAAATTATTTAGATTGGCCTTGAACTTGCTAGCCTCCTCCCTCAGTTTCTCTAACAACTGGAAGTAGCTGGGATTACAGGCATGCTCTGCCCTGCTTGGCCAAGGAAGGATTTGAAGGGGGAAAAAGAAGACTCAAGGGTTAAGGTCTGGGATATCCTAGCAGTTATTTTTCCTATAATAGCTCCCCCCTACACAAAAAGAGTAGCAGAGAAAGGAGGACACATAAATAGACCTAAATAAGGAGCGAATGCATAAGGAAACCCTTAACAAATAGCCTAAAGTTGCTAATCCCAGGAAAAAGCCAGGTCAGAGATAAAGACAGCCTACTATTGTGATATGTATATAATTAAGTGGATATATATCTCAGAGGTAATTATTACATTTATTCATAGTTTACCTATGTTATTACTTTGACTCTTTTAAATCCCTTCTGCCATTTGTTTAAGGTAGGGATCTGCATACCTTTTCTGCAAAGGGCTGAATGGTAAAATATTGTGGGTTTTACAGCCACAATCTTGTGTTACAGCTATTCAGCTCTGCCACTGTAAGGAGAGAAACACAGCCATCGTCACGGCCATTCCATAAAGCACAAAACAGCAAACAAACGAAGAATGTAGTTGTGTTAAGAAAACTTTATTTGTGGACACTATTTTTTTGTATAATTTTTGAATGTCAGGAAATATTCTTCCTTTGTTTTTTCAATGGTTTGAAAACATAAAATTATTCTAAACTTACAGGCTATACAAAAATAGGCAGCAGGACAGCTTTGACCTGCAAGTTGTCAAACTTGCTTTCTAGATACAGTGTTTTAAAGTCCACTCTATGAAAAAGTGGGCCTGGTATCTAGAAGGACACACAAGAAACTGTTATATCATGAGCAATCAGAGAGGTGCAAATCAGAACTACACTGAGATTCCATCTAACCCCGATCAGAATGGCAGTCATCAAGAAATCAAACAACAATAAATACTGGTGAAGATGCGGGAAATACGAACTCTTCTTCACTGTTGGTGTGATTAGTGTAGCTGCTATGGAGATCAGCGTGGAGATGCCTCAGAAAATCGGGAATGGATCCACAATATGATCCAGCTATACTGGTACCTCTGGGTATCTTCCCAAAGGTGCCAAAATCAGAATATTATAGTAACATATGCACATCCACATTTAAAATATCAAAATTCATAATGACCAAATTATGGAAATAACCTAGGTGTTCATCCACTGATGAATAGATTACAAAATTATATGATGCGCACACAAAGGAATTCTATTCAGCAACGAAAAAGAAGAAACTAATTTTATTTGCAGGAAAATGGATGGACCTGGAGAACATTATGTTAAATGAGATTAGTCAGTCACCAAACATGAAAGGTCGTATGTTTTCTCTCATATGAGGAAGCTGGGGAGTAACTGAGATACCAGAGACACTTCAGATAATGGGGCAGGAACTCAAGTGGGGCCAGGGAGGTGGTCTAGAGGAAGGGTGGGAGAGGGAATCAATGAAGGGATCATTTCCATCGACATTATTTCCACGTGTAAGAACACCAATGTCAATCTCAATATCCCGTATGGGAAAGAGGAAAAGGGGGTGGGGGAGGGAGCTAGGGGAAAGCCCACCAAGTGCTGTGGGCATGTATATCACCATCACTCTGAACTACATCACAGTGTGAGACTATAATGCACAAATAAAAGTACAAAAATAAAATAATAAAAGACATTGGCTGTTGTCCTTGTGTTTTGGTGGCAACAAGTGAGCGAGATGGGAAGATTCAATTTTCAGTGAGCTGTTTGAAATGTTTGCCATGTGCTATGGGTTTGGATATGGCTTGAGTGTGTCCCCCAAGAGCTCATGTCCTAGAAGCTTGGTTCCCGGTGTGTCAATGTTGAAAGGTGGTGGGACGTTTAAGAATTGGAATCTAGTAGGAGGTAATTAAGTCATGGGGCATGTATTAGTTAGCTTTTTGTTGCTGTGACTAAAATACCCAACAGCAACAACTTAGAAGAGGAAAGATTTATTGTGGCTTATGGGTTCAGAGGCTCAGTCCATGATAAGGGTAATGGAGCAGAAAAGATGCTCAGCTCATGGCAACTGGGAAGCAAGGAGAGAAAGAGAAGGATAAGGACAGATATAGTCCCCCAAGCCCAGGCCTCCAGAGACCTGACTCCTCTAGCCATACCCACCTGCTACGACTACCACCCAGTAAACCCATTCAAATTATTAATCCATTGTTAGAGCCCTTATGATTTTTCTTTTTGTGGTACTGAAGATGGAACTCAGGGACATTCTACCTCCAAGCTATATCCTCAGCCCTATTTTATTCTTTATTTTGAAATAGAGTCTCACTAAGTTGCGGAGGGCCTCACTAAGTTGCTGGGGCTGGCCTTGAACCTGTGATCCTCCTGTCCAGCCTCCCAAGTTCTGGGATTACAAGCATATGCCACCACGCCTCCTCAAAAATTAGTGATTTTACCTCTGAGCATTACTGCATTGCCAACACATGAGCTTTTTAGGGAGATATTCTATATCCAAACCATAATAAGGCACCACCCTCATAGGGATTAATGCTGCACAACAAGGTGGATTGGTTCTCCCAGTGTGGGTTGTTATAAAGTGAGGCCAGTCCATGCATTTTATCCCTTCTGCATGTGGCACTTGCCCTTTCTATTTTCCCACTTTTTGATGTACCCAGGGGGTCCTATGTCAGGATGCCTGTGTCATGCTCTAGCCACCAGAACCAAATAAACCTGTTTACTTTATCCATTATTCAGCCTCAGGTATTTTGTTATAGCAACACAAAACAAACAAAAGCATGATGTACTTGTGTCATTT
This sequence comes from Muscardinus avellanarius, assembly GCF_963383645.1. Classification (NCBI taxonomy): domain Eukaryota; kingdom Metazoa; phylum Chordata; class Mammalia; order Rodentia; family Gliridae; genus Muscardinus; species Muscardinus avellanarius. Next base: position 22,389,614 of record NC_137797.1, on the reverse strand, counting down.
CAAAAAGCAGAGAGTTTCCTTTTTTGAAGTCCTTTCAGAAATTGTAAACCAAGATAACTTGGTTTGAGTGCACCCTGCTAACTCTTTGAGTCTAGAGAACTCAGGCATCAATATGTTGGCTCTGTAGCCATGGATAATAAGCCAAATTGTGCAGAATTAGGAAAATTGGGCTTTTACTTGGTTGTGCAAGTGACAAATTATGCTCTAAAATGTGTGCCAATAGAATAAAATCCTTAGGCCATTTTTCTTTAGGGAGAGCAT